>NW_016107497.1:691349-735774 GCF_001604975.1 Cebus imitator
GGCCGCGCTGGCCGAAACAGCCGCGCTGGCGACCGTGGATCACCTCTGCCCGGGAATTTCCTAGTCTGTGGGCAATAAAAACGCGGCGTCCACTCACCCTCTGTGCTTTCACTGGGAGCTGCGATCCTGAGCTGTTCCTAAATGGCCATCTTGGATCCGGATCCATCATTCTGCTTTCTACATTGACAGTAATATTTTTCTTTTAGCACCGCATATATAAGAAAGTCTATTTATACAGTCATATAATCAGAAAAAGTGACAGTTTTGCCCTTTCTTTTCTGCTACTTTTTGAAATAATTCTTACTTGGTGATTATAATATATCATTATTTAGGTATACCATTATTTAGGTATATCATTGATTTCTATTTTCTATTATTTATAATTTCTGTTTTTGTAATCATGAATAAGATTCATCTGGAGATTTTTAGAAACTCTCTTTGTTTTTGCTGTTAAACTTATCCTGACTTTATAAAATACATTTGGGGTTATACTTTATCAATTGGAATATTTTAAATAATGTTGGAACCATTCTTTCTTTAAAGGTTAGATAGAACTAATTAAATAATGTGGGCCTGGAGCATTTTTTATTCTTAAATTTTTAATCACTTATTCAAATTATTCAATAGTGATTGTTCTCTCATGTTTTATACTTCTTATCACTACTTTCATAACATATTTTGTTGAAAAGCATTAATCTGTTGTTCTTAAAATGTATGTATTAGAATTGTATGAGGTATTGCTACAGCTGGAATGTTTGCATCACCTCAAAATTCATATCCTGAAAGCTAATCTTCAATGTTAAAGTTTTTGGGTGTGAAGACTTTGAGAAGTGATTAGATTATGAATGTGAAGTCCTTATGAATGTAATTAGTACCATTGTAAAAGGGATGCCAGGGAGCTTCCTCTTCTCTACCACATGTGAGGTTATCATTAGAAGATTGCTATTTATGAACCAGACACTAAATCTATAGATGGCTTGATCTTGGACGTCCAACTTGAGGAACTTTGATAAATAAATTTCTGTTGTTTATAATCCACTCAGTTTATGGTATTTTGTAATAACTCGAAGGTAGTAAGTCTAATATTTCTTGTCATTCTTTTAATTGTGACTATATCCATAATTATGTAGCCTTTCTCATCAGGATCAGACATTCTGATCTGGAGAAAAATTTTGAATAAAGTAGGTTTCAAGTAGGCATTTCTTTTATGTGGATGACATGGCAGCTCAGGAGGACAGACCTTTTAAAATTATCAAAATGTTAAAAGAAATCTTGGTATTAAGCATCCAGGGCATTCACAATACATTTTTAAACTTTCACATTCCATAATGATTATATTTATGTTTTTAAAGTATATTCATAATCTTATTCATAAAATTGTGTTCACAATTAAATCATGAGGGCCAAATCATTTTGGCTCTGATGCCAAAAGTTTGTACAAATTCTCTATAATTGATAAAATTTCTCCTAAGGATTAATTCCTGTATACACAATAAAATTGGGTATCTTGCTCAAGGCATTCTCACAATTATATTTCAGTTCTTCTAGGCATTGTTTCTAGCACAAGTTTATCATGTCTCCAAGTGTTGTCTTCTGGTAGAAAATTTTGCCACATTCATTGCATCCATAAGTTTTTTCTTCTGTATGAATTCTCCAATGTTTATTGATGCATGACTTCTGGCTAAAGGATTTCCCACATTCTCTGCAACAATAGGTCTTTATACTGCATATATTTTCCAGTATGCATTGAGGTATGACTTTTTTGTCAAATGACTTTTCACATTGATTGCACACAAAGGCACAAAGCATTTTTCTCCTGTATGTGTTCTCTGATGTTCTGTGAGATATGATTATGAGTGAAGGCTTTCCTGCAAATATATAGTGTGAATTCTTTGATGTTTGATGAGGGTTGACTTATGTGAAAAGGCTTTCCCACAGTTAGAACACCCATATGGTTACTCTCTAGTTTGATTTCTCTGATGCCTAATGAATTCCGACTTGTGGCAGAAGGCTTTTTTGTACGCCTCACAGATGTGTAGTTTCTCTGAAGGTGGATCTTTATTCATTTGTACGTAAGAAAATTGGTTACTGGCGGTTTATACGTTAAGTGCTGTATTATAGCTGAAAGCTTTCTCACAGTAGCTACATTCCCAGGATTTTTCCTATTACGTCTTTTATCATGGTTTGTACGCTTATGTAACAACTTCCTATGCACCTTATTTTTTTAAGTAGTTTCCCTTAAAACTCTCCAGGTCTAAATTATATTTCAAACTCTTTCCCGAAGGATCTCAATTATTAAAGCTTTGAATTGAACAGAAATTATCAGTGTTCAAAAGTGATATTTTCCTGAACATTATTCATAGCTTCTTATCGTGGGCAATCAATGTTTTTTTTTTTTTAATTGAAGGATGCACCTTATCTTAAAAGCATGCTTTGCTCGCCTTTCATCTCAAAGTTTACTTGTCAGGTACCTTGTCAACAATGGCAGCGTGGATGTGCATCCTTAAAAATCCATGTGCTTCTTCCTGTTTCATCCTGAGGATCACATCTGATTTGATGCCTTCATAACCTACGGAGATGGGGTTGTTCTTTTAATATTTTCCCTTACTCTGACATACAAACTTACAGAGGCTTTGAACTGCATTTTGAGTGAGGGACCAAGGAGACAAAAAGAGACTGCCTATCTTTGAAACCCGTTTAGTGAATACAATATCTAATATACTTGCAATTACTCCTTTTAGCGTTAGGTGGCTGCATTTGGGATTCCCAAGATCTTTGAGAGTCCCCAGCGGGCTAAAGGGGCATGAGGTTTAAGTAACTGTAGGTAGTTAAGTGACTGGAGTAGGGTGGGTGAGATCTTGCATGTAAGAGTAAAAGAACATCTTAAAAGTGTTATGCGTATAAATATTGCTAGACAGCTTAGCCCACATGTAAGAGTAAAAGAACATCTTAAAAGTGTTATACGTATAAATATTGCTAGACAGCTTAGCCCTCATGTTGAGCAGGTATTCTCAACTTGTCATAAGTTGCAGTTATGTTAGAGGATAGCTGGTCTTCTTGTCTCCACTTTGTTGACTGACGACAGTAAAGGTTGAAAGGATTGTGGAGTAAATAAAAGAAGATATAAGGAGGGGAAGGTATGGAAGCATTTTGAAAATTCACTGAGGCTGCAAGAGTACCTAGCTCTGTCTTTTGAGCTCTTTTGAGTAGCTGCTAGCCATACTATGCATGACATCTTTTTCCTACATAGAAGTGGGTTTGACTTGGATTAGAATTATTAAACCATGGCCTCATTTTTTTTCTTAGAAATCTATAGGTACATTTTACTTATAAACATTTTTTTGTTGTTGTTAAAATTAAAAATCTTATATGTTCTTCAAGGGTATGCTCACTTCTAGATTTTTAAAGAATAACACATATTGAGAGGTGGTTACCTTGCAAATAGGTGTGTCTCAGAGATCTGAACTTGGGAATGACAGAAAAAAACTTCAGGTGTCCTGGAAAATGGGATTGGTTTTGACAAGGAAATGTCAAATTGTCTAAGAAGCACATGCTGAAGGGTGGGTGTTAAATGTTTCTACCTTCTTGTAGATAGTTCAGGAGCTAAAAAGTTAATATTAATAAGTCAGACAAGGAGACTGTGTAGTTATGCATGCATTTCCAGGAAAAATATATCCCAGCTATTAAGGGCTTATAATGTAATTAGTTTCCAGACCGTGGAAGAAGGCTTCTAAAAAATCATGAAGACTCTCAGGTCAAGTTGTCGTGGTGTAAATTGGATAGTTTGATGCTTGTTATCTTGTTTTTGTTCTGTGTGATCTTTTAGTGAACTCTTTTGAATGTTTAAAAATCAATAGAACAATATGATTGTCAGTGAAAAGAAGCATCCCTCTGACAGAAGGGCTCATCATTGAATTCTATAAATATTTGAGGATTTTTTAGAAAAAATAATTGATAAACTTGGCTATTGCCTTTAATGTATAGTAAAAGGAAAATAAAATTTTAAATGAATGATATGTTTCAATAGATTTAAGTATCAGCAAAGCAAACTACAACTTTTCAACAGCGGAGAATAAAAAACAGTATTGAAAATAAAATAATGAAAGGAATTGATGCAATAGTTTTGCATACAGTTTACCAAACCTTACAGGGAATTTAACAATTTTAGAAGAATATTATCAGATGAGAATTTAGATAATTATTATTATGGTGAAGCAGTGTAAGAATATGTATTTTCTGGCGTAGTACTCTGGGATATTACATATGCGTGCTTCAAGTAAACAGGAAGTAAAAAGAAGGAGTAACATGATAACTTTGTTTGGAGCAATGAGGACACAGTCAAGAGGTCCTCACTGATACAACAGAGTTTAGAAGCATTGGTCTTCAAATAAGGCCAAACTAAATTTGTGTCCAAACTCTAATACTATGTGAGTTAAAAATTTGAATATATTCATTACTCCAAGTATTTTCTGTGGCCAGTTATTATTACCTGCTTTTACGTTTTGTGTCTTTCTCTGGCAACAACTAATGCGCATTCTGTTACTATAAACTGAATTTTCTAGAATTTTGTATATATGGACTTATACAGTATGCATTTTTTCATTTAGTTTCTTTCACTTAGTCCAATTATTTTGAAATTCATTAATGTTGTGGCATGTGTTATTAGTTCATTCCTTTTATTGTGTAGTGTTCAATTGCATAGGTAAAGCACCAAATGTTTATTCATTTTTCCATTGATGGTCATTTGGTGTTTCCCATTTTTGGCTATTATAAATAAAACTTATAGTAGTATTCATATTCAGCAAGAAGACCTAACTATCCTAAATATATATGCACCCAACACAGCAGCACCCAGATTCATAAAGTATGTTCTTAGAGACCTAAAAAAAGACAAAGACTCCTGCTGTTAATGATCTTTCGTGCATGATGAGCTGGATTTCTCTTGCTGCCTTTTGAAATGTGGCTTCGTTTCTTAACAATAGTTTTGCTCACTTTTCTTTGAGTTGTCTTTATTTAGAGTTTGTTGACCCCCTGGGATATGTAGATCAGTGTTTTTCATCAAAATTGAAAATTATTTGTCCATTATTAAAATATTTTTTGAGTCTATATCTTTCTCTTCTTATTCTGGGATTGTATTATGCATAAACTTTACAGATCTGTAAACTTTATTTCTCTTTATTGTTTTAATGTCCCTAAGCCTGGGTTAAACTCAATTGACTAATCTTCAAGATTGCTGATTCTTTCTTCTACCAGCTGAAATATATTGTTGAACCCCTGTAGTAAATTTTCATTTCAGTTACTGAAATTTCCAACTTAAATATTTCCATATGTCCCTTTTTATAGTTTAAATTTCTTTATTGGCATTCTCAAATTGTTTTCATGTTTTCCTATAATTCTTTGACATGGTTTCCTTGAAATGTTTATACATATGTATAATGCTTTCTTAAA
Organism: Cebus imitator; assembly: GCF_001604975.1. Taxonomy (NCBI): domain Eukaryota; kingdom Metazoa; phylum Chordata; class Mammalia; order Primates; family Cebidae; genus Cebus; species Cebus imitator. Next base: position 696,798 of record NW_016107497.1, read on the forward strand.
ATACTTTTCTAATAATTCCAGCATCTGTAGTTCCTTAGGGAAATTGTCTGTTGTCTTTTATTTTGTCCTGTGTATGGGCCAAATAGAATTCTTTGCATGTCTGCACATTTTAGATGATAATGTGGCAACTGTGGAAATTAAGTATCCCATGTCCTGGGTTTTATGTTGCTGTTTGTTGTATTATTGTTGTTGTCAATTGTTGGTTTAATAAATTCCATGAACAACTTCTGTAATGACTGTATTCATTATTGCTGTGGCCACTGAAATCTATTTTCGATTAGCTTAGTGGCCTGCTAATGACTGGACACAGATTTCTTAAATAACCTGAAGCAGTTTCTCACACCCTTTGCTGAAAGGCTGTGTGTGTGTGTTGGGGCATGCTTTGAATGATTAAGGAGTTTGTAAGACTCTCAGCCTTCACTTTCTGTTTTTTTCAGAGGCCTCAAGCTCAGACAGAAGTGAGAAACTGGAGCCCTCTCAGGTCTTTCCGCACAAGTGTCTTGGGTGAGTATTTTTATCTGCCTCTTATTTTCTCCCAATGTTATTGCCACCTCAGATAATATGTTCAGCTGCAGTGCTAAACAATTGTCATGGATATTTATCAACAAAATCTTTGGGGATAAAGCTTTCCTCACTGAGCAAGTCTGCAAGTCAAATGAAGGGAAGCAATAAGAATGGGAATTTTCCAGATAGCTGCTATACAAATCGAGCTATGAGGTTTGGGCTTGGAGGGATCTACAAAGCCATTTGTTTTCTCCAGGTGATGTTAAGTTTGTTGTTGTTGTTGTTGTTATTTTGTTTTGTTTTGTTTTTTTAATAGAGACTGGGTTTCACCATGATGCCCAGGCTGAACTTCTGACCTGAAGTGATTTGCCTGCCTCCGCCTCCCAAAGTGCTGGGATTACAGGCATAAGCCTTTGCACCCGGTCAGGTGTTTTTTTTTTTTTTTTTTTTTTTTTTTAATATGATTCAAAGAAACAAATCAAAAGGAGTTCAGAAAAACAAACTCTCTCTAGATTGCTTTTATGGGTTACTATTATCAAAAACTATTACGGAAGAGACAGGTGATGACATATGGAAGCTATCAATGAATTACTTAAGAAATTCATAAAATATTTTGAATTTTATTTACTGTTAAAATTTATAGAAACTTTAAATTCAAATTTTCTATACATTAAAAAATAGAGAAAAATTATGTTTCTAGGGCTTATTCTTTTATTGAAAAATTTAAAATTTTATTATAACTTTACAAATTAAATATTTGGAATTGGCTAGTAATAAATGATTCAATATTAATTTTTAAAACAATATTTTTCATTGTGGATAAATTACATTAAATCTCTTTCTAGTTTCTTTAACTCCAGTCTCATCAACATACATTTGTAAATATGATTTCTCCTCACTGAATGTTATTAAAATAAAACATGGAAGCAGTTTAGCTACACATTATTCCCTGTGGTTACCATTGTCATCAGTCTGTCCAAGATTAGATAATGAGCAAGAAGCAAGTTCATTTATTATATTACAATACTTTAAATACAGATACACACAGTGTTTGTTCAAAGTATATATGTATCTTTGTTGTTCAAAGTATATAAATATAGATACACACACACAAACTTAATATGAGGAAACCATTATTTCATGTATAACTTTGTTTTATTATAATGGCAGAATGACAGCCTTTAAAATATAATCGTGGTTTGCCACATTACCTATCTTTGTGTTCTTATGCTGCCTTTGTGTTCTCGTGCTCTTGCAATGAATGCTATTTACAGTTTTCTGTTACATTTTACCAATTATATTTACTAAAATGTAATTTTCTCTTTGTAGAATCATATAATTTAAAATGTGCTTATAATTTGTATATCTGTGGCTTTTCAACTTATTTGATTCCAGTAATAATTTTTGTATTATTACAACTATTAGTATTATTTTGATAATACAAATAAAACTGGAAATTTAAACACATTTTCTAAATGGCTGCTTATCACAGATGTTTAAACAGTAATGAATAAGAGGGCCCCTGGTCTGTCCCTTCTCTTTCTAATGTCTTTCTCAGAAAATAAGAAAGCAAGAATGTGCCCACCTGAATCCACTGCTCTCCTCTGCTAAATAGGACTCCTTGGAACTGATACCCTTGATTCTCTACCGAATAATTTTTGGACCACTCCCATGTCCTCTACCAACCTTTTTGCTAGATATGACTTCATTGAGGCAAATCATACTCTGGATTTGTGTACTGGTTACCTGAGAGTGATCAAATGGTAGACATTTCAGAGAGTGTTAACAGAGCATCTGTTTATGAACTAGGACAGCTATATTTTCAAGGTAGCTATGTATCTATCCGTGGGGCACCCGGACATCCACATCACTTATAAATACAGTTGTAAAGAGAGAAAAATAGAATTTGTCTTATTTAACAGCTTCTTAGCTTTCTTGTAAGTTTTGTATATTTACACATATGAAATGTGTGCTTCCATTATACTCTCCTGCCTTTGTCCCAGGAGATTTGACTATTGGGGTAGATTTGAGTTATCACACTTACGGTCAATATTCATTCATTCATTCATTCAACAAATATTTATTTAATTCCTACCATGTGTCGAGCAGTTTTTTTGGTATTGATAATAACAGCAGAATAACAACATCAGAGTCTACCTCACTGACTTCATATTTCTGAGGAAAAAAATGTGCAGTATTTAATTAATTTGTACATGCCTTTATTAAATGGCACAACAGTTCTACTCCTAGGGATATTCTCCAGATAATGTTTTACATTTTTACATGAAAATATGCAAGAACACATTTGCATTAAAAAATGGAAATAACCCAAAATCAATTTGCAAGAGATTTCTTGTATACTGTACTATTTTTAGAAGTGCAATACAATAAAGCACTGAAAACCCCCACAGTAGGTTTACATGTATAAGTAAGGACTATATTTTTAATAAAATTAGTGACATAATTTCAGAAGAGGTATTCATTATAATATTTGGACAGCATGTTAAAACATTCACAGCTCTTAGGATAGATATAAGTGGAACTTATAAATGGGATTTATGAAATCCCATTTATAAATTTAGATATAAGTGGGATTTACAAAATCATGGAAATAAACCTCAATTCTAGTGAATGTTTATTCCAGTAGGTAGGTGCTGTGATGAGGTTTCACAGAAGATTGCACTGAAATGTCCAAACATTTTGATTTCATGTTAATTTTTACATTGTATATTGATTATTCAGATGCTCATTGTATTACTTTTTACATCTCTTCATCAGTCTCAAGCTTTTTTACAATAAATTAGAAAAGAATGAAGATTGTCAAGCAATGATACATTGGCTTCCATCCTTATAGGCTATGGACTTATTCCAACAGGGCTTGTTAAGTATTTGAACAGATGATTATGATTACTTGGGTAAGATTTTTCTTTTTCTAAGTTTGAAATAACAGTGATGGTACAACTCTGTTCTGGTGAGAGTAAGGCCATGTTCATGGGCCTGGAAGTATGTGGATGAAATGTAGTTGAGTAATTTAAACAAAGAATGCTAGGAGACCAGATGAATTTCTACTTGCTATTCCTAGTTGTCTCTTTCTCCTTCTCTCTCTTACTCTCTATCTCTATGTCTCTTTTTATATGTTATTTCTATCCTTTTCCTCCCACTAATTCTATTTTAGAAAGATAAAGGAATAACCTTTTGTAAGAAAAATAATACCAACTTCTGAGCAGCACCTATAGCAAATACAAAGTAGTAAATCTAAGGACAAAGTAACGTTTCCATGAAGGTACATAAATTATTCAGTAACAAGTTAGAAGATGTTTATTTGTTTAGAATAGCATGGAGTTCCAACAGGCATTGGAAAAATTTAGATGGGCAGCAATCAATGCTGGAGAGGGGACCTGTCAGGGAGCTGAAGCTCAGGTTTCATTCTGCAAGAATTTTGGAAAACGTAGGCACTTATTTACAATATACACCATAGAGACTTACAACATATTGTTTATAAGATTTTTGGTGATTTTCTAAGGGTGAAATAACAGTGGCTGGAAAGCATTTGTTCCCTAGGTGTAGAATACAGATGTGTCTGAAATATCTGTTATAACCTCCACGGTTCATGCTATGCCATCTTGCAGCAAATGTCCGGTAATTCTTATTTCAGAATTACGTAACTGTGGAATGTTTTAGTAAAATACATTGGAAAGATCATTCTTTGTTAAAGAGTACTAAGGTGCAGAAAAGGCAATAATAAATTATAGTTTCAAAAAATTCCACAGGGGTTGGAGAGTTCTCAAAGAACTACAAATAGAACTGCCATTCAACCCAATAATCCCATTAGTGAGTATATACCCAAAGGAAAAGAAATTGTTCCATGAAAAAGACACTTGCACTCTATGTTCATTGCTGCACTATTCATTATAGCAAATACATGGAATCAACCTATGTGCCCATCAACAATCGATTGGATGAAGAAAACATGGTACACATACAACATGGAATATTACACAGCCATAAAATGGAATGAAATTGTGTTCTTTGCAGCAAAATGGATGAGGTTAGAGGGCATTGCTTTAAGCAAATACATGCAGAAACAGAGAACCAAATACCACATACTCCCACAGTGGGAGCTAAACATTGGGTGCACACAGATACCAAGATGAGAACAATAGACACTGGGATTCCAAAAAGGAAGGGAGGGCAGGCATTGAAAAACTACATCTCCATTACTCTGCTCACTGCTTGGGTGATGGGATCATTAGAAACTCAGATATCAGTATTATGCAATATACCCATGACACAAACCTGCACATGTACTCCTTGAATCTAAAAGGAAAAATTTTACAAGATTATGATTCTATTCCAGTGTTAATGTGAACTCTACACTGTTTCCAAAAAAAAATAACAAAAAATTACTTGAGATCTTATCAGGTGTATAAGCCAATATACAGGTCATCAATATCTTAAATGAGAAAGTTGTAATTTAATGATTCATGTGTTTATTTCATCAATTATTTTTACAAACATACTTTTTGAGTCTTTATTCTATGTTTGATTATATATATATGTGTGTGTGTGTGTGTGTGTGTGTGTGTGTGTGTGTGTGTGTGTGTATACACACAGAGATAGAGAGAAAGAGAGAAGACACGGAGTCTTACCCCACATCTAGGCTTGAGAGCAGTGGCGAGATCTTGGCTCACTGCAACCTCTGCCTTCTGGGTTCAAGTGATTCTCCTGCCTCAGCCTCCCGAGCAGCTGAGACTACTGGTGTGTGCCACCACACCCAACTCATTTTTGTATTTTTAGTAGAGATGTGGTTTCACCGTGTTAGCCAGAATGGTCTCGATCTCTAGACCTTGTGATCTGCCCACCTCGGCTTCCCAAAGTTCTGGTATTACAGGTGTGAGCCACCATGACCAGCCTATAATTATATTTTTAAAGAGATTTAAACATATTTGACAAAGAGATGAGAGAAAATAAGAGACCAAATTACCAAGTTTCCTAGTCTTCAGCTCTGTGAGATTTATTTGATAGATGATTGTTTTGTTTACATTTCTTTTATTTCTATAGCACCATTCCATAATATGGTTAAATCCGTTATACAAAGGATATACAAAAATGAATTTTTAGAATTATCTCTTTATGTTATAAAAAATAAGTACTCAGCACGTTCCTTTTTGGTATTATAAATGTGTCTTTGTTTTTAACTGCACCCCCATCATAATGCTGAACCAGTACCCCCAATCCATTTTTATTTATTCACACAGTATCAATCTAAGTTTGCTTATGAGAGTTGTTCACATAAAATTTTTATTTCAATACTTCAGAATAATCCGGCATCTTTATTCCTTATTTATTATTTGTCAAATAGCTTGTTTTCTGACATTCATCTTGTTCTCTTTTGTCTAGAGTAAACATATTTTAAAGTTACATTTCAGATTCATTGAGGTCAGATGCCTTTGGCAAAAAGGTTTCCTTACTCTGGTTTACAAAACTCACTCAATGGTTTTTGATATAATTTTCCTTTATTGTCCTTCCACAAAATCTCTCATATGTTGTACTATAGCCTGTTTGCTTTTTGAAAATTTCAAAGTTTATTTTGAACTGCCTTAGATTTATCAAGGTTTGTGATTAAATTGTCCTAAATGTTTCTAAATAGGTATGTGGCCAAATTGCATTACCACGTCAGAAGGCATTATATTCCTGATCACAGAATATTCACATACATGTATATGTAAACATAATATTCAAAACTATTTCTATCTGCATCCCAATAAAATTAATGCACTATATTCATTCTATTTGATTTTGTTCAGTGCACTTCAGTCTTGATTATTTGGGTTTACTACTGTGTGCGAAAAAGACTACTTTAGCACTGTGAGACTGTGGTATTTATGCCAACCTACATTCCAAAAACAAATGTATATGAGAACTCCAGATGAAAATCTTTTTGTCATCTGCTGTACTACTGAGATATCATAGTATCAAAAATGTGGATAGATTTTAGGTGTCATCAGGACCACATTGCTGTTTTCTGCCTAAATCATCCTGGTAGCATTGTGGCTATTCTTCTGTAATAATTCATTTTTCATTTAAATCTATTTAGGTTAGAAAATCCATTACTTTCTCAAAGCAGGATTTTACATTTCTGGACAGCTCTACTATTATTAAGCCAGGTCATGAATTTATTAAACCTATTAATTTGTCCTAATATAGGAAGAACAATTTGTAATTTTATTTCTCCATGACAGCTATGTTAATTCCTGAAGCCAGTGGTCCTACCATCCTTCGTATCTATTCTAAGTCACATGTATCCATTTTAAGTCATTTTTCAAACTAAAAATGGTCAGGTGATTTCTATCAGCACTCCTTAGATTCTTCTATATCACTTGTGTCTATACCCAAGATAGATGTCTCTCATTATGTTGCTAACTCCCTTGGAATGAAAAATAAATGCAAAACATGTTATAATAAGATTTACATTCCATGTGTCCATTTTAGTTTCCGTCAGCCCTTTGTACCCCCACTCTTCTTTTCTTTACGTGATTATGTTTCATCTTGTCTCTTTTTTCCTGTAATACTGTAAACACCCTTGAAGATAAGTACTCTCATTTGTGTTTGTATTCCTGTCGTGTCAGAATTGTGCTTTGCAAATCAGAGATACTTCACGAATGCCTCTGAAGTACCATTGGTAAGTGCATTTACACTTTCCGTAAGAATTAGGTGATACTATACTACTAAGCTTTGAGTTATTGGTCAGTGCTTATTAGATAATTTGATAATTTTGTAATTGAAAATTTTGGAAGATTAAAAGAACATTTTACACTCTCTGTGTCTCTGTTATGATAGACTTTTTAGAGTAACTTTTGCTTAATATTAGTCTGAGGTATTTACTCACACTGATTGCCAGAAACTATCAGTCTATTCTCATAAAATACTTGGGTATGCATTTATAACTTCAATTTGTAAACAATATGTTTCTAGTTTGCCTGATTAAAGTTCCAACAGCTCAATTGCCTTTTTTTTAAACTAATAGAAATAATAAAGTCTTCTATTTGAATTTACTTTAAAACACACTTGGTCTTTATGTATATATTATCTTTATATGACATCTTCTTGTCATATTTAACTTCTACCTCTATGATACTTTATTAGTTTATTTAAAAAATTGAAACTAAGTCAACTTATTTTTCAAAGTTAGGTGCATTCTAAAATAATTTTTTTCATGAAATCATGAGTTTTCTATGCCCATTATATTTATTTTAATATGCATTAAAATTGATATAACATTATTTAAAAAATGTTAAGTGCTGATTTATGTATCACATAAAAATCATCTCCTATATTATCACTGAAACACACATGTAAGATAATGTATGGGGAGATTATTCTTATCACTTCCCAAAGTAATTGTAGCTCAAACCTGAGGTTTATAATGCCCTCTTTTATAAAGAGAAATATGCTAGGGGCTACAAAAATTGGTTGCAGGCCCTTAATGGTTATTCAGAGATGGTGGCATACAGTCTGTTAATCTAAATATTACAAAAGCAGAAGGATGAAAAGTAATTTTGAGTTGTGGACCAGAAGAGAGTGCTCTGTCTGCTACCTAGTGGCGCATTAGTCCTGTCCTCATTAACCAATAAAGCAATACATCTGGCAACTAGCTGAATTGTTTAATGAAAGACTCATTTCTTTTCCTGTCATCTGCCTCCAAGCCTCCTCTAATACTAAAGTAGTTTAATTTAAACATGTAGAGTTAATCTACAACAAGATCCAACTGCCTACCTTTCTTCCAGGATGAGAGGGGAAAGGAATAGAAGTGCATTGCACATCCTCTTTCTTTCTTCATTTACTTGAAGGGACAAGTTGATCAGCAATGCAGGGAGGAGGACAGGGGAAGTTTTGAGAGCCAGGTAAGAGCTTAGAGCTTAAAACTGAATAAAATTTTAGTAATTGAAATTGACAGGAAGTTATGGACTATGATCAAGATATAAGTAAATGATCCTCTGCCCATTGATGAAAAACATAGGTTGACCTGAAACTGTTAGAGAAAAAGAATGGGGGAAAACATAATCTTCTTTTAATCATTCCCCATCAAGTTGAGTTAACTGGGTAAATTCATTGCATACATTCACTATATTGATTATTAGCAAAATGGAAAATGAAGTAAGGACACAGGGTTGAAACATAGGTTTTGGGAGTCCAGTATGCTTGGTGTATTATTCCCTTTAACGCTGCTACAAGAACGTGACCTTAACTGAGTAATTTATAAACAAAAAAGGCTTAATTGACTCATTTCTACATGCCTGGGGGTGCTTTGGAAACTTACAATCATGGTGCAAGCTAAAGGGACAGGAAAACACATATTTTCATGGTGGCAGGAGAGAGAGAGCACATCGGGGAAGTGCCAGCTACTTATCAAACCGCCAGATCTCATGAGAACTAACTATCCTGAGAACAGCATGAGAAAACCACCCCCATGATCGGATCACCTGCAACCAGGTCCCTCCCCAAACACATGGGGATTTCAATTTAGATTACAATTCAAGGTGAGATTTTGGTGAGGACACAGCCAAACCATATTATTCTGCCTCTGGCCCCTCCCAAATCTCATGTCCTTCTTACAATTTAAAACCAATCACACCTTCCCAACAGTCCCCCAAATTTTTAACTCATTTTAGCATTAACTCAAAAGTCGAAGTCCAAAGTCTTATCTGATACAAGTCCCTTCTGCCTATGAGCCTGTAACATCAAAAACCAGTTATTACTTCCAAGATGCAATGTGGATACTGGCCTAAAGGAAGTCTGAAAGCCATCAGAGTAGTCATTAAATATTAAGACTCCAAAATAACCTCTTTGACTCCATGTTTCATTGAAAGTGTGCCCATTCTAGGGGTGTGCTCCTGAGGTGGTGGGCATCTCTGCCCCTGTGGCTTTGCATGGTACAGCCTCTGCAGCTGCTTTCACAGGCTGGTGTTGAGAATCTGTGGCTTTTACAGGAACATAGTACAAGCTGTCAGTGAGTCTCATTCTGGGGCCTGGAGGACAGTGGCCCTCTTTTCACAGCCCCACTGAACAGTGCCCCACTGAGAACTCTGTGGAGGCTCCAACTCCGCATTTTCCCTCTGCATTGCCCTAGTAGAGGTTCTCCATGAGGGTTCTGTCCCTGCACTACGCTTCTGCCTGAGCATGTAGGCATTTCCATACATCCTCTGAAATCTAGGCAGAGGCCCCCAAGCTCAACTCTTTTCTTCTGTGTACCTGCAGGCCCAACACCACATGGAAGCTGCCAATGCTTGGGGCTTACACCTTGTGAAGTGATCACATGAGATGTGCCTTGTCCCCTTTTAGCCATGACTAAAGCTGAAGTGGCTGGAACGCAAGGTACCAAGTCCCTAGGATGCACACAGTAGACGGGCCCTGGGCCTAGCCCAAGAAAGCATTTTTCTTTCGTAGGCCTCTAGGTCTATGATGGGAGGAGTTGCTGTGAAAATCTCTGAAATGCTCTGGAGACACTTTTTCCATTGTCCTGTCAATTAACATTCAGTGTCTTTTTACTTATGCAAATTTATGCAGCTGAGTTGAATGTCTCCTCAGAAAATGAGTTTTTCTTTTCTACCGCATAGTCAAGCTGCAAATTTTCCAGACTTTTATGCTCTGTTTCCCCGTTAGACATGTTTCAAACCAATTCTTTGTGAATCCATATAGCTGTATGCTGTTAAGAGCATCTAAACCACTTCTTGAACGCTTTGCTGCTTAGAAATTTCTTCTCCCAGATACCCTAAATCATGTCTCTTAACTTCAAAGTTCCACAGATATCTGGGACAAAAATTTAGTTATCAGCTAGTATGTTTTTTTGATTATAGGATGTGATTGATTCATTAAGAGAAAATATTCTAATATAAAAATTCTGTGTTCCTTTAAGCTGGAACAAGTTTGTTTGTTTGTTTTTGGCAGAGGCATTTGTTCAAATTAAGTTGCTCAAACTTGTGTGGATAATATAATTCATTCCTCTGAGATTACTTTTTGCTATTATATTGTATAGACCTTTATGATGTGGAATACAAGATCATAATTCATATATTTTAATTCTTACATGATTTAAATAAAAGAGGAAGTGAAACTAAACAACATTGTAAGAGTGGAAAAACTTGACCTATTAGCACAAATTTTCTTTATACAAAATGATGAAAACCTATTATGACTTGAGATGTTAATATAAACATACACACACACACACATGAGAAAGAGAATCAGGCAGCACTTAATGAAAGGGATAAACTCTGATACATACATAATTACACAATTCATCATTGTGTGAATGTCTTAGAGTATACTTATCCAAACCTAGGCAGTATAGCCTACTACACACCTAGGCTGTACAGTGTAGCCTATTGCTCCTAGGCTACAACTCTGTACCGCATATTACTCTACTGAATACTGTAGGTATTTGTGTATCTAAACATATCTAAACATAGAAAAGATACCGTAACAATGTAGCATAAATGATAAAAAATGGCACTCCTGTCTGGAGCACTTACCATTGATCTGGGTGATCAAATGAATGAGTGGTGTGTGATGTGGAGGCCTTGGACATTACTGTCCGTTACTGCAGACTTTATGAATAACATACACCTGAGCTACACTAAATTTATAAAATATATTGTCTTTACCAATAAATTAACCTTTGATTAATGTAAATTTTTTACTTTGTAAACTTTTTGTGATAACACTTAGCTTAAAAACACATTATACAGCTTTAGAAAAATGTTTTCTTTGTCTGTATCCCTATTCTATAGGCTTTCTTCTAATTTATGTTTTTTCTTTGTTAACTTTATACATTTTTGGTTGACAACTAAGTCATAGGCCGGGCACGGTGGCTCACACCTGTAATCCCAGTACTTTGGGAGGCCGAGGCGGGTGGATCACGAGGTCAAGAGATCGAGACCATCCTGGTCAACATGGTGAAACCCCGTCTCTACTAAAAATACAAAAAATCAGCTGGGCATGGTGGTGCGTGCCTGTAATCCCAGCTACTCAGGAGGCTGAGGCAGGAGAATTGCCTGAACCCAGGATGCGGAGGATGTGGTGAGCCAAGATTGCGCCATTGCACTCCAGCCTGGGTAACAAGAGTGAAACTCTGTCTCAAAAAAAAAAAAAAGAAAACTAAGACATAAATGCATATATTAGCTGAACCTTACACAGAGTCAAGATCATGGATATTATTCTTTTCCACCTCCACATCTTGTTCTACTGGAAGGTCTTTATGACAATAACATGCATGGAGCTGCCATCCCCTGTGATAATGCCTTCTTCTAGAAACCTGCCTGATTCTGTTTTACAGTTGACTTTACTTTATATAAATAAATTTTTTAGCTCCATTATAAAATTATGAGACCACTGCTATATATGCACTCCATTGTTTACTAAAATGTCATGTGGCAGAATACTCTGTTTATTTATATATATTAATATACTTATATATATATAAGTTACATAAGTAGAAGGAATACACATTAAAATGACGTTAAAAAGTATAATAAATTGGTAAATATATAAGCCAGTAACATAGTCATTTGTTGCAATTACTGAGTATTATGTGTTGTATATAATTGTATATGCTGTACTGTACTTTTACACCCCAGGAAGAATAATTTATTTATACCAGCATCACAACAAACATATGAGCAGCTACATCCTCACTAAGCAATAGAAAATTTTCAGCTTCATATAATCTTATAGGACCCCTGCTATATATGCCCTCTATTATTAACTGAAATGTTATGTGGAAAATGACTGTGGCTGTGTGTATATATGCACGTAGATGTGTACGTGACTGTATATATAGAAATACAAGCTTGTGGAATCACTTTTTTAAATTGCCTTAAACTTAATTTCATCTTGAAAAATTATAAATGACATAGGCATCAATATTATTCAGACTTTTAAACCATATAGAGACATTTTAGATCTGATATCACTAACCTATTAACAATCACTTCCTACACCTTAGCAATTTCTCTTCCCTTGGGTTGCACAAACACTTTATGCATTGTATCTGCATCTTTGTGATTTCTACAGTCTTCAATTATACCATCTAAAATATGTGGGAATAAACCAGACTTGTTTTGTGAAATACAGTTTAGATTATTTGGGTAGTGTTACAAGAAAAGGTAAACAAATTAAATTTATAGAGTTTAATTTAGCAAAGAATAATGATACGGTTTGGCAGTGTTCCCAACCAAATCTCATCTTGAATTTTAATTCCCACATGTTGTGGAAGGATCCTGGTGGGGGGTGATTGAATTATGGGGTGGGCCTTTCCTATGATGTTCTTGTGATAGTGAATGAGCCTTATGAGATCTAATGGTTTTAAAAATGAAAGTTTCCCTGCACAAGCTCTGTTCTCTTGTCTGCTGCCATGTGAGATATGCCTTTCACCTTCCACCATGATTGTGAGACCTTCCCAACCATGCGGAACTGTAGTGCATTAAACCTCTTTGTTTTATAAATTTCCCAGTATCAGGGAGGTCTTTATCAGCAGCATGAAAACAGAATGCAGTAAATTGGTACCAGTAGATTGGGGCACTGCTGAAAAGATACCTGAAAATGTGAAAGAGACTTTGGAACTGGGTAACAGGCAGCCGTTGAAACAGTTTGGAGGGCTCAGAAGAAGACAGGAAAATATGGGAAAGATCGGAACATCCTAGAGACTTGTTGAGTGGCTTTGCCCAAAATGCTCATAGTGTTACAGACAATAAAGTCCAGGCTTAGGTGGTATCAGATGGATTTCAGGAACTTGTTTGGAACTGGAGCAAAGGTGACTCTTGTTATGTTTTAGCAAAGAGACTGGTGGCATTTTGCCTCTGCCCTAGAGATTTGTGGAACTTTGAACTTAAGAGAGATGATTTAGGGTATCTAGTGGAAGAAATTTCTAAGCAGCAAGGAATTCAAGAGTTGACTTTGGTGCTGTTAAAGGCATTCCATTTTATAAGGGAAGCAGAGCATAAAAGTTTAGAAAATTTGCAGCCTGACAATGTGATAGAAGAGAAAGTCTCATTTTCTGGGGATAAATTCAAGCCAGCTGCAGAAATTAGTGTAAGTAACAAGGAGCTGAGTGTTAATCCCCAAGTTAATGGGGAAAATGTCTCCGGGGCATGTCAGAGGTCTTCACGGCAGACCATCTCATCACAGGCCCAGAGGCCTAAGAGGAAAAAGTGGTGTTTTTTTGGGCTGGGCCCAGGATCTCTGTGCTGTGTGCAGCCTAGGGACTTGGTGCCCAGTGTCCCGGCTCCTCCAACCATGGCTAAAAGGAGACAACATTGGGTGATATCAGCAACTGAGGAGAAAGCGGTTAAGGTGTCTGGTGTGTAGTGTATGGTCAAGAATAGGCCTGTAGTAATTTGAATGATTAGGCAGTACCTAGAAGTGAGCAGAAATTCCATCAGCAAGAAATCAGTTGAGACAATGGCCTCTTGTAATTTTATTTCACAATAGATAGTGATTGCCTTCAAAATATTGGGCCATGGCTTCAGTGGGTACAAGCCTTAAGTATTGGCAGCTTCCACATGATGTTGAGACTTCTAGTGCACAGAAGTCAAGAACTGGGGTTTGGGAACCTCCATCTAGATTTCAGAAGCTGCATGGAAACACCTGGATGTCCAGGGAGAAGTTTTTGCTGCATGAGTGGGGATCTCACGGAGAACCTCTGTTAGGGCAGTGCAGAAGGGAAATAGGGATTTGGATTCCCTACAGAGTCCCTACTGGGGCACCATCTAATGGAGCTGTGGGAAGAGGGCCTCTGTCCTCCAGATCCTAGAATGGTAGATCCACTGACAGCTTGCACTGTGTACCTGGAAAAGCCGCTGACACACAATGCCTGCTCATGAAAGCAGCCAGGAGGGAGACTGTACCCTGCAAAGCCACATGGGTAGAGCAGCCCAAGATCATGGGAGCCCAGCTCTGGCATCAGTGTGACCTGCATGTGAGACATAGAGTCAAAGGGGATAATTTTGGAGCTTTAAAATTTGACTGCCCCACTGGATTTCAGACCTGCATTGGTTCTGTAGTTCCTTTGTTTTGGCCAATTTTTTACATTAGGAATGGGTGTATTTACCCAATGCCTGTATCCCCATTGTATCTAGGAAGTAACTAACTTGCCTTTGATTTTAGAGGTTCATAGGTGGAAGGGGCTTGCCTTGTGTCAGATGAGACTTTGGACTGTGGACTTGTGGGAAACTGCTGAAATGAGTTAAGACTTAGTGGGACTGTTGGGAAGGCATGATTGGTTTTGAAATGTGAGGACATGAGATTTGGGAGGGACCACAGCTGGAATGATATGCTTTGGCTGTGTCCTCACCCAAATAACATCTTGAATAGTAACTCCCACAGTTCCCACATGTTTGGGAGGAGCACAGTGAGAGGTGATTGAATTATGGGAGTAGGTCTTTCCTATGCTGCTCTTATGATAGTGAATGAGTCTCACAAGATCTGATGGTTTTAAAAATGGGAGTTTCCCTGCACAGTCTCTCTCCTCTTATCTGCTGGCATGTGCCTTTCACCTTCTGCCATGATTGTGATGCCTCCTCAGCCTGTGGAACTGTAAGCCCAATAAGTCTCTTTCTTTTGTAAATTGCCCAGTCTCAGGTATGTTTTTATCAGCAAGATAAAAATGAACTAATACAAATGATTTGTGAATTAGGCAGCCCTGGGAACCTCC
The DNA here is from genome assembly GCF_001604975.1 of Cebus imitator. NCBI lineage: Eukaryota > Metazoa > Chordata > Mammalia > Primates > Cebidae > Cebus > Cebus imitator. The sequence continues at coordinate 712,012 of NW_016107497.1, forward strand.
ACAGGTTTAGAGTGACTCTGGGGCTGCCACATGGTTGGATAACATTTATAGACAAAAGAAAGTGATATATAAAAAGGAAAAGTGAGATATAGAAGTAACTGGATTGGTTATAGCTCAGCATCTGTCTTGTTTGAGCATAGTTTAACCAGTTGGCTTTCTGTGATTGGATAAAACTCTAAGATTGTTATAAGAGTATGTTATAGTCTGTTCATATATCTATTTAAGTTATATCTTATTACATATGGAGAAACTTTTCGGTGGAACTTAAAATACGTAAGGAGGCAGTGTTAGACTAAATTAAACAATTTTTCCCTTTTGGTCAACCTCTCAATTTTAAAAGATTGATTAAAACTTTAGGCATTGATGTCATTCTGTCACCATCGTAATGGACATATTTGGTCTCAACTCTCACTAGGAAACTGCAAAACAGTAGGTTTGTTAGGTGGAAATGCAACAACAGAAACTGGTTAATTCAGGTTACTTTTTTGTAAGGGTTAGCACAGAGGTGACTTCCATATTATGTTGGAAACTTGTATTATTAGAAATAATTAAAAAAAAAAAAAACTAGCCTGTTTTAGGATTTGTCTTCTGTTTTGAAGTTTCAGCTTGATTACATCAAGATTAGTGTAAGTGTCTCCATTTTGGTTTGCTTTGGTCTGATGGAGGAGCCTAGTGCAAGCAATCAGTCAAGACAATGGCCTATTGTAATTTTATTTCACAACAGATAGTGATTGCCTTCAAAATATTTTGAAGTAGATTGCTATTCTACCATAAGAAGACTAAAATAAAAGCAAGTCTCAGAAGAAATTTTGCCTCAATATGTAGAAATTTATTGAACAAACATCTATTTGCCCTCTATTTTGGGGGATCATAGACCACCACCTATTCGAAAGGTGTACTTAAGTCAGAAATGGGAACATTTACAAGACAAATTAAATCAATTATACTTATGTTGTGAAACAGGCAACAAGAAAACCTCTTAAATTAGTAGCTAGACCCAGGAACATTTAGGCATCAGGCCTTCAGAACTCGCTTCCACAAGTAACTATGTAGACTTTATAAGGATTTTATTAATTTAATTTTTTTAAATTTGTTAAATTTATGTAACACTGCGAGTGTCACTGGAACAAGTTATAGTTCTTGGATCTCACATGATAAAGTTTCAAGGCAAAACCATAAAGCGAAAACAAGTTTATTCAGAAAGTGAAGGAATAAAGACTGGCTGCTCCATAGGCAGAGCAGTCCTAAGGGCTACTGGCTGGCAGTTTTAATCGTTTTTTTTTTATTATATGCTAAACACAGTGTAGACTATTCATGAGTTTTCCAGTAAAGGAGTTGGCAATTCCCTGAACTGAGGGCTTTTTCCCCTTTCTAGACCTTATAGGACAACTTCCCAATATTGCCATGGCATTTATGATCTCTTATGGCACTGGTGGGAGTGTTTTTTTTAGCATGCTAATGCAATTATAATTAGCATATAATGAGCAGAGAGGATGACCAGAGGTCACTTTCTTCGACATCTTGGTTTTGGTCAAATTCGTTATCACATGCAACCTGTTTTATCAGCAAGATATTCTTGACCTATATCTCATGCTGACCTCCTATCTCATCCTGTGACTTAGAATGCCTAACCTCCTAGAAATGCAACCCAGTAGGTCTCAGCCTCATTTTACCCAGCCCCTATTCAAGATGGAATCACTCTGGTTCAAATGCCTCTGACAAGAGCGTTTGATATATATAAAATATAATCATATATAAATTATATAAAATTATATACAAATCATATATAAATTACATATATAATGTAATTTACTATTACATATATAATGCATTATATAAATTACATTTTATATGTAATATATAAATTACATTTACATATATAAATTACGTTAACTTCACAAATACCTTTTAAAACTTATTATGTTAACAGGCAGCTCTATGTAATTAATAAATTATTTCCTCATATTCTAAAGAGTATTAACTGACATAGAGGTAAAAGACAGCTTGTAGTATCCTTTTTTTGTAGTATGTATTTTATGATTCTAACACTAGTTGATCACTTCTGAACTTTGTTTTTCTTTTTTTAGAGAGGGTCTAACTGTTTCCCAGGCTGATTTAGAATTCCAGGGCTTAAGCAAAACTCCCTTCTCAGCTTCCTGAGTAGCTGCAACTACAGGCTCTTTCTTCTTTAGAAATAGCTTCATTGAGATACATTGATTTTATATAGAATTTGCCCACTTAAAGTGTGTCATTCTGTGGTTTTTAGTATATTTATAACTTTGTGCCATGATGACCACAGTGTACTTTAAAACAGTTTCATAAGTTTAAAGAGTAATTTTGTACACATTAACAGTTACTCCTCATTTCCTACCACTCTTTCCTACCATTGTTTAGCTTCAGGCAACCACTTATCTTTTTTGTAATTCTAAGGAGTTCCCTATTTCATATGAATAGAATAATACAACATGCAATCTTTTGTGAGTGGCATATTTCACTTATAATAATTTTGTCAAGGTTCATCCATTTTGAAGTAGGTATGGATACTTCATCATTTTATTGCTGAATAATATTTTATAGAAATAATCCAGTTTCTATTTATCCATTCATTATTTGGTGGACATTTAGGTCATTTACACTTTTGACTATTATGACTATGAATATTTGTGTACACACTTCATGTGGAAATAATGTTTTATTTCGTTTGAGTATATGCCTCGAAGTGAAATATCTGGGCCACAAGTTACTGTATGTTTAACATTTAGAGAAATGGCAAGATTCTTGCACAAAGTAGATAACCATTGTACATTCCCACAAGTTATGTGTAAGGGTTCTCATTTCTCTACCTCCTTGCAATACTTCTTATTTTAGTATAGTCATGCAACTGGTCATGAGGTGGTATGCTATGGTGGTTAAGATTTATATTTCCTTGGTAAATAATAATGTTGAGCATTTTCACTGATTATTGACCTTTTCATATCTTCTGTTGAGAAATGACTGTTCAATAGCATGCTTATTTTTATTTTAATTTTTTTTATTATTTAATTGGAAGAATCCTTTACATACTCTGGATTCAAGTTCCTTAACAGAAATCATTTTCAATTATTTTCTCCCTATTAGTGGATTGTCCTTTTACTTTCTTAATGGTGTTCTTTGAAGAACAAAGACATTTTAATTCTGAAGAACTTATATTTTTGTTGTTATTATCACTTATGCTTTAAATTGGTTCTAAGTAATCATTGCCTAATTCATGTTCAAGAAGATATATGTGTATTTTTTTCTAATATTTTTATAGTTTTTGGTCTTATTTTTAAATCTTTGATCTAATTTAAGTCAATTTTTATATGTGGTATGGGGTAGGGATTGGAGTCATTGTTTTGCATGTGAATATACAGACCTAGAACCATTAGTTAAAAGAACAATTAATTCTAACATTGAATTGTCTTGAAACCTTTGCCAAAGATCATTCAAGCAAAATGTAAGGGTTTATTTATGGACTCTCAGTTGTATTCCATTGATCCATTTCTCTACCCTTTGCTAGTATTTTACTTTAGTTTTGTAGTAAGTTTTGAAATTAGAAAGTGTGTTTTCTCCAAATTTGTTCTTCTATATCAAGAATGTTTAAGCAATACTGAGTTCTTGAGAATTTTAAATGCATTTTAGGATTATTTTTGAAATGGTCTCATTGTCTGGTGTAACACCCAGGGTTTGTTTTCTCATTGCCAAGGAGAAAAAGGATGTGGTCACACGAAGAGTCAGGTTGAGAGCAGAAGTTTAAATATGTGAAAAAAACCGAATAGCTTTCTGCTGCAGAGAGGAGTCCAAGAAAAATGGGTTGCCATTCCATGGCAAAATGCAGCGGGTTTTATAATGAGTTACTGAGGAGGTAGTGTCTGATTTACATTGGGCGCAAAAGACTGATTGTAACAGGTGTGCCATATGCATAGGGCATGAAAAACTGGTTAGGATTAGGTGAGCAATTTGCATAGGGTGTGAATTTCTGGCTGTATCCACTGTAATATTTTATTATGAAAACAGGTTCTCTGCCTCAGCTGTACCACATTGCCCATTCCTTACTGTACACGTGGTAACAAAAAAATGGATGATGGAGCCTTCATGTTAGAAATGCCTGGCCCCCAGGTAGCCCTTTTCTATTGGCACCCTGGCATTCCCTCATGAAAACTTCTAACTTGCTTATCTGTGTTTGCAATTTGATTTTTCAGGCTGCTTTTGTTAGAAAAGACATGTTCTAGAGGGCTGCTTTTTTATTTTTTAGAAGGGAAGCTCTGCCGAGGACTCTGTTGCCCTCACTATCTGCCTAAATAATTTCTTTCTAGCTCCTGTATTATTTTGTAAATTTCCAAAGGCTCCAGTTATAGTTTTGAGACAGGTTGTATTTCAACTGCTTGCCAATTTGGAGATTATAGTTATTTTAACAACATTAAGACTTCTGATCCATTTACATGAAATTCTCTCCATATTTTTTGGTGTTTTTTAATTTCTTTTCACAATGTTTTACACATTTTAGTGTGCAAGTATTGCATATATTTTCTAAATTTTTATTTGTATATATTATTCTTTTTGCTGCTTTTCAAAATTGAATGTTTTTAATTTTTTTATTATTTCTTGAAAGTATATAGAAATGGAATTAATTTCTATGTATTGATCTTGGATCCTTACCTTGCTAAACTTGTTTATTAGGTGTAATAGTTGCCTAGTGTATTCCTTGGGATTTCATACATAAAGCATAATGTAATTAACAAATAAAGATAACTGTACTTTTCCCTTCCAATTTTGGTCCCACTCTTTTGTTGTTGTTGCTGTTGCCTTGTTTATCTGACTAAACATTCTAATCCAATGTTTAATAATAGCGAAGAGAATGGCCATCTTCATCTTATCCTTGATATTTCTGGTAAAAATTCAGTCTTTCACAAATAAATACGATGTCAGCTATAAAATTTTTATAGATGCTTTTAATCAGTGTGATAAAGTTTTATTTTTCATCTCTACTACTGCCTTTAATATGAAGGTTCATGAATTTTGTCAAATGCTTTTTCTTCATATATTGGAATGATCATGCGTTTTAAAAAATTCTGTTGGTTGCTGTATTACTCAAGAGTTGTTCAGAGAAATACAACCAACAAGACACTGTTTTATTGTATTTTCCATAAAGTATTGGCTCACATGATTAATGATGACTGAGAAGTCCTATAATCTGCTGTCTGCAAGCTGGAGATACAGAAAGGCCAGTAGTGTGAATTCAAAGTCTTGAGAGTCAGAGAACCAATGGTATATATTTCAGTTCAAGTATGAAGGCCTGACAACTAGGCGCAGTAAGTCCAAGAGAAGATCAGTGTTCTAATTCTAACTCAAGTTTTCAGGCAGAGTGAGAGAAAACAAATCCTCCCTTCCTCCACATTTTTGTTCTATTTAGGCTCTCAATGTATTAGATGATGTCCATCCACAAAGGAGATGGCAAATGCACATATTTACTCTATCAATTTAAATACCAGTATCTCCCAGAGACATCCTCTCGGACATGCTAGTGGTGGCAGAGATTCCAGTTACCCCGAGTTACTGGTGGTGGATCTACATGGGTCTGAAGCAACTTCAGTTTTGCCTCCTCTGAAGAAATAATTAGACTGAGGGGCATACAACAGAAAAGAGACCAAGGCGAGTTCCAAAGCAGGAGAGAAAGTTTATTTTAAAAGGATTTTCAACAGCAAAAAAGGAAAATTTGCTTGCAAGAGACCCAAGTGAGCAAAAAAGGGCATTTGACCTTGATGTTAGGACTTTAGAGGCTTGTCTCTTTCCCATGATTCTTCTTTAAGGTGCCCTTTCTGCAGGCTCAGTACTCTCCTTATGCTTTGTAGTTGAGCTCGTGCAGTATGTTTTAGGAAGTTACATGCATGCCCAGCAGAGGTTTTCTTTCCTTTTCCAGTTTAGTGTGTCCCTAGAATGTCCTCACTGCCTTCCAAGGGGAGATTTCTTTTAGGTTTATTTTTGTTTTGCTTTATTGCTTTTTTTTCTCGCATATGATAAGGGAGCAGAATATTCCAGACAGTAAAAAAAAAAAAAAAAAAGTATGAAAACACACTGAAAGAGGTTTGAAAATAATATCTGGATTGTGTACATTTGGGGAAAGATGTGAGCAAGGAAGCATGCATATGTCTAAATACTTTCAGCTTATTTTTATGACAACTTAGCATACATAAAATTTGATGTTAGTATTAAAAACTTAAGATAATAAAATTATTATGTAATAAAATAATACAAGCTTTTAGTTGATATGTAAGCCCTCACAATGGTGGGGTGCTGAAATTTTTAGACATATTAATTTAATCCTCACAAACTTGTATGGAATAAGATGTGATAACTAATTTACAAAAGAGAAAACTGAGGCACAGAGAAAGTTATAGAGCTCTTAAGTAGAAGAATCAGTGTTTGAAACTTAGTACTATGATTCTACAACCCACCTTCTGAACCTTTAAATTATCTTGTTTCTCAAATTAATATGTCATCACTATTATTAATCCATTTAAAAATTATACATATTTTGTGAAATTGCTTCTTTACTTCCTCTTCTTGTTGATCATCTTTCTTAGATATAAATGCATGTCAGAGTTCTTTTAAAAAGTGAGCTTAATGAGAATAATATATAGTTGAACCAAATGTGCTGAGAATATACTTAAAGCATGACAATGCCATTTTTATACAGGCTTTAGTGCATGGCATAGGTAAGGTAATGGGCCTTTGAAGAAAAGGATAGTTTATTGTCATTATGCCAGAGATAAGATGATCTTAAAACAAATAATTGGCAATAGCTCAATGATCAGCAGCATTAATAACTAAATAGTGCAGGTTTCTTCCTATCAATATAGATAATAAAGATACACATAGATAAAAATATGTTTGTTTTTTATTAAGGTAATACTAATCTACGTAAATAAAAATGCTTCATACATCCGTGCAAAAGAAAGACAAATGTAAATGGGAATTAGTTTTGTTGAAAAGCTATTAAATACTTAAGTATAATGGACACAGTATATGCAACATTTTAACCATTTCATTGACAATGTTTTGTGGATTCAGGAAGCATGGCTCTGTGTGTGTCCGTGTGTGTGTGTGTGTGTGTGTGTGTGTGTGTGTGTGTCTACATGTGCTGGCATTTGTTTCTGTATTCATTATGTCCTATCCTTGTTGCATTTTACTGTAGTCAAATATGTTCCTTTTTTCTAACATAAACAATCTTTGCCATAAAGGAAAGACATTCCCATCATAAATTCTTAAAGTTCATCATTAAATATCCATTATATGTGAAGCAGTAGTGCTTTCTAAAATACAATATCTGTGCATCTAAGTAAAAAGCTTAATGCATTAAACATGTATTCCATGTTTGGTTTTGAAAGTGCTCTCCTTCACAAACCTTACCTGTCTCAATGAGCAAAACTCATGAAGACCAAATTTCTTTCAAAATCTTAAGCATTTATGAACTCAATTTAATAGCAGTCATGTTCAAGTTTCTTCTTTTGAAAGAGAGGAAGAGATTCTGCTGCCTTTTTAGAACACCATGACTTTCTTCTTTTTAAGATTTAATACTTCAGACAACATTATCTCCCTGTTTTAAAGTAGGTATACTTCTACAACTTTAGATCAGATTGTTAGATGTACACATTACCTTCTCCTGTAAACCCTAATCAAGATTCATATAAAAAAAAAAAAAAGAATCAACTATATATTTTATGGTAAGCCCAATAGGTTTCAAAGTAGTGAGAAGCACATTATGCTAACAATTATAGTTTTTCCTACAAAATTTATTACAACATTTTTAATGAAAAGGAAACAGGCTAATGATTCTATCAAGACAACAAATGTGCAGTGCACATGAAGTGAACTTTACTTAATGATAGATATATCTATGTTTTAATTTCTTGAACTTCCAAAAGTGTATTTGCTTATAGGACAGTATTTTTCTCATGTTACCAACGTGAGTTTTTCTTTATTAATTTTCATGTTTTTTCCCCAATTTATTTATTTTTTTTAATTCCAATTTTTATTTTAAGTTCGAGGATATATGTGCAAAATATGCAGGTTTGCTACATAGGAAAATATGTGCCATGATGGTTTGCTGTGCAGGTGATCCCATCACCTAAATATTAAGTCCAGCATCCATTAGAGATTTTAGACTCTAGACAACTTAACAGAATTTTTCTCTCATTTATATTTTATTTAATCATAAAAATCTATCACACAAATAAATATTTCGAATTGTATTTCCTGATTAATATATATCTCTAAGATGTTCTTTTAAAAACACTGCTGTAATTCTCACAGTTAGATTTGTTCTTAATTCTTACAGCCTGATGCAATTGCACCTGGCCTACAAATCATCCAGTTCATTGGCTTCTGTACTTATTACTTTAAATTTCAAGATACCTGATAAAGTTCTTTCATTACTAAGTACAGTATATTTTTATTTCAGTCCATATACTTCAGAATTAAAAAACAAATTGGCCAGTCACAGTGGCTCACGCCTGTAATCCCAACACCTTTGGAGGCTGAGGCAGGCAGATCACCTGAGGTGCAGAGTTTGAGACCAGCCTGACAAACATGGAGAAACTCCATCTCTACTAAAAATACAAAATTAGTCAGGCATGGTGGCATATGCCTGTAATCCCAGTTACTCGGGAGGCTGAGGCAGGAGAATTGCTTGAACCTGGGATGCAGAGGTTGCAGTGAGCCAAGATTGTGCCATTGCCCTCCAGCCTGGGTAACAAGAGCAAAACTCCATCTCTCTCTCTCTCTCTCTCTCTCTCACACACACACACACACACACACACACACAAACATAGATTTTATTTGATCTTAAATAGACATACTGAAGCCTATAAAAGCTAGCAATAAAGAATTAAAATATAGAAAGAAGATTTGATTATAATAATGACACTTCACTAAATGAAAAAATTAGGTCATAAATCTTAAGAGAATCGAAGGCCAGAATCTAAAACAGGTTCCAGGATTCATAAGGATACTAGTTTTGTGCCTGGACTTTAGAGTCATATAGACCACATTTAAAATCCTCCACTTGTTTCACCTGGATTTCATATATTTGTCTGAGTGTTTAATGAATTGTTGTCTCACCATAGGAATACTACTGCAGTGATGACTTGTGTTTTGCTCATATAACAATTGAGGACCAAGTACTAAGAATATTATAGGCACACATAGTATAGTTGGGAAGAGTGCTAGTTTAAAAAGACTATTTAGACTAGTTTAAAAATACTATTATTTCTTTTATTATTATTATAATACTCTAAGTTCTGGGATACATGTTCAGAACATGCAGGTTTGTAACATAAGTATACATGTGCCATGGTGGCTTGCTGCACCCCTCAAACCATCGTCTACATTAGGCATTTCTCCTAATGCTATCACTCCAGTAGCACCCACCCCCTGACAGGCCCCAGTGTGTGATGATCCCCTCTCTGTGTCTATGTATTCTCCTTGTTCAACTTCCACTTATGAGTGAGAACATGCAGTGTTTCATTTTCTGTTCCTGTGTCAGTTTGCTGAGAATGATGGTCTCCAGCTTCATCCATGTCCCTGCAAAGGACATGAATTCATCTCTTTCATGATTGCATAGTAGTCCATGGTGTATATGTGTCACATTTTCTTTATCCAGTCTATCATTGATGGGCATTTGGGTTGGTTTCAAGTCTTTGCTATTGTGAACAGTGCTGCAATAAACATAGGTGTGCATGTGTCTTTATAGCAGAATGATTTGTAATCCTTTGGGTACATACCCAGTATTGAGATTGCTGGGTCAAATGGTATTTCTAGTTCTAAATCCATGAAAAATCGAGACACAGTCTTCCACAATGGTCGAACTAATCTACACTCCTACTAAAAGCATTCCTACTTCTCCACATCCTCTCCAGCATCTGTTGTTTCCTGACATTTTAATGATTGCCATTCTAACTGGTATGAGATTGTATCTCATTGTGGTTTTAATTTGCATTTCTCGAATGACCAGTGCTGATGAGCTTTTTTTTCATAAGTTTTTTGGCCACATAAATGTCTCCTTTTGAGAAGTGTTTGTTCATATCCTCTGCCCACTTTTGATGTGGTGGTTTATCTTTTTCTTGCAAATTTAAGGTCTTTGTAGGTTCTGGATATTAGCCCTTTGTCAGATGAATAGCTTGCAGAATTTTTCTCTCATTCTGTAGGTTGCCTGTTCACACTGATGATAGTTTCTTTTGATGTGCAGAAGCTCTTAAGTTTAAATGGATCCCATGTGTCATTTTGGCTTTTGTTGCTTTTGATGTTTTAGTCATGAAGTCTTTGCCTATGCCTATGTCCTGAATAGTATTGCCTAGGTTTTCTTCTAGGATTTTTATAATTTAAGGTCTTATGTTTAAGTGTTTAATGCATCTGAAGTTAATTTTTGTATAAGGTGTGAGGAAGGGGTCCAGTTTCTGTTTTCTGCATATGGCTAGACAGTTTTCTGAACACCATTTATTAAATAACAAATGCTTTCCCCATTGCTTGTTTTTGTCTGATTTGTCAAAGATCAGATGGTTGTAGATATGTGGTGTTATTTCTGAGGCCTCTGTTCTTTTTCATTGGTCTGTATATCTGTTTTGGTATCAGTACCATGCTGTTTTGGTTACTGTAGCCTTATAGTATAGCTTAAAGTCAGGTAGCGTGATGCCTCCAGCTTTGTTCTTTTTTGCTTGGCTATATGGAATTTTTTTGGTGCATATAAAATTTAAGATATTTTCTAAGTCTGGGAAGAAAGTCAATGACAGCTTGATGGAGATAGCGTTGAATCTATAAATTACTTTGAGCAGTATGGCCATTGTCATGATATTGATTTTTCCTATCAATAAGCATAGAATATTTTTTCATTTGTTTGTGACTCTCTTATTTTCTTGAGCAGTGATTTGTAGTTCTCCTTGAAGAGGTCCTTCACATCCTTGGTAAGTTATATTCTTAGGTATTTTATTCTCTTTGTAGCAATTGTTAATAGGAGTTCACTCATGATTTGACTGTTTGTCTATTATTGGTGTATGGGAATGCTTGTGATTTCTGCATATTGATTATTGTTGCTTATCAGCTGAAGGAGTTTTTGGGTTGAGATGATGGAATTTTTCTAAGTATACAATCATGTCATCTGCAAACAGAGTCAATTTGACTTCCTCTCTTCCTATTTGAATACCCTTTATTTCTTTTTCTTGCCTGATTGCCCTGGCCAGAACTTCCAATACTATGTTGAGTAGGAGCAGTAAGAGAGGGCATCCTTGTCTTGTGCCAGTTTTCAAAGAGAATGCTCCCAGCTTTTGCCCATTCCGTATGATATTGGCTGTGAGTTTATCTTAAATAGCTCTTATTATTTTGAAATATGTTCCATCAATACCTAGTTTATTGAGAGTGTTTAACATGAAGGGGTGTGGAATTTTACTGAAGGCCTTTTCTGCATCTATTGAGATAATCATGTGGTTTTTGCCATTTGTTTTGTTTATGTGATGGATTATGTTTATTGATTTGCATATGTTGAATCAGCCTTGCATCTTGGGGATGAAACCAACTTTATCGTGGTGTATAAGCTTTTTGATTTGCTACTGGATTCTGTTTTCCAGTGTTTTACTGAGGATGTTTGCATCAATGTTCATCAGGGATATTGACCTGAAATTTTCTTTTTTAGTTGTGTCTCTGCCAGGTTTTGGTATCAGGATGATGCTGACCTCATAAAATAAATTAGGGAGATGTCCCTCTTTTTCTGTTGTTTGAAATAGTTTCAGAAGGAATGGTACCAGCTCCTCTTTGTACCTCTGATAGTATTTGGTTGTGAATCCATCTGCCTTATAAGGACTCCTAAAGGAAGCACTAAATAAGGAAAGGAAAAACTGGTACCAGCCGCTGGAAAAATAGCAAATTGTAAAGACCATCCACACTATGAAGAAACTGCATCAACTAATGAACAAATTAACCATATGACAGGGTCAGATTCACACATAATAAGCCTAATGTAAATGTGCTAAATGCCTCAATTAAATCTTAATAATCTTAAATGTAAATGGGCTAAATGTCTCAATTAAAAGACACAGACTGGCAAATTAGATAAAGAGTCAAGACCCATTGGTTTGCTGTATTCAGGAGACCCATCTCACATGCAAAGACACACATAGGCTCAAAATAAAGGGATAGAGGAAGATTTACCAAGCAAAGGAAAAGCAAAAAAAAGCAGAAACTGCAATCCTAGTCTCTGATAAAACAGACTTTAAACCAACAAAGATCAAAAAAGACAAAGAAGGGCATTACATAATAGTAAAGGGACCAATTCAACAATAATACTGGAGCACTCTGATTCATAAGCAATTTCTTAGGGACATACAAAGAGACTTAGACTCACACACAGTAGTAGTGGGAGATTTTAATGACCCACTGTCAATATGAGACAGATCAATGAGACAGAAAATTAACAATGATGTTCAGGACTTGAACTCAGCTACATACCAAGCAGGCCTAATGGACATCTATTTAGTTATTTCCATTACTGAAATGACCAGGTCATCTTTGCATCATGGAATCTGCAATCTACAAAAGGTAGAAATATGTTCTCTGTAATTCTTTCTAATATAAATAAAAACATTAAAATGTTCCATTTAACATTTCAGAGAGGGAAGTAAGTATTTTGAATTATTTTAAAGACTAGTTTTTTGGTTTTTTTTGTTTCTTTTCATTCACCTCTATTCGAAACTTCTGTGTTTCAGGCTTTTTTTTTTTTTTTTTTGAGATAGAGTTTCATTATTGTTGCCCAGTCTGGAGTGAAATGGCATGATCTCAACTCACTACAACCTCCACCTCCCAGGTTCAAGTGGTTCTCCTGCCTCAGCCTCCTGAGTAGCTGGGATTACAGGCACGTGCCATCATACCCAGCTAATTTTGTTCTTTTAGCAGAGACAGGGTTTCTCCATGTTAGTCAGGCTGGTCTTGAACTCCTGACCTTAGATTATTTGCCTGCTTTGGGCTCCAAAAGTGTTGGGATTACAAAGATAAGCCACCACGCCTAGCCTACAACGTCTTTTTAATACATCATATTTTCAACTTACAGGGAATATAAAACTGAAAATCCCTAGCACATTATTGTAATTGACTTTTTAGAAAATCTTAAAATATAAAAGTGCCATTTCTTGTGAAGATTTATGAACATGTATATATTCTGAATTTTCACATTTTTGTCATGTCTCCATATTTGAGGACATTTATGTTCTTTTCATTTTCAAACTTTCTGAAATGTGCGTAATGCTTTATTGTACATATATGTTTATTCCAAACTCTGTTGATCTATGGGGCCTGGAAAGTGGAAATAAAAAATATCCTTATGTTTTGTCCTTGTACATTTCTCCTTTTTCTCTAATTTTGGAATAATATTCTTTAACCAATTTAGTGATCTGGACGTTCAAATTTTACCAGACATGATGGATGGTTTTTACCTCATATTTTAGTCTGATAAAAGAAGAAGTGAATGTGTCAATTTTTTACAACATTCAATTGTGAGCAAGAGTATTATTTTGTTTGTCCTTTAGTAGATTTTTATTACCTTTAGTCTCATGATTAAACATATACATTAACTGTACAGTTATCTTCCTGTGGTCAGACAGGCATTTGGGTGTATTCAATATTTCTTTTGTATACTTGCTCATTCATGTCTCATCTTTCCATTGAAGAAACATCAAAAATGACAGAGTAACCAAATGATTGTGGTTGGCATGGAATCTCAGAACTCAGTTGACTCTGTTGTAAAAGGTGCATTTTTTCTGTTCATTGGTATTTAAAAAATATACCTATAGGAATAAAAAAGAAAAACAGTGATAAAGTTTAATTAATCTAAGGCAACAAAATACATAATGCTGAATAAAACTCCATAAAAATCCAACAACAATTATTGTCATGTCTATATTATTATACTTAGTACACACACACACACACACACACACACTCCCAAAGAGAACTTGAGATAGTTAAAAATAGACACTAATATAATTTCCATGTACACTTTTTATTGAATTTAATTTGTGCTTTTTACAAATATTATACTTTTTTGTGTTGATGGGTCTTGTATGGTTCATAAACCACATGCAACTGATCTTGGCAGAATAATATCCAAATATAAAATAAAATAAATGTACTTTAATTTTATATGTTTAAATTATTAAAGAAATTAATTATTAATTTAAAGAATATTTATAGTATATGTAAAGCTGATGTCATTTTTTTCCTACCATAGTGTCTCTGTGTTAAGTTTAAGAGTTTTGATATTGGGCTTTCATGAGTTTTTAAATAAAATATAATTTAAAAAATTAATTATGAGTGTCTTTTTGTTTTTGTTTTGCAATACCTAGATGTGGTAAAACATCTTAAAGACTGTTTTTTAAGTAGGGCGCAGTGGATTGTCAAGTATAAATTTTTAGGAAGGCTTTCATGGATAAAAATAATTTCCATAAATTACTGAATTATTTCTCAAAGATTTATGCATTTGAACTTGAGTAGTATTCTGTCTAAGAGGAAAGGCAGGTTTTTGATTCCCTGTTATAGAAATGGAGAATTTAGGATTTAAGAGGGATAGTTCACCAAATCACACACAAAACTTCAATTGATGGCTCAAAAGACAATGATATTCCACTGCAGTTTTTATATTTGATGTGATTAGTGTCCAATTTTTATTTGCTTCTGGCTTCTGGGGATTAATGAAAGTCCAAATGCAAGATATTAAAATCTCTGAGCTACTGTGTGGCACTTCCAATTTATTATCTATTTTCAAAGTTGTATTTCCACAAATCATGGGGTTTTGATAGGATATAGACATTTATAGGATTTCTCCAAAAATGAAATTTAATTCAACTCATCAAGAATTATTTAACCCCTAATGTATGAAAGCACTCTTCTAGTTACTGTGAGAAAAATATTTTTAATCAAAGAATTTTTCTTATGTTTAAGAAACTGGTTGGACGCAGTGGCTCACACCTGTAATCCCAGCATTTTGGGAGGCTGAGGTGGGTGGATCACCTGAGGTCAGGAGTTAGAGACCAGCCTGGCCAACATGGTGAAACCCCACCTGTACTAAAAATACAGAAATTAGCTGGGCATGGTGGTGAGTGGGCAGCTGTACTTCCAGCTACTTGGGAGGCTGAGGCAGGAGAATCACTT
Source organism: Cebus imitator (assembly GCF_001604975.1). Classification (NCBI taxonomy): domain Eukaryota; kingdom Metazoa; phylum Chordata; class Mammalia; order Primates; family Cebidae; genus Cebus; species Cebus imitator. Next base: position 727,219 of record NW_016107497.1, read on the forward strand.
GAACTGGGGAGGCAGAAGTGAGCTGAGGTCATGCCACAGACTCCAGCCTGGGCAGCAAAGTGAGTAAGACTCCATCTCCAAAATAAAATAAAATATTATTAGTTTGAGGAGAAAATATATATATATATATATATATATATATATATATATATATATTTTAAAAAGTAACACTGCAAGCTTGATACAACTAATATTACATATTAAAACTTTTAAAATTCCTGTTAGGGGAACACATTTGGGCACGGTACCCATTATGATGGAGGTAAGAAAATCCAGACTTTTTATAGACAGAAAAAAACATATTGCATGGTGCATTTTTTGAAGCCTGAAGATCTGCAGTACCTATAAAATAGACCAACTGTATGCAAGCGGAGGACACGTCTTAGTCTCTTCTCCGCACAAAAAGGAAATCTAACAACAGACTTCATGAATGCTGTAGTTTGATTTGAGACGCAATCTCATGGAATGGAAGTGGAGTCTGGGGAGCATAAAAGAAAGAAGAATGAAAAATAATACAAATATCCAAATGAAAAATAATTCAAATATCCCAGAATCTTCTGAAAGAATGTGCATAATGTGTCTCGGTACATTCTGCCTGAGCAACTGAAGATAGGAGCACATATTCACATTTTCCTCTGCTGTGAAATGACTATCTTATGATGTGTTCTCCATGCTTCTAGGCTGCACATACATGAGTGCCAGGTGTGTTCCTAGAGGCATCCTGCATAGTGGATCAGAGAAGCCCTGGTGCAGAAAATAGTAGATGCATGCTTCAGCAGATGGAAAGTTTGGTTATATCTTTATAAAGTTAGTGGTGGTGACAATAGCTAGTATAAAAAGGGGGCATGGTAATGGTCAGACCTCTTAACTAATTCAGTAAAAATTTCCCTCAGCATCTGCTATATGTCCTGGAAAGTGTGTTACAAAGAAGAATCAGAAAGATATTTTGAAGAATTCAAAACAAATTAAGAGAGAAACAAACTGCAAAAAACTGAAAAGTACTGTGATAGAGATTAAAATATAAAAATAGCCAAGACAGAAACTTCACCAAATCTTAATATAATACAATTAAAAATGTAAACGACTAAATAAGTTTGATAAATATTTTGTAAATTGAAGGTGACTATACAAATAAAATAGGAAGAAGGAGAAGGAAAAAATGTCTTCAAGTTCAGAAGAAAATCTTCTTTGAGAGAAAAACTAGAAGTTTAATTTCAAAGTGAGACAGCCTTTGGGAGCCCACCCTAGCCTAAAACCATTTTGTTTTCTTTTTTGCTCAGTTTTGAGTGTCTCAGCTTAAAAATAGCTGCAAGTTACTCATGAATGTCTTCTGAAAGACTGGTGAGGTCAGAATAAGTTAACCTTGAAGATGTAAGTTTTACCTGAAACTAAATACCTGATGTCAATTAAAGATTTTCTAAAGAGAAATTATAACACTGATTTTGGAGCAGTGGTTTGGGGCTGTTACTTATTCTTGAGATGATAAAACCTCTCTGAAAACCTGCAAGTGTTGTATTTATTATAGTGCTCAGAAATAATTTTTTTGTTCACTTTTCACCATCTTCCTTTCCCCAAAACCAATAATTTAATCTTATAAAATAGAGATTTAATAGTTGCTATCTAAGCTGAAGATCAGTGTAGTCAAATAATATGTACTGAGATATGTTATACACATATACACATTGAGACTAGGAATTTCCATACCAATGAGACTTATCTGTTGCTTGTGAATAATTTAGAAATAGAATACTCTAGGCAAGCAGATCCTACTCAACTTATTTAAATCTTGGGCTTTTCAAGTTAGTCTGTGACTAATTCTTAATTTTTGGAATATCTCCTGATTCTTTTTCTGAGGCTATAATCTTTCTTCTTCTTCTTTTTTTGAGATTTTGTTTTGCTCTTTTTGCCCAGGCTGGAGTGCAATGGCATGGTCTTGGCTCACTGCAACCTCCATCTTCTGAGTTGAAGCAATTTTTCTGCCTCAGCCTCCTGAGTAGCTGGGATTAAAGGCACCTGCCATCCTGCCTGGCTAATTGATACTCCTTCTTTGGTGTCCTTGATGCACTGTTCTTTATCTTTATTCTTACTGGGACGTCTAAAGCTGAGTATTTGCAATTCTTGTGTTTATTTATATCCCCTTGGTGATTTTTTAACTGTGTCACTTTGAATACCAGCTGCATGCCAAACACTCCCAAATTTATATATGCAGCCCCAGCCTGAATTTTATACCCATTATTTAACTGCTAAATAGACACCTCTAGTTAGAGATCAAGTAGACATCTGTAATTTTACTTTTTCAACAACAGAATTTATTCCTTCTCCTATCTTCCAAATCTGCTGCAGCTTCAGAGTTCCCAATTCCAGTTGATTGCAAATCCATTCTAAAAATTGCATAACCCAAGTTTTGGAATTCTTCTTTTTTTTTTTTTTTTTTGAGATGGAGTTTTGCTCTTGTTGCCCAGGCTGGAGTGCAGTGGGCATGATCTTGGCTTACTACAACCTCCACCTCCCGGTTCAAGCAATTCTCCTGCCTCAGCCTCCCGAGTAGCTGGGATTACAGGCATGCACCACCATGCCCAGCTAATTTTGTATTTGTAGTAGAGATAGGCTTTCACCATGTTGGCCAGGCTGGTTTCGAACTCCTGACCTCAAGTGATCCACCCGCCTCGGCCTCCCAAAGTGCTGGGATTATAGGCGTGAGCCACTGCGACTGGCAGTTTTGGAGTTCTTTTGACTTCTCCCTTTTCTCTCATATCATCTTTTTAATCAGTTAAGGCTTTCTGTTAGTGAGATGTTGAACACCACCTGTGGGGGTCTGTCCTGCAAAACCTGAGTCCGAGATAGCTGAATAAATAAAATACACTCACACACCAAGTACGGTGAACGAGTGAGCTAGGGAGGTCGCCAGCTGCTCTCAGAGGACTATTGCAGCTACAAAATTCCTACTGGCTGTTCCCCCTCACTTTTATTCAGTATAGAATTAATAACAGAGGTTCTAAGTCAACATATTGATGAATAATTAACATGGTAAATAGAGGGGTTTTAGGAATAATAAAAGCTTTGGTTCCAGAGTGCAGAGTAAACACCATTCATGGGTAATCCCCCTTTAACCTCCCCCTGAGAGGGCCATCTGGCACAAAGTTCATGTGAGTAAACAAGTAGTTACAGTAGAGACAAAGAAATGTGAGGCAAACAGACTTAACTGAGGAAGCTTCTATTATCCCTAATCTTCACCCTCTGACCTCATGCTGTATGGTAAGAACTGGCTGCCTTCAGCCTGTCCCATTATCACAAAACAATAAAAACCTTTCAGCCTTCCAAAAGGTTTGAGACTATATTCTTACAACTTTCCCTAATATTTTCCTTAATATTTTGCCAACCACCCTGAGTGAATCCCAACATGTTTTTTCTATCTTTAGAGTGTCTCCAACTTATATAATGTTTTAATGACTTATGAGGATATCAGATTCATTCAGGCACCACAATTTTCACTTGCATTATTGCAAAAGACACCAAAATAGTATTCCATCATCAACTTTTGTCTTCCTATGTATATTACCATCTCAATTGTCAAAATGATCCTTTTACCATCTTTATCAGTGACTGTAATTTCTCCCCACAGGAATCACCAATGGCTTCTTATTCCCCTGAGAGTAAAAACAAACATACTTTTAATGGCCAGCAAAACTCTAAGTAACTTATTCCTTCTTAGTGCTCTGACCTCATTTCTTATGACTTTGTTTTTGGCTTGCTGTCCCCTAGCCAAACTGCTCTTCCTTCTGTTTCTGGAATGTGCCATCATACAAGTGTTCTTCTCTCTGCCTTGTGTGCTTTTGCCCCACATGCCCACATGGTTAAAACTCTCACCTTCAATCTTCTCCATAAATATCAGCTTCTCAATGAAGCTATCCTGACAATTGTATAAACCCCCTCCCTGAAGCTGCTGATCTTCATTTCTCCACCATTTCCCCTTCTAGCAGCACTTATCCCCTTCTAACAGACTATATGAGTTCCTTAAATTCTATCCTTACTTTTTATTGATGACATTTAGCTGTTAGAAGTTAATTCTGACAAAGCAGAGATTTTCATCTAAATTTACCTGTTTTTTCCCATGCCTAAAAAAGTGCCTGATATATACTAGGCATTTCACAAATACTTCTTCAATGCATGAATAAAGAACTTGCTGAAAACATATACAAACCAGATTGTACCCACTGTAGTATTGTTTGAGTTGTAAATGTCTCCCTATAGATATCTTGTTAATACCACCTAATATGATAGCCAATGCACTCAAGCCTTTAGGCACTTTAGGCATTATCTTGCACATTTCTATAAAAACACAGATGGACCATGTGGTCAGTGTAACACATTATCTTCTCATCACATAATAATATTTTAATATTGTTGGCATAAAACCTGATTTTTGGAGTGAGTTTTTAGAAGGGAAGTGTCATATTTAAATTAAAATAGGAAGACATAGTTAGAATACTAATATGGCAGAGCAGTAGAATATGATGCTACTGTGTGAAAATTTATGTACTTGATAATAATGGAGTAAGATTCAAAAGCAATTGGAGTGTATAAGTATAAATTACAAACTCTTAAATTCAGGAAGGAATAAAATTAATGACCTCAAAATCTAGAGCATCAGAAATGTTAAAATCCAATGAATAATGGAACCTCTGCAAAAGGTACACTTCAAAATTTGCATACTGATGCTGTTTACTGAGGAGAGTTTACCAAAAAGTATTTTCTACCAAGGTAAAATATACAAAGGCCCTGTCCTATACTCAGCTTTATTCAATTGAAACAGGTAATATCAATTTATTTCTAGAAATGTTAATTAGAAATTAATGCCATATCACCAAATAAGTGAATGCACTTTGATTTCACAGTGATTTTTTTCTAAATTTGGTAGCTTAAGCTCAGACAAATTATGTACAAATTACTGAAAATAAATAGTTAAGATAAGCTTGAAGGGATAAAGTATTATACTATGAAAATAATCCATGACCAGTCAGATCAAATAGCTTTTCCCTACTGAGATATTAACATGTTGATTAAAGGAGGGACATTATTGAATGGGGAAAGAATAAAACTAAAACCTCATACTGTTTTATTGTATGTTCTCATTACAGTGAATTGCACATGTAAGAGAAATATCATAAGTGTTTAATAAAAATGCTATTCAGAGCACATTTAGGCAAAATGAGAATTAAAGTATGAAAGAGTAAGCTATTCTCATCAGTGAGCCTAAAATTTATCAAATTTTGAAATATTATTGAAAAGTTATATGTCAGAAAGTAATATAAATTTAAGACTAGAATTAATATGTACTAAAAATATTTTGATAAACATTTTATATGTATTATCCCATTTAATTCTAATAAAAAATCCAAAGGGAAGTCTTTTATTATCTCCATTGTTCAGAAAATAATATTAGGCTTAACACAAGAAAGAAATTGCTCACAATAGTGTATATTAGAACCTAGATTTACACCTCACAGCCTGACCACTACATTGCTGTGATACTTTATTTGTTTTCCCAAAAGTCATTCAAGAGCAAGTTGTTTAATTTCTATGTAATTGTGTGGTTTTTGAGAGATCTTCTTGGTTTTGATTTATATTTTTATTCCATTTTGGTCTGAGAGTATGCTTGGTATAATTTTGATTTTTAAAATATTTATTGAGACTTACTTTATGACTGGGCATGTGGTCAATCTTAGAGTATGTCCTATGTGCAGATGAAAAGAATGTATATTCTGTTGTTGTTAGATGGCATATTCTATAAATGACTATTAGGTCTAACTGGTATAAAATTTAAGTCTTTGTTAGTTTTCTGCCTTAATGATTTTGTCTAATGCTGTCAGTAGAATGTCGAAGTCTCTCATTATTATTGTGTGGTTTGTTTAGGTCTTTTTATGAATCTACTAGTACTAGTTTTATAAATCTGGGTGCTCCAATGTTGGATGTGTATATATTTAGGATAGATAAGTCTTCTTTTTGAATTGAACGCTTTTATCATTATGTAATGAACTACTTCGTTTTTTTTTTAACTGTTGTTAGTTCAAAGTCTGTTTTATCTGGTGTAGGAATAGTGACCACTGCTCTTTTTTCTTTGTTTGTTTTCCATTAGTGTGCTATATCTTTCTCACTTTACCTTGGGACTGTGGGTGTCATTATAGGTGATCCACATTATATGGAACCCACAAAGGGTATCTGGAAGAAAGCAGATGGTTTGTTATTCTTTTTTTATCCAACATACTAAATTGTGCCTTTCAAGTTGGGTATTTAGAACATTTACATTCAAGGTTGATACTGATATTTGGGGTTTTGTTTCTGTAGTGGTATTATAAGCTGGTTGCTTTATATTCTCAATTATTCAGTTGCTTTATAGCATCTGTGGGCTATGCACGTAAATGTTATTTTAAAAAACCCTCAACAAACTAGGCTTTGAAGGAACCTACCTCAAAATAATGAGTCATATATAACAGTCTCAAAGCCAACATCATATGGAGTGGACTCAAGCTGGAGCCATTCCTCTTGAGAACTAGAACAAGATAAGGAAGCTCACTATCACCAATCCTCTTCAACGTAGTACTAGAAGTCTTATTCAGAGTATTCAGGAAAGAGAATGAAATAAAAGGCTTCCAAATAGGATAAGAAAATATCAACCTATCTTCACTGATGATATGATTTTATATTATTTTAAAACATGCAAATACTGCATGTTTGTGGGATGTTGGAGAGGGTCAGAAAAATACCTATTGGGAACCATGCTTATTACCTGTGTGGTGAAATAATCTGTATACTAAACCCACATGACATGCAGTTTACCTATATAACAAACTTTTACCTGTACCCATGCATCCAAAATAAAAGCTAAAAACAAAAAGAAGGAAAAAATGTGGTATCCAAGAGAGGAGAAATTATAGTAAACACCACCGTTCATCACGCTAGGAAAAATAACAGAGAACACTGCCCAAAGCCAATGATCCATATGCCACATAGGCTTCTGGAGCATCTGTGGTGCTGCATCCATTGGAATCACCATTGCTGAAGCTTTGTAGGAGCCAAAAGTCTATAGTCGCATTAGACAAGCCAGGCCTGGCAGCCTCAAATTGCCCAAAGCTTTTACTGCTGTAGTTAAATGCAGAAGTCAAAATCTATGGGCACTCTGCTATTGAGATTAATGTGGTGCTTACTGTTGTTGCTGCTGCTTCCTGACCCAGGTCCATGGGTGCTATGCTTCTGACTGAGGGTACTGGGATTTACTTCAACTGGTTTTATTGACACAACACTGCCTAAATAAAAAGCTGTTGTTGCTGCTACTGGACACATGAGTAGACCAAAAAAGAGAAAAGAACACATTGTCTCTTCTCCCACTTCCAGTTTTCTTTCACTATCTCCCACTGGTTGACAAGGGAACATGAGAAACATAGTCTTCAGCCTTCTAAACTCCAGTGATATGGGAGAGGACATGTAAATGCAGAGATGGAGATAAAAGCCAAAGACAAACAATAAATATAAAATATACAGTGCCTCAATTGCATTTTAAAAAGTTATAAATACATGGGAAATTATATCATCTGAGTTGACTGAAATGTTATTTCTAGTAGGCTTAAAGTCATGGCTAGAAGGGGTAAGAAACAGGGAGTGGAAACTAATACAAAATAAGAAAAAGTTTAGAAAACTTAAGGATCAACATTCTGGCGCCCAAAATATTCACTCGAAATTCTATTTGTAGAACTTATTTACAAAAAACAAAGTATAGTAAAATGAAATTATACCTAGAGGATAGACAGAACACTGCATGGAGTTAGGACACAGAAAGACACTGATGCACATACTGGATGATGGGCAGATCATGTGACTATAGCACAATCTTTTCAGCTGTTATCTACAGCTCTTGACTCTCTGAAAGCCAGAGGAAAAAAAAATTCAGCTTGAGGTCCTGAAGTTATTCAAACAATATAGCATTATTAGTACTCTCCAAAATTATGGTTCTCAATCCTACCTGACCTACATCATTTCTGGTACTTCCTTTACATCCTAAAATGTATTTCATGAATTACATAACCTAATTAACTCTACATATTTTTAAATCACTGAGAAGGCAATATAAATATAAAAGATAAATAGGATCAAGAAAAATCATTATAATATGCAATTCACAAGTAATAGCTCAGGTGTGAAAGCAGTAGAAGACCCAATAAAGAGACATTAAAGCCTGTTGTGTTATGTATTTCCCGTTTGCCTCCCCATATCTATACTCCACACTGAGACATCGTGCTATATGTTCTAGAAAAATGACTCAGATATATCATTGAGCTGTTTTGCTTTCTGACTTCTGCTGGAATTTGTCAATACAAGACATCAGTAGGTGTCAAAGTCAGGGATAAAAAATTGTGTCATTTATTTATTAATATTTGAGACAGGTAATCCCAGCTACTCAGGAGACTGAGGCATGAGAACTGCTTGAACCTGGGAGGTGGAGTTTGCAGTGAGCCGAGATTGTGCCACTTGCGCCACAAAGCAAGACCCTATCTCAAAAAA
>NW_016107497.1:735809-743557 GCF_001604975.1 Cebus imitator
GGGCCAGGTATGGTGTCTTACGCCTGTAATCTCAGGGTGGGAAGATCACCAGAGGTCCGGTGTTCGGGACCGAAAGAAAAAAAAAGGAAGGAAGGAAGGAAGGAAGGGAGAGAGGGAGGGAGGGAGGGAAAGGAAGAGTATAAAATGTAATGAAGTGCTCAGAGGGTCAACACCTGTGAACAGTATCTGTGTTATGGCAAAAAAGCTAACAAAAAATGTAATATATAGTCAAGATAGTAAGTGCAAAGCTATGTATTTAGGAACGTTTATTGTTAAATAACTAAGTATGTTTTTCAAATCATCTCCCCCAAGTAGATGTGAAAATATGAGGCATTTAAAAGTAACCTGTTTTAAAACATTATAAGAAAATCACATTGCAGTTTTTATAGTGTCTGAAGATTCCACAGAAATCACTAAATTGGACAGAAAGTTTTCCTGTGTGTGTTTGTATACTGGCATTAAAATTAAAAAGAACATGATGCAAAAAGTATAAACCTTCTCTTATATCCAGCAATAATGGTGAATTTCTCTCCACATATTAGCTCTCACAGTATGAGCCAAAGCTCATATTTTGTATTATTATGTCATTTCTAAGCTTCTCCATTTCTATTGCTGTTATATAAATTTAATGGAGGCTACCCTAGTGGTATGAGCTTTTTCCTCCTTTAAATCTAAGAAGGCTACTTATAAGCTATCAGTTTGCTAAGCCCTCTATCGCTCTTAACAGATATAAATATAGAAAGAAAAATGATTAACAGTTACTCCATATCTACCTCAAAGGGAATTTGTGAGGTTTAATTGGATAATGTCTATAAAGTGTTTCCATTCCTAGGAGAAAATAGTACATAAGCATAAGGAGGAAAGGCACCACGGTAAAATTATACTGAGTAAGTAGCAATAAAGGTAGGTTTTAGTTTGAATTCTGACAGGCTAGCAGTAGGATATTGTTATGAATTGCTCTAAATCTCTATTTCAAATGTTATCAGCAAACACTCATAAAACTGAGCTATTATGGAAAGTATAAGAGATTGATAGAGGAAGAGGAGCATAAGTTCAAGTTTTTGCTCCTTCTAATCAGTTGAGATTTGGTAAGCCTTTCATGGAAACTTTCACACCCACAGTTTTCTCAGCTATAAAATAATGCAAAAAGTCTCTTTCTACCTCATAGGTATTCTGTGAGGATTATACATTTTTTTTAAAAAAGTAAGTAAAAATGGTTAGAAATATTTAACATGATCTGTAAGTGTTTGCTAAAAAAAGTTTGTCATTAATAGGATAGTTCAAGGAATGTAAGTATATTTATTCTAAAAAAATAAAATACATTCAGTTGGTGTTTATCTTTTTTTTTTTTTTTTTTTTTTACTTTGAGAGAGCCTGAGTCCCAGATGGTGAATTTAACATAACATTTGCCAGATGTATTTCTATCCCTCCCTTTCAGCATGACTTCACAGAGAATGACGATGATCTTTTTCTGATCTTATGGATCTTTAAATAAAGACATTCACCATATGTGGTTTGGATTAAATTAGACAAGGAAAAGTCCCAGGAAAAGAATGTGTCTCTTCACTCACCCCTAGTCAGCACGATACACATGACTACCCTCTTAACTGTTGCCAATTACCACTTTTAGTTAATCCTCTATCCCAGAACTTTGGGAGGTCAAGGTGGAAGGATTGCTGAGGCCAGGAGTTCAAAACTAACCTGGGCAACAAAGCAAGAACCATCACTTCCTTCTCTACCAACAAAACAAAACAAAACAAAACAAAATTTAAAAATTAGCCAGCCATGGTTGTATTAGCTAGCCAAGAGGCCAAGGTGGGATATACCTTAAGCCCAAGAATTCAAGCTCCAGTTAGCCATGATTATGCCACTGCCTTCCAGCTTCAGTGACAGAGTAAAACCTTGTGTCAATAATAAATAAATAAATAAATGTAAATAAGAGCTGGACTGTTTTTGAGAATTGTTATGGACAAATTTCTTGATAGTTAAAAAAACATAGCAATAGAGTTTGAATTACAGTTTACTATTAGTTATAGTTTATACTATGTAGTTATGATTTAACTTATTCCATAGTAGCAGTGGCTGTTTGTCCTGTATTCTATTAATCTATAGATTACTGTCTTTTCACATTGCACATACAACTTAAATATTTTTTGAATGAAAGATGAAATGAAGGGTTTATATGATCATTTCATACCACTTCCACTGCTACTACCTAGTCTGCTCTTCCATCATGTTTTACCTAGGATACTTTAATAACCTTCTAAATGGTCTCTACATTTCTAACTGGAATTTGTGCTTTTGTAAACTATTAAATATGTGTGAAAACATTTTAAAATATTTTGATTATATGTGTATATAAACTTTGAAAAATTATTAAATGTTTCTGTAAAACCTTTTGACATTTCCTCATTTATGTCATATACTTTACCTATTCTTATCTATTTTGCATATTTTTAAATTTCCCTATGGATTTTTAAAAGTGTAAATATTTTAATTTTATTATTTGATCACTAACCTGTACTCTGTGTAAAATAATACATTTTGTTCTAAATTTCAGGTGTAGTTGTTCAATTTTAGAATACAATTTTGCTCTTCTTACTGATTCAATTTTTCTGTGAAATTTGACATGTCACTGATTTGTCTATTTTTCTTATAAAAATTAATTATGGTTATTTTAAGTCAATTTCTGCTAACTGCAGTATCTAAATGATCATTGAGTCACCTTCTATCATTTTTGTGATTACATCATATTTTCTTGCCTCTCCACATTTATGATTACTTTTATCGGCCATTATATATGAAAAGGAATATAAAACACCCAGATATCATGTTTCAACAGAGATCATTTAATTGGTATGCTTGGGGCTGGTAGCTGCAATCTTCATCTGACTTGACCTTTGCAAATTATGCTTTCATTCAGTTTTGTATGAGTATGGCAGCGTTTAATTTATAAATGCTAAAAGTCTTTGAAAATTCTTAAATATTATATTTGAAGGGATCTTCTGCTCTATTATTTCTTTCCTCTTCATTCTGAGAGTGTAAAACACAGCTCTACTATTGAGATATTTTCCAGCCCATTTCTCAAGTCTCAGATCAAAACTAGTTTCAAAATACGGCAAATGGTTTCAGGTAGAAAAGCTTTTACTCAGAAAAAAAGGCCCATAACCTGGTGGGCTTTTTAGTTTAGTTTCATTTTGTTTTGGTAAAATTACCACAAGACTGCAGGAAATTTTACTCTTGCTTTGAATGTATAGACCTAAGTAAAATTTCTAGACACATCTGCAAAAACAAATATCTTAAAAAAAAAAAATTAGGGGGGTAAACAGGCTCCATTTTTGTGTTGAGTCAATTTTCCCATTTGTGGTTTTAGCCATATACAATTGCTAAAACTCTTGGTAGTTTTGTTTCATTTTTTTGTCTAGCAAAATCTTTACATCTGTGCCAGCAAAATTCTCTTCTTGATTTCAATTAATACTAATTATCCCAGTATTACTGAAACACCAGGGCTTTGGTCTAGGTCCTACTGCTCACAGCACAGAAAGCCAATCACTGAAACGAGAGTTGTTGCAAGGAAGAAGGCTTTAATCCAGTGCTGCAGCCATGGAGATGGGAGCTCAGTCTCAAATCTATCTCCCATCTGCTAAAACCAGACTTTATATAGCAGGGCAGAAATGAAACAATGTATAAGAAAACAGGAACTAGGGAGGGGCAAGGATGCAATCATGATAAATAAGAATCAGGCATCTCGTTGTTAGGATACGGTGTCTGTTGAGTTTCAGTTCTTTGATAATGTTTTTTGAGAGGCCTGAAGGCCCTTTCCTGAGGGAATAATATTCAGATAGAACAAATAAGTTTTGAGCTTTAAGACCAGAATAGTCCATTTCTATGCTTATTTAAAAGAACAGTCTAGGGGACTTTTGGGTCAATTTCACCAGGTGGAAAATGGGTGAGGAAATAAATGAGAAAGGAAGACAAAATGCTTGTAAACTGTACAGATTTCTTTGAATTCAGAACACTGTTTTTCTTTTCAGTTCTCTTAGAATATGTGCCACTAAAGAGGAAAACAGACCAAATAAATCTTCTCTGCCATGTGCCATGCTCTGACAATTTTTGTTTGACTTTTCCAAATATATTTAATAATTCAATAATCTTAATATTACAGTGATTATCTGGACCCCTGCTTTTTCTATAACAATAGCAAGTAATATTTTCTCATCATTAGTAGTATTTATCACTAAATAAATACTTAAAACCCTACCCGAATAATTTCCCTTTGCCTAATTATTTTAATCCTTCTTAAAGTGATGTATATTAGTATATTTTTTATCATCTCCTCCTATATCTTTTCATGGGTATTACTGTGATAGAATAGCATTAAATATATTAGCATAATCCATAAGATAAAAATTATTTTAAGAGGTAGAATTATACAAAGCTCTGACCTAAAAACTTGTCTTGGGATTTTTCCCCCCAGTCCTTGATGTGAATTAAATTTTAAGTTATAATAGGTTATAAAATGTATGGTTTTCTCTCCTGCATAATTAACAATGTAGAAACTCAGAATAGAGCTACTCAGGACACTGGTAGAGTATTAAAACAAGACTCAAATATTTAAATACAACTCTGAACATTTGTTTCAACACTGCTTTGTTGGGTTACCTGGAATAAAAAAATGTTCCCTTTGTCTCTTATTTAATTTTCTATAAGAGGGAAAAGCTAATACCCTATTGTTCTCCTATGTACAATAAGAAATAAAATAATGAAATTTGTAACTATGACAGTTAAGCAAAGCATTATAGCACTGAAAGAGGAGAAAATTTCAAAAACAATTAAAAAAATTATATGTGGATGAATATATAAAAACATATGAATATATACATATATTCATTCTAAAAATGAATATAAAAACAGAATGAAATGGAAAAATAATGAAAAAATCTTGCACAGTTCCAATAGCCAATAGTTTAATTAAAAGATCTAAAAAATTATTTGAAACTTGTGAATACACCAGAGATTATTGTATGTTTTTGTAGTGCAGTACTGTATTTATAGCTTTGGTGGTTTTACTAGCTGGTGAGCTACTTGGCAAGTCTATAGGGTCAGAGATTATCTTTTATATATTGACCTCAAAAAGTACAAATATTTCCTGCCATTGTAAAGATAAAATTTAAAGGATTATTGATTTTTGTCCTGTTGGACACGAATCAGTTTTATATACATCTAGCATTTATATCCTAATAGACATTTATTAAAATTCCTATAAATATTCAACTCTTAAAATGCACTTTAAACTGGTTTTAACATCTTACGTGTTCCCTCATTAACACATTATTTAAATAAAAATTTGCTGCATGTTCACTTTATCTTTGCAGTTTTGGATGACCTGTTGAGTAGCCCAAATGGGCATATTTAATGGAGTCAAGTAATTTACATTATGGGCTGCATAAGTCCAGGCACATATTTTCTTTTCTGATTTCCAGAGGAAAACCCAAGAAACACAAAACTTTTATTTTGTAAACTCTATTTATCCTTTCCTTCTCCACCCCTACTAATTTTATTTTTTGCAACTAGTTCATGCATATCAGTAACTAATTTCCCAATGGTGACATGATTCAGAATTTGATTTTTAGTTTGATAATTTGGAGATTTCTGTCAAGTGAATGATGAAGATCTATACCTTCTGGATAAAAGGTGACAGAAAGTAAACTTTTCAGTCTTTTTTGTTTGTCTATTTATGAACTGAAGTTATTATTATATTTTCCTGTTTGTCTCTGTCTACAACTCAGAAAGTTGTTTACCTCAGGGCAAAGTCTTTTTCTACCTATGGAGGGTATTTATCAGTTAAAATTGTATATCTCTTCAATTAAGAAGGTAACATAAGTTTATAGAAATAAGTTACTGATTATATCTTTTCTCTGATTTATTAATATAGAATATAATATAAAGGTGAACTTTATATTTTCAGTCTTATTTAGGATTGTTTCTTCTGGAATTTCTTTTTTTTCCCCCATTTATTTATTTTATTGCATTTCAGGTTTTGGGGTACATGCGAAGAACATGCAGGATTGTTTCATAGGTACGCACGTGGCAGTGTGATTTGCTGCCTTCCTCCCCATCACCTACATCTGTTGTTGAACACAATTTGTGTTTTTTATAATTTTAAGGACTGTACTAGAATAAAGCTTATTATTTTGATCAGAAAAATGGTACGAGATTAGAAATTCAAAATTAGAAATTCCAGAAGAAATTCCAGAAGAATTTCTAATTTTGAATTTCTAATCTTGTACCAATTTTCTGATCAAAATAATAAGCTTTATTCTAGTATAGTCCTTAAAATTATAAAAAACACAAATTGTGTTCAACAAAATTGAGTTTTAACTATGAATTTTTTATGTTAGCAATCATTTATTTTATATATATATATTTTTTTTGATACAGGGTCTTGTCCTGTCACAGAGGCTGGAATGAAGTGGCAGAATCACAGCTTTGTGTAACCTCAAACTCCTGGACTCCAGCAGCCCTCCTGCCTCAGCCTCCCGAGTAGCTGGAACTACAGGTGTGTACTACCATGCCCATTTAATTAATTAAATTTTTTGTAGCGACAATGTTTTGCTCTGTTTCTGAGGCTGGCCTAGAACTCCTGGCCTCAATAATATTCCTGTCTTAGCCTCCCAACGTTCTGGGATAACAGGCATATGCCACCATGAGCTATCGTATTTTTAATGTGTTAACGTGGCATTATTTCTAAAATCTTTTGGTAACTTGAAACGTTGAATGAGTATTTAATTAATGACTATCCTTCAGATAACTGCATAATATCTAAGTAATCCAGAAGGTGAAAATATTGATTGGTAACAGAATAATTTTTAGATATAATACTTTCATGTTATGAAATTAGTATTTACTGGGTCATAGAAAAGGAAATGTTTACTTTTGCCACCTAAAAATGTACAAGGGAAAGTTGTGCTTTGGATATTCCTGCATTTTGCTAGTTTGCTAATACATTTGTGTATGGTGAGCATATAACCTGGAGAGCATACTCAGCTCCAAGTTCCGAAGAGGTTCTTAGCCTCACTAACTCTGAAGAATAGGGTAAGGTGCCCCGGAGGCACGGTAAGTTTCCCATTCCAGTAAATATTGTGGACCCAAAGAGTTCTGCAGAAAAGTGATTTATTAGACAGAGAGAGAGAGAGAAAGAAAGACAGCTCCCACTCTGTCATGGGAGGGGACCCAGAAAAGGAATCCATATAGGTAGGAGCAGCTGGAATTTTATCTCTTGAGTTATTCCCTCCGCATTCATGTTCTTCTCTAATGAAAGGAATTCTTTCAAACTTCCTCTGGAGTGATTGATCTTTGACTCTGATACTGGATTGGCTGCTTGGTCCACAATGCTAAGTTACGGAGACCCTCCTCCCAAAGCTTTGGGTGGCTTTTTTTGGACAAAGGAGCCTCACCTGGCTTTCTCTACCTACTCTGAGCATGGGAAACCCAGACGAAGAACTTTATATTTGAAACCCCTCTGGTTTCCAGGTGGAGACATGGAACTGGGAAACTCCTGCCTTTGAAACCCTGCCCCTTGTGGACCTGGGGAGAGAAGTCTCTCAGTCCCCTATCTGAATAGAAAAGTCTGGCCGGGCGCGGTGGCTCACGCCTGTAATCCTAGCACTTTGGGAGGCCGAGGCGGGTGGATCACAAGGTCAAGAGATCGAGACCATCCTGGTCAACATGGTGAAACCCCATCTCTA
>NW_016107497.1:743687-801064 GCF_001604975.1 Cebus imitator
AAAAAAAAAAAAAAAAAAAGAAAAGTCTAACTGCTGTCGGGACACAGGCGTTGATTGCTCTTTAACTATTTCCTGCTGAATTGGGGCATAGAAGGGGCCCTGCAGTTAAGGTTTTCTCCAGAGGAGAGTCTTCCAGGGGTGGAGGTTGATCCAGAGGTCGATGATAGAACTCATGAGCCAAGGACATTCAGGGTTTCATTTTCAGGACCATTTGTAACCTCATGGCCTCAATTCTAGAAGAAACAAATTTGACAAGAAGGTTAAAGATGAGAGGCCCAGGGGAAGCAATAATAGAATGATTATAAATGGGCCTAGAAGAGGGTAGAGCCAGGACAGCCAGTTGTTAAACAAGCCCCATGATCTGTTTCTTGAAGGTCTTTAGCCCTGTGTTCAATTCCGTCCCTGAGTTCTTTAACTTTCTTTAAGACAATGCCTGATTGGCTTACAAAGTAGCAGCATTCTTCTCCTAAAAAGAGACAGGTTCCTCCCCACTCTACTGTTCGCAGATCCATGGACCTTCTATTTTGAAGAGCCATGGCAGCTGAAGAGTTAAGCTGCTTGGGCAGAGTGAGCTTCCTCTGTCTGCAGAAAGAATTAGCAACCTTCCTCCAGGTCATCATGTAACTCCTGAGATAGCTTATTGTAAAACTGAGTAGAGGTAGTAATTCCTCCGGTTCCAGTACCACACCCTCTTACTATTCCAGCCCCTGCACCACTATGAAAGGAATAACAGGGATTTGAGTATGACGTGGCCTTGTCAAGAGAAGACTCTGAACCTGAGAGTTGGTGAAAATTGTCATGGAGCGGGGACACTAGGAAGGGGAGGAGGCATATTTCCCAAGGGGTATTGTTCAGACAGTGGTAAGCTGAGGTGCCACAAAGAATAAGCCTGGTGCTAGGCAGTTGAGATCTGGGGATAAGGCAACCCAGTTTTGGCATAGGGAAGCATTGGAGTTGTTTAAATAGAGTTCACACAAATGAAGTCTGAAGTAGATGGAATTCGTAGGTTGTGACCAAAGGACCTGTAAGCCCCAAATGATTTGTGGGAGCCATATCAGAGGGAGAGGAGAAGAGCTATTAGGCCAATCCGTAGGGATGACCACATAGAGTCCAGTTGCAAATAATAAAGTCAAGAGTGATAGTCCTGTTAATGCCAGGATGTAAGTTACACTCATAAATAGTTACTTTCCTGGGGATCTCGTTGGAAGAGCAAACGTAGATCCTCTAAAGGCTCGCAGGTGTATGAAGGGTCATCTCCTGGAACTTCAGGCTGTGGAGTGGAGGACCTATGATTTTCTCAGGAGGTGTCCATGGCTTCAGCCAAGTGTGATGAATCCACGATTCATTCTCACTACCTTAAGCACCATTGGGGTAGACAGAATAACCAAAAATGGTCCTTCCCAAGATGGGCCTAGAGAGGGAGAGTCTGAGGAGAGAGACTTAACAAGCACTGAGTCTCCAGGGCAGAACAACTCTTTCCACTTTTCCTTAGGGTGTCCCTCAGGTAAGGTCCTAAGAGCCTGTTGGTACTTAGCCAAGGAGGTTATATATTTTATCAGATCTGCAGTTTCCTTGTCTAATATAAAATCATTAATAAGAAAGGGCCATCCATAAAGCATCTCATAGGAGCTGAGTCCTGTTTTCTGAGGAGAGTTTTGAGCCCTTAAGAGTACTATTGGTAATAGAGAAGGCAGCATGAGGTGGGTTTCCTGTGTCAGTTTCTTTAGGCATCTCTTAAGAATTTTGTTAATCTTCTCCACTTTCCCTGAGGACTGAGGCCTCCAAACCCGGTGGAGATGATACTGTATTTCTAATGCTTTGGTCACTGCACCTTTGAAGGCAGGGGCATTAGCACTTTGAAGACAGTGAGGGAGTCAGAATCTAGGGATTATTTCATTAATCAGGACTCTTATTAACTCTTGGGCTTTTTCTGTTTACAGGGGAAAGCCTCAACCCATTTTGTATAGGTATCTACACATACTAACAGATATTGATATCCTTGAGACTTAAGCGTATGGGTAAAATCCATTTGTCAGTACTCACCTGGGTAATGATTTGTTTGCTCTTCCCCAGGAGGAAATTTGCGATGTGCTAAAGAATTATTTTTCTGGCATATTTCTCATCCTCTTTGTTGTCATTTCTCATGACTCTTTGTTGGACAGCCTTGAAGAGATCTTTTTTTGTAAATATAAATTTGGCCATTTGATATGTATTTTCTATACCCATATGGAAGATTTGATGTAGGGTTTTAGGTACTTTCCACTGGCTGGCAGCAGGTAGGAGTACTTTTCCCTCCTCAGTAGCTAGCCATCCTGAAGGAAGATGATTGTGTCCCTGGGAGATTGCCCACTCTACCTCTTCTGCTGAGTATTGAGGTCTAGTTCCTGGAGAGGGTTTTCCCATATTAAAGGACCTTCTATAAATTCTTGTCTGGCTGCTCTTTTTGCCTCTAGGTCAGCTTGGTAATTGCCCCCTACTTTCTTCTCATCTCCTTTCTGGTCACCTCAGCAGTGTAAGACTGCTGCCTCTTTGGGTTCTTGGACAGCTTGTAATAAGTCTAAAATGTCCTTATGTTATTTCATGGGAGTTCCTTCTAAGGTTGGGAACTCTCTTTCCTTCTGTATGGCAACATGAGCATGCAGAACCAGGTAAGCATATTTGGAATCTGTGTATATGTTTATTCTCTTTTTCTTTTCCTAATTTTAGAGCTCTACTGAGGGCTACTAGTTCTGCCAGTTAGATGCTAGTTTCAGGAGGGGGAATTACTTTCAAGCACTGTTTGATCACTGACTACTGCATATCCTGCCTTTCGAGCTCCATTTTCCATAAATGAACTTGGGTCAGTGTATAGATTAAGGCCAGCAGTGGCTAGAGGAGGTACTAAGAGATCATCTCAAACCACATAGTTCTGGACTATAATGTGCTGACAGTCATGTTCTCTGTCTGCCCCTTCCTCAGGAAGAAAAGTAGCTGGATTGAGGGATGTGCTTGTGCGCAGCTGAAATACTGGCCCTTCTAGCATTAAGGCCTGATATTTGAGTAAGCGGTTGTTGGACAGCCATAAGCCTCCTTTAGAGGCCAGAATTCCAGCTACATCGTGTGAAGTCCATATGGTTAGATCTTTCCCTTGCACCATTTTAACAGCTTCTGAGACCAGTATAGCCACTGGGGCTACAACCGACAATTAGTGTGGCCAGGTTTTTGAAACTGCATCAATTTCCTTACTTAGGTATGCCACTGGTTGTTGCATGGTCCCCCGAGTCTGGGTGAGAACCCCCAGTGCCACTCATGACTTTTCCATAACCTGTGGGGAGAGGTCATTCTCTGTAGGAAGGCTTAAAGCTGGAGCCTGCTGTAGTGCCTACTTTAGGTTCAGCTATAGGATCCTATTGCATTAGATGGTTGTTAGCCTTTTGGGTTTCCTTAATAAGAGTGTAAAGGGGTTTGACTATTTTATCATGTCTGAGATCCACAACAGGCAGAAACCAGTTATTACTAAGAATCCCCAAAACTGTTTTTAGGTCTTTGGATGGGGGAAAGCCAGTATGGGTTGGAGACATTCTCCATCCAGGAGCCAAGTGCCCTTAGACAATACAAGCCCTGGGTATTTTACCTCTTACCTGCAAAGTTGAGCTTTCGATTTGGAAACCTTGTATCCACAGGTGGTTTGAAAGTTTAGGAGGTGCTGGGTGGCCTGCTGACTCTGGGTTTCTGAGTTAGCAATTATAAGTAAGTCATCCATATATTGAAGAACCAGGGTACCTGGATGTGAAAAATGACTGAGGTCCTGAGCTAAGGCCAAACAGGTGAGGGCTATCTCAAAAGCCTTGGGGTAACAGTGTCCAGATGAGCTGAGACTTATGGTCTAAAGGGTCTTCAAAGGCAAACAGAAACTGGGAGTCAGGATGTAATGGAACACAGAAAAAGACATTCTTCAGGTCCAGGACTGTAAACCATTGTGCTTTTCCTCGTATTTGAGAGAGCAAGGTGTATGGGTTGGGTACAGCTGGGTATAAAGGGATCACATCTTCATTAATAAGCCTGAGACCTTGCATCAGCCTCCATTGTTGATTAGGTTTTTTTAATCCTTAAAATTGGAGTATTACAAGGGCTGTTACAGGACCTCACTAGACCCTGAGTTTTTAAGTTCATTACAATATCCTTTAGCCCATTTTTGGCTTCTGGTCTATCTTTGCTAAGGAAAAGAGATGGGATCCTTTAGCTTTATTTGAATTGGTCAGACATTCTTTGCCTACCCAAATTGTCCTTCCATTGCCCAAACCTCGAGATTAATCCTTCTTTAAATAATGGGCAGCAGAGAAGGATTTCCTCTCTGAGGATGTTCATATAAATAATGGCTCCTGCTCTGACTAACAGGTCCCATCCTAGAAGGGAATCGAACTTTCCAGCATGATAAGGAAGGCATGGGAGAAGAATGTATCTCCCCAGGTACAGCTTAGGGGTTGGGAGAAATATGGGGAAGCTGATTGTCCTAAGACTCCTTGGACAGTTACAGACTTGGAGGACAACCAACCAGGACAGGAAAGCAAAACTGAGAAGGCCGCACCAGTATCCAGGAGAAGACTGACCTCCTGGCCCTCTATGGTTAGCTTTATCCAGGGCTCAGTGAAGGTGATATCTTGTGTTGGTGATTACCCCGAGCACCCTCAGTCCTGCTGTTGGGTCATCTGGTTAGCCACCTCAGGCCCTGGGAACCTTCATCCCCTGAGAAAATGTGCCTTCCAGTGATCCCCTTGGCACAGTGGGCAAGAACAAGGAGACGGTCCATTCCTATGGGGACAATCTTTCTTAAAGTGTCCCAGTAGGCCACAGTGGTAGCAAGCTCTGCCAGCCTGGCGGCTAACCCAAGCCTTTCCCTCTTTCCAGCTTCTTGGGTCTACTTGCCTGAAGGCCATGACTAGGGCTGTGGCCTTTCTCTTGTCCCTCTTATTCCTTTCAGCCTGTTCTTCCTGGTCTCTATTATAGAACACCATGGTTGCTAGATTTAGTAATTATTTTAGACTCTGTTCTGGCCCTAGGGCCAGCTTCTGGAGCTTCCTTCTAATGTCTGTTGCTGATTAATAAATTTGTCTTTTAGTATTAGCTAACCCTTGATGGAGTCTGATGACAGGGAATATATTTTCTTAAGGCCTTCCATAACCACTGAAGGAAGGCTGTTGTTTTTTTCTTCCTTTCCCTGAGTTATGGTGGATAACATTGCATAGTTCATGGGCCTTTTCCTAGTTTGCCTTAATCCCTCAAATATGCAGGTTAATAGGTGCCTACGACTCTAGTCCCCTGTCGTGTTTCAGGATCCCAGTGAGGGTCATGCTAGGCACTGCTTTTCTACCTGTCAGTAATCTATCCTTCTCCTTTAACATCATTAGGTCATGCACTTGACCACGGTACCAGGTGTCCCCAAACTCTTGAGCCACTGCTACAGCAGCCTCCCTCTAATTGCTGGTTAGGGTCTGACTAAGCAATAACATATCTTTCCAATCCAATTCAAATGATTGACCCAGGCCCTGCAGAACATCTATGTACCTGTCCAGGTTATCTAAAAATTTTCCTGAGTCTGCCTTGATTTGCTTTAAGTCAGAAAATGAAAAGGGAGTATGTAGTTTGGTTGAGCCAAATTCTCCTCCTACTGCCTGTAGGGGGCAGAATTGGGGCATACTAATAGCCTGAGGTGCCTTGGCTGCTTTGGCATTCCCTGACTCATCTTGGGTTATAGGAGCTGAGGAGACCTGATGAGTATCGGTGGAGGGAGGAGCTCCAGGGCTTCTTAAATATGGCAGTAGTCCTGAAGAGGGGCCAGTAGGCCATAGGTTACAAATCTTGCATAGCTGAGGATTATCCCTTGGAGAAAAGAAAACTTGCACATAGGGGACCTCCATCCATTTACCTTCCCTCTTACAGAATAGGTCTAATTGTAGAAGGGTGTTATAATTTATACTTCCCTTAGGAGGCCAGGTTTCTCCACTCGGCAGAGGGTATCATGACCACGCTGTTTTTCAGAGAGAAATGAGCTGCTTCTTCAAAGATCATGGGTCAAATTGGTCCCAGTTATCCAGAATACACTTTAAGGGTTATTTTGCCTTGGGAAGGGTAGCACCCACTGAAACTGAACACAGGGATGCCTGCATCCCTGGTTATTCCTTGCAACTACTAGCCCTGGAGCATACCCCCAGTTATAGCACCTTGCAGTTTCCTTGTGTCCTAGATGCATGATCATCTTCTGGGCCTCCCATGTGCCTGGTTTAATCATGCTTACTGGCATCATGGGCACACCCTCACTGTCTAATGTCCTTATGGCCACCTTAAGGACATGGGGACTGCTGAACTTAGTGGCCCTGTACCGGCATGTCCTTAAAGAACTAGGCCAGTGAGTCGTGGATGATGGGTGCCAATATTCCCTAGAAAGAGTTTAATTAATGTAGGCCTGACCGTAAACTTGCCCTAGGAGGATAAACTTCTTGAGAAAGTCCTCTAAGCACAACAATATTAAAGACGGTAATGGCTGGCCACATGGCCAAGACTAGAACAATGCCCTAAGGACCCAGGCCTTCTCCCCCACCCTACCTTTCATCATAGGAATATGCCCTAGGATTGTGGGGCTTGTAATTAACTATTTGAGCCTCAGACAAGATCTGATTATGATATTCTAGATGGAGAAGTTCTGTCGTATGGAGAGCCAATCCTAAGCAAGACAAATTGTACATCATTGGAATCTGGCACCACTCAGTTGGATTAGGAAATTGTGGGTGACAAAAAACCACAATGTCCTATAGCTTCCATTACCCACTGATGGACACTGGCTCTGTTAGGACATAATCTAGCACAGTGGACTAAGGGAACCAGCTCTGTGTATTTATCCTGTAGGAGATCCTCATAGGCATAAGCCTGAGGGCACCATGGTCACGGGTCACTGGACTGCTACCCCAAGAGCCTTGAAGTCCTAGCAAGAAGGGTAATAGCCTCATGTGTAGGAAACATCTTAGAGGAAAGAGCCATGAAGAAGCTTGCCTTATGGAATTCTGGACCCGGGAGGTTGGGGTCTGAAAGGCTGGGCATGGCTCGCATAGGTGGCTTTTTCTTAGAAGGTCTAAGAGGGGCCCCAACCTCAACCAGACTGAACCAGGAGTTCGAGACTGCTACCTTTTCCTCTGGCGGGCCCTAGGCTTGGCCCAGAGAAAGAACTGTAAGACAGGGAAGCTGATTCAGGGCTAGCTAATGCTCACAGTTCTGAAGAGCCGGGGGTTGCTGAAGAGTCTGTTTCCAGAAAGCCCGATAGTTGTGTCTATAGACTGTGTACTAATCGCATTTAGATGGCTGACGGGTGCCCGGTTTTTACCTGATTAACAAATTTAAAAGAAGAGAAAGGACAGAGTAGCAAGCGAAAGGGATTAAATATCAGTCACTGCTCTGAAATATGGTGTTCTGCTGGCTGGCTCACCAAAAGATGTAACCTGGTGAGCATACTCAGCTCCCAGTTCCAAAGAGGTTCTTATCCTCCCTAACCCTGAAGAATGGGGAAAGGGGCCCTGGAGACACAGTGAGTTGGCCGTTCTAATAAATATTATGGACCCAAAGAGTTTTGTGGAATTGTGATTTATTAGACAGAGAGAGAGAGAGAAAGAAAGATAGTGCTCATGCTGTGTGGGAGGGGACCCAGAGAAGGAATCCATATAGGTAGGAGCAGCTGGGATTTTAACCCTTGAATTATTCCCTCCCCATTCATGTTCTTGTCCAAGTAGAGGAGTTATTCCACACTTCCTCTGGAGTGATTAATCTTTGACTCTGATGATATCAGATTGGCTGCTTGGTCCACAAGGCTGAGTTACAGACTCCCCTCCTTCGAGAGCTTTGGGTGGGTTCTTTTGGACAAAGGAGCCTCACCTGGCTTTCTCTACCTACCCCAAGTATGGGAAACACAGACAAAGAACTTCACATTTGAAACCCCTCTGGTTTCCAGGTGGAGGGTGAAGCTGGGAAACTCCTGCCTTTGAAACCACGTCCCTTGTGGACAGGGAAGAGAAGTCCCTCAAGCAGTTCTCAATTATTTACCACCCATTTTCTCTGTGACATAAAGTTATTGTAATACCTTCCTCAAAAGTTATAATTGATACAGTGGTTGAAATTAGCTAGGAACAACAGTGACTTAGAAACATCACCACATATGCTGAGTAGTAAGGTGAGTTTTATTTTGTAAGAAAAATGAAAAGCCATTTCGCCCTAAAGCGTTACTTTGTTCCAAAATATAAACACATAATGAAAGACAAAATTTAAGAGTGTATTGAAGGTTGTAGAATATTGAAAAGGGGTAATGTTTTTTACCTTGTTTTATAATACCTGAACAGGTGAAGATGCTATTGTGTTAACTTTCCCAAAATTCGCTCATTTTTAATGAGCTTCTGTATGAAAAACTTAAGAACAAAAAAGGACCCCATGACAACTTTGCTCTCAAATAGTAAATTAGTTCAAAATAAGAATTTGGCTTTTTTTTTTTTTTTTTTTTTTTTTTTGTTTCTGAGACAGAGTGTCCCTATGTCGTCCAGGCTGGAATGCAGTGGAGTGATCTTTGCTTACTGCAAGCCAGTGCCTCCCAGGTTCCAGCAATTCTTGTGCCTCAGCCTCCCAAGTATTTGGGATTACAGGTATGTGTCACCATGACTGGATAATTTTTGTAGAGAGAATATTTTGCCCTGTTGTCCAAGCTGGTCTCAAACTCCTGACAAGTGATTTGCCTGAATTGGTCTCCCAAAGTGCTGTTTTATAAGCACAAATGTGAGCTACCTCGCGCAGCCTGGCTTTTTTTTGCTGTTTAAAAAAAAAAAAAAATTCATCTGGCTAGACTTGATGGCTCATGCCTGCAATCCCAGCATTTTGGGAGGCCAAGGTGAGCAGATCACTTGAGGTCTGGCGTTGAAGAGTAGCCTGGCCAATATGATGAAACTCTGTCTCTACCAAAAATACAAAAAATAAAAAATAGCTGGGTGTGGTGGTGCACGCCTATAAATCCAGCTACTAAGGAGGCTGAGGAAGAAGAATCACTTGAATCTGGCAGGTGGAGGTTGCATTGAGCCAAGATCATGCCACTGCACTCCAGCTTGGGTGACAGAGGGAGACTTTGTTTCAAAAAAATACCAAAAAAAAAAAGAAAGAAAAAAACACACACACATTAATCCTAGAGCTATTCATTAGGGAATATAAATGATAATACTTTATTTTCTATGTAATCACCCTAGAAGATCAATTTTTACTGCTTGTGTTGATTTTATTATTCTTTGATTTTTTTATAAAAACAAATAAAACCACCAGTATACAAAGAACAAATGTTCCTTGCTTATCAGAACTAAATTTAACAACATTTATGCTACCTTCTTTTTATTTAAAATTTTTTATTGTCATTTTGATTATAAATATAACTTCCCATTTACTCATTCTGTCTGAGTCAAGTGATCACATCTCCTCTAACAACTTTTACTTTTGCTGTTTTAATATCTGAAACTATATTTAGAACATAAAAAAAAATTTGCACCAAAAATTGTCTTTGAAATTTCCCAGAAGTTCTTGAAATCACAAGGATTATTTTACATTATAAAAAGAGGCACTAAAAATATTCCATATGTATGCAACGTATATTATCTCATCACTGCTGGAAGAGCCGCTTGGTAAGAATTGTGAAATCAGAAGAGATGCTGAGTCTTTCCTAGTTAATTTCATCCAGATGATGTGCTATTAGAGTGAATACTTTAGAAATTGTACGCATCATGGAAGAGCACTGGATAATTCCCATGCCTTTATTCTACCTACTGTGCTCTTACCTTTGAGGAAACATGGATCACGCCATTAATAAATAGTTATGAATTGTAATTCAAAAATGATTTTATACTCCTCAAGTTTTTATAATTGGTTACTGAAATAAATTAATCATAGCCATTTAGTCTCATTATCAAACATATTTCTGCTTTTCTATATATTCCCTGCCACAGTTTAAAAGCTAAGTGTTTAGCAAATAAAGATATTCTCAGAGGTCTGTGGAAGTAATTGCATCAAGTTGCTTAAAATATTCTTGCTTCAAAGAATGAAAACTTTTTAAAGCTACTGAGCTGACATTGTTTATACAGCTTTTGACTGTATCATTGATCTCTGTATTTTGCGATTTTTAGTTCCGAAACAAAGATTGCTGACCCAACACCTGAAGGAACTAATAAAAAAATTGTATACTTAAATTGGTTTGAAATGTTGTTGGCAATGTTTTCATTGTTCTTTTGGTGCCTGATATTCAACACCTCAGTTTTCGTAGGTGGTAAGAAAGTTCATAAACCTTAATAAAATTTGAGGACTGCAAAAAAGTGAAATTCATTCAAATTAGATGTCCTGTGGGTTAAAACGACGACAGAGAGCATTTCTATTCAGTTTTTTAGTCTCAGTATATAAGAGCAAATGATACAGAAGTTCAATTTATAGATGAAAGTTAGTTGTCCGATATTGGTTAACACAACACAAGATACTCAAAGAAACCTATGTAATTAACACTTTTGTTGGACCTATATATTTAATAAACCAACCAAACATAATAAACTAGGCTTATTATAATTAATAAAAATCTTCAGAGATTATCAACCAATGGGTAGTGAGAAACTGTTAGAAGAATTATTAGAAGCTTGGAGATAAGCAAAAGAGATTACTAGCTATTTATTTAGTGCATTACTGGTCTTAACACCTTTGGTTGCTTTCTGCTGACTGTGATATTTTACAGTTTTGTAAGGGCAGAATTTATTTTGCAGATTATTGTCAAGTAAAAACTAAATTATTTCTTTCTGGTGGAAATATACTTTTAAAAGTTACAATGTAGCCGGGCGCAGTGGCTCACACCTGTAATCCCAGCACTTTGGGAGACCGAGGTAGGCAGATCATAAGGTCAGGAGTTTGAGACCTCATCTCTACTAAATATGGTGAAACCTCATCTCAACTAAAAATACAAAAATTAGCTGGGTGTGGTGGCATGCACTGGTAGTCCCAGCTACTTGGGAAGCTGAGGCAGAAGAGTTGCTTGAACCTGAGAGGTGGAGGTTGCAGTGAGCCAACATTGTACTACTGCACTCCAGCCTGGGTGACAGAGCAAGACTCCATCTCAAAAAAAAAAAAAGATTACAATGTACTGCCCTAAAAGACACCAACCTGTTTTCCAGTTTTGAATCTAAAAACCAATTTTATCCTAAAATCCCTTTATTGGATTGCCAAAATTATTCAGCAACTCAAAAGGAAATTTTAACTGGTTTCAACCTCCTACTGCTTTCCCCATCAATTAACAAGTAAAATTAAGTAGTTGACATATATTCAGTATATAATTGCATGAGTCTTTTTTTAAACTTTTAATATCTTATCATTAGATAATAACAAATTAAAACCACATTGGTAAAGAGAAACACTACGAAGAGTGGTCAATAAAAAAATATTATAAATGCCAAATGTTGGCAAGAATGTAGAGACACTGAAAATCTCATATACAATTTATGAAAGAATAAATTAGTAACCACTTAGGTAAATATTGGCACCTCTACCAAAGCTCAACCTATATAAATCTTATGACTGAGTAATTTTAGATACATATATGTATGTTAAATAAGTAAATAAATATTTATGAGGGAGTATATATGTTTGCATGCATTTATATATATAGAATACTTATATATTCAACATATATGCAAACATATAATGTTGAGAGAAGCCAGACGCAAAATATTCACACTCTGTAATTAATTCGATTTATATTTAGTGTAAAAGTAATCAAAATTAATCTATGCTATTAGAAATCAGGATTATGGGATGGGTTGCTGGAAAAGAGCATTAAGGAGACATCTAGAGTACTGACAATTTCTTTGGTGTGTTCAGTTTGTAAACACTTTTGGGCTAGATACACAAAATGTACACTTTTTTGGTATATATATTAGATGTTAGTAAAAGTATGTGTATAAGGTAATCATATATATAGTGTGTATATATTTATTTATATATATATATATATATATATATATACCCATATACAGTAACATGTATAGAGAGCCATGTCTCTATATTTTTACCTCTGTCAAATTTGATGGTTAGCCTAGTGAGCAACTCACTAATGTTGGATGTCCCAGGAGACCCATAAACTGTGGCAGTCAGAGAAAGTGAATTTAATTTAACATGGTTATCAAATTATGCTCTAAAACTCAATAAAAATTGCCAAATATCCACATGTTGACTTTTGTCTAAAAATTCATACTTCTGAGGATTTATCCTAAAGACAAACATGAATACATAAAATGATATGTATAAAGGATATCTATTGCAGCAGTGCTTATCAGAGTGAAAGGTTAGAAACTATTGATATAAAAAGGTTTTGAATATATATTAGTGAAAAAAGCAAATTTTATGACATGGTATATAATAGGCTATCTTTCATGTAAAAATAGGGTAAACAAAATATGAATATATGTATATATTTGTGCAATAATTCCTTAAAGTATGCAGAATAAATTAATATAATTGGATATTTATAGGGATTTAGAAGAAAACTATGATTAGAACACAATTGAGAGTAAAACATCTAAAGCTCTATCTTTAATACATACAACTGGAATTTGAATTCTGGGAATTTATTCCCTTCCAAAGATGTAAAATTTAAAAATAATTAAGCAAATATGAGATTTATATTGAAATCAGCAGCCCACTAGATGGCAAAATCTAAAAAAGCTCGATTGTAAGGTCAAGAGTTTTTATCCTGTTATATAACAGAGTAGAATGTTGTGTGTCTCTGTGAAAAGACTTCAGGTAAAATACAATATTCAGGAACCTATGCACCAACAGGAAGTAATAGCAAAATGGTGGCCTCAAACTGCAGCATGGGTGACAGGAACTTCAAAATTTGTTTTGATGTTCTATATTCATTAAATTGTGAGTTCCTTAGGGGGGTAAGCATTGCCTTTTTATATAATTTATTTCATTTCTGATATTTCTATGTCATGTTAGCCTTTTAAGCTTATATATTCTGTTTATAGTAACTCATAGGCTAGAATATTAATAATAAAACATTTAACGTCTAATGATTACATAGCATGTGTCAAACACTGAAAATCAATTTAATTGGATTAGCTTATTTAAAAATTTCAATAATTATTTGTGGAGGGTTTTAGAGTGCTTGTGTTATGTAAAAACCATTTTAGAGCTGTCAAGGTTGACTACAAAGACTTAATGAACACAGAGAATGTCAAGGTTTCCCTGATTTTCTGCTTCTTAAGCAGATTGGCTTCCTTGGTTAAGTTTTCAAGGTGTCTTTTGCACCTCTAATCATTACCTTCAGCATTCCAGACAGAAAGAAAAACAAAAGAGAAGGGAAATAGTGGAATGCTTTCTCCTCCTTCTTTTATAAGAAAAGCAAAAACTCTCCCAAACTTTCTGCAAAGAGGAATTTTCTTACTTCTTATTGGCCAGAAGCAAAGTACATGTATGTGGCTAGACAGCTATATACCTTAAGTGAATACTGAAGAGTGGCCATCAAGTGGAGGGGGTGGGTTTTGTAGCATAGCTTAGCATACTTTTGAAAAGTTATTTGAAATGAATTTCAAAAGCATAGTGTAAAACAATTTCAATTTGTATTCAGTAAAATATTAAAAGTGTATCATTTCTTTTTTCTAACTGCTGATGTGTAGTAATGATTATGAAGGGACTGATTTCTTCATGTGGGAGCCACTTCCATTAAAACTGATCTCACGGATAAAATGCTAATCACTTCAGGAAATCAACATATAGGAAAGAAATTCAAAACTTGAAAAAAATGGGAAAATTAAAAGGTGAGGAAACAAATATAAAAGCATGTTGGAAGGAATTTTAAAACAGGTTGTGATTAAAATCTTCAAAGAGCAAAAGGAAATAATAGAATAAGCAAGCATGTGTAACTTGTTCAAGGTTATATAATTTCAAATGATCTAAATTCAAACTCAGATCATTATGATTTCACAGCCTCCTCTTTTAAAACAATTTTATTTTAATCCATTCTGCCTTATCTACTTATATTCTAATACTATTATACTATTTGGTTAAAGCATGCTGCTCAAAGAGACTTAATTAGTTCTGTGGCATTTCTAAGTCTGATTCTCCCATATACTGACCTAATGACCTGGGTTAAGGTGACAGTATCTCTGAGATTCCGACTCATATTCATAATACCTACCACATAGGGCAAGGAGAAAGATGAAAAACAGTGATATGAAAATAATCTGGGTTCTAAACAATGACAGTACAAATCTAAATCATTTGATGATAGATGCATGCACTCAATTAAAAAAAGTCTGGATGAAATGTAGGTCTAACAGCAGTTATTGGAAAACAGAATATTTTCCTTTTGCTAGTTCATTAGCATTTTCCTTTTATTGCAAATTATTGCACACTGGAATTACTGGGGTGGGGGAAGAGGGTGTTGGCTGGTACTCACTGGTTTGTTGCTATTATTTTGCATTTTAAAAGCAAGTGAGTTTTAGACTTTGTGATCACATATGAAATTTTTATACAGATTGGAAAATCCAGTATTCTCATTATCAAATTCTGAAGTATTTTAGATGATGCAGAAACGTTTTTAAAATACCCTGACAAATATGCTTTCACTGCAAAATCAGACTTTCCTGAACACATTTGGAAAACATAATCGGAAATGAGATAAGACTATTTGTATTCCATAATTATGCCATTTAATTAATACTTTTATTGGAAAAAAATAACATGCGGCCGGGCAAGGAGACTCATGCCAGTAATCCCAGCACTTTGGGAGGCGAGGTGGGTGGATCAACTGAGGTCAGGAGTTCAAGACCAACCTAACCAAAATGCTGAAACGCCGTCTCTACTAAAAATATCATGGTGCGCCAGGCACGGTGGCTCAAGCCTGTAATCCCAGCACTTTGGGAGGCCGAGGCGGGTGGATCACGAGGTCAGCAGATCGAGACCATCCTGGTCAACATGGTGAAACCCCGTCTCTACTAAAAATACAAAAAATTAGCTGGGCATGGTGGCGCATGCCTGTAATCCCAGCTACTCAGGAGGCTGAGGCAGGAGAATTGCCTGAACCCAGGAGGCGGAGGTTGCAGTGAGCCGAGATCACGCCATTGCACTCCAGCCTGGGTAACAAGAGTGAAACTCCGTCCCAAAAAAAAAAAAAAATAAATAATAATAATAATATCATGGGGCATGCCTGTAATCCCAGCTACTTGGGAGGCTGAGGCAGAAAAATCGCTTGAACCCAGGAGATGAAGTTTGCAGTGAGCCAAGATTGAGCCATTGTACTCCAGCCTGGGCAACAAGAGCAAAACACTGTTTCAAAAAAAAGAAAAAGGGAAGAAAAGAAAAAAATAATAATATGCATCATTGGGAAATGCTATCTAAGCCCATGCTGAGGATAGTATGTATTATATATAAAAATTCAAAAATCTCTCTATTGAGAGTATTTCTGACCCCAAATATTTCCAGTGAGGGAACTTGGATTGATATAAATAAAAATAAGTAAATCTCTTTAAAAGTCTGTTTAAGAATCTACTAGCAGTGAAAAATCTCCCAATTACTATATTGCTATTTCAGAAGTACCCAAGAAGGAAATAATCTAATTCATTATTATATTTAAATGAAGAAAATATATCCTGCAGATAAATTCTTAAAAGGGGATTGACTGAAAGGCTTTTAGTAATTATCGTGGGAATATCATTTTTTGTTTCTATATTTAAAGGAAGCTCTTTGACCTCCAGGAAGAATAGGTCATCGTAAGTTTAAGTAACACTAAGGAGAGGAAGAGCTGGACTGTGAATGGCCCATCGACTAGCATTAACTCCACATTACAGGACATTGCTAATTTGTCCTCTTTATGAAATAGTAAATCAAGTGGTTTCTATTTTCTAGGAAGTCATGTCTCCTAAATGATATGTCTCAAATCAGAATGATAATTACAAAGGTCAAAGGCCTTTGAGCTGGTACTTAACTATGACACATAATGAAGATAGTTCATAAAGATTTGAGTATCTGGATTATCTTTTCTTGATTCACTTTAATTGGCATTTTTCCTAGAAAATTTTCTAATGGCTACTTAATAAAAATGATTCTAAACATATTTAGACTATGGCATAAGTGAAAATAAAGCAATACAAATATTCTGCATACCTTTACGATTAAAAAAACTACTTCTTGTAATTCTTTTCTACTTTCCACTCTCAGTTTAAAAGATCAATGTTATCTGCATTTTATTACAGCAACCATGAAATACTATTAGATGTAAAACTACTTTTGGAAAATGTAAGTCACTATAAAATGCAATGTTATATTCATCCATAATTATAACTTAATATATGAAACATTTGTAAATCATGCATTTTAGTAATTATTTTCTAGCTCTGGATTCCTAACTTCCCATTAGTTTTGGCATCTTTTCATGAAAGCAACAATGATATATAAATAAACATATGTATATGAAATGTTAGGTTCAACATTAAAATACTATTTTTGAAGATATTTCAAATATTTGGATATACTTGTTGTTAGAGTTGTAATTATGTAATTTTGTTTTGGCTTTATCAATACATATTTTAACAATTCTCTGCCAAGGACATTAAAATTGAGGGAACTCGTAAAAAAATCTGCTAGCTTGAAATATTTTACAGCCAAGTGGAAAATGTTTTACTTTTTAAGTCTTAGATATCAGTGAGAATCATGGAGTAGATAATTGAGCTTTTTATGGTGAACATTATACCATCATTTAAAATAAAATTCAAGTTCAAGAAAACACAACATATGTATTCTAAGACTTTATATAAAGCGTATCTCACTAAAAAGAGGAGCACTTACTATTCTGAGTAACTTGAGAATGAATCATTAAATTCCTTGGCAGCCACCCTGTGTCCCTGGGCAGTTCAGTTACCTCTCTGATACCTTTTCTTTGTAAAATAGGATTCATGAAAACTACTTATTGCAATTACTGAGAGGCTTTATAACACTGGATACAACACAGTGTCTACAAACCAAAACGATGATGTTAGGTTTTTATTTTGTCTGTTTCTTTTTTACTGCCTAGTTTCTCTTCAGCACTCTCCAGACTCTGTAAAATGTTTATTGTGTCTAGACCATCTTCTTGATTAATATCATCCAGAGCTTTGCAACCACTCAAGAAAAATCTGTGGACCAAAAAATCATGCAGTTACTTGTCATCAGAATACAGAAAGGCCGTGAATGTTAAATCACCTATCTAAGGGTTGGTTTTTTTCCCAAGGAATCAGTCTTGGTGAACACAAGAGGCTAAAAAATATCCTTTAATATTTGTACAGTGGACAGTAGATGACTATCTCTCTAGTACTCCTTCCTCTTAGTCGGAGTACTCTCGAGTTTATATTAGGCAATATGTAAGCAAGACTAAGAATTTTGGATCCAGCCAGGTTTGAATTACTATGCATTCCCACATTTGTAAAATAGAGATATGTATCCTGTATGTTTGTTGTGTATAGCAAATGATATATTCTATTTAGAGTTCATATAATTTATAGTACCAGTAATAAAAATAAGTATGTGATAAATTTTTTAGCATTTTATGACTACATACTTAACATTTACTTGGTGCATGTTACTAGTCAGACACTGCAATAAACCCTTTACATGCATCATTTCATCTAATTCATATATCCTATGAGATAGATTAAATTATTGGACAATTTTACAGATAAGAAAACTGACATTTGAAATTATGCCTGTGGAATCATCAAAAGTGGTTGGATACTAAGGAAATCTCATGTAAATATTGGAGCAGCTTCACAATACTGTCTACTTCTGAATCTCTTCCCTTTAACCAGTACTGTACTGATAATCACTACCAAATTAAACACTTTAAATTTTCTATTTCAGAGTCATGTAAAACTCATATTATTATCAATTGCTTGAGTTCAGCTCTCTTAGTCCCACTAATTACATATTAATAATTTATGCCTACCTGGAATTAGCTATTGTAGTGAGATTGAGTACTTTTCTAATATCCACAGATTTCTATTTATTGACATATATATACCTGGATCCTAAGTACGTTGGACTGCTTGCAAGATGCAGAGACAAGGACCTTTTATTACCGTCCTTTTGTCTATCATACCATGAGTGTTTCACAAGCCTGACTCAGAGCAGGACAATTAACAAATATTTAATAGTTTCCAATACTAGTATACATTCTCTAGGCTTCTGCAATTGTTCTACATTTCCATGAATGATCTACATTTGCATTATTGTCATACTCAGAAGCATTGTCTCTATAAATTTTACATATCTTATGGGTGTGGGCATTAGTGGAAGAGAAGGGACTAAAAATGTGTGTGTAACAACAGTATTTTAAAGAAAATACTAGGAAAAACCAATGATGGATCAGCAGCGTGGAAAAGCAAATACAGAGACATTTTACTGAGAAGAAGAAATGATGGAAGGAAGGATAGAAAGTATTTAAAAATTTCCTGTATATCTGAGTGTATTCTGTTTATCCTGTTTTGAAAATAGGCACCTTGATATTCATGAATAATACTGAGCAGGTAATAATAAATTATTTTAAATATTAAATTATGGCAGCATTAAGTCTCTCAAACCCTAAATATCACTTTTATTGTTTACAAAGAAATATTAATTGCATTGAAACTTTTTTTTATTTTCAGAGAAAACTCACAGATGACAGTTCTGAATTTTAGTAACTCTTCCAATTACTAAGTACAGTTGGCTCATAACATTCTGTCCAAAGTGATCCTTAATTATTTTAGCCTATTATTTTATGATCTCTTTAATATGTTCTTATTTTTCATATTTTTAATCTGAAACATTTCCACTTGAGTGATAATTTTTAAAATCCATGTCACTACAAAGGACATGATCTCATTCCTTTTTATGGCTGCATAGTACTCCATGTGTATATGCACCACATTTTCTTTATTCAGTCTATGATTGTTGGATATTTTGGTTGGTTCCATGTCTTTGCTACTGTAAACAGTGCTGCAATGGGATTAATGGGATTACTGGGTCAAATGGTATTACTGGTTCTAGATCCTTGAGGAATCCCCATACTGTCTTCTACAATGGTTGAACTAATTTACATTTCCACCAATAGCATAAAAGGGTTCCTATTTCTCTACAGCCTTGCCAGCATTGTTTCCTGATGTTTTAATAATTGCTGTTCTGAATGGCCAGAGATGGTATCTCATTGTGGTTTTGATTTGCATTTCTCTGATGATCAGTGACGTTCAGCTTTTTTTCATGTTTGTTGGTCACGTAATGTCTTCTTTTGAGAAGTATCTGTTCATATCCTTTGCCCATTTTTTTGATGGGTTGTCTTTTTATTGCAAATATGTTTAAGTTCCTTATGAATTCTGGATATTAGACCCTTGTCAAATGGATAGATTGCAAAAATTGTCTCCCAGGTTTGTGGAAGATTAGATGGTTGTAGATGTTTGGTGTTATTTCTGAGGTCTCTGTTCTGCTCCATTGGGCTATATGTCTGTTTTGGTACCAGTACCATGGAAGGAGAGAGAGACACAAAAAACTCTTCAATGAGTCAACAAATCCAGGAGCTGTTTCTTTTTTTTTTTTTCTTTTTTTTAATTAACAAAATAGGTAAACTGCTAGCTACACTAATAAAAAAGAAGAGAGAGAAGAATCAAATAGTCACAATAAAAAATGATAAAGGGGATATCAAAAATGACCCCACAGAAATAAAAACTACCATCAGAGAATACTATAGACACCTCTATGCAAATAAACTAGAAAATCTATAAGAAATGGATAAATTCCTGCATGCATACGCCCTACCAAGACTAAACCAGGAAGAATCCCTGAATAGACCAATAACGTGCTCTGAAATTGAGGCAGTCATTAATAGCTTACCAACCAAAAGAAGCCCAGTTGTATTCACAGCTGAATTCTACCAGAAATACAAAGAGTAGCTGATACTATTCCTTCTGAAACTATTCCAATCAGTTGGAAAGAAGAGACTCCTCCCTAACTCATTTTATGAAGCCAGTGTCATCCTGATAACAATACCAGGAAGAGACACAACAAAAAAAAGAAAATCTCAGGCCAATATCCGTGATGAACATTGATGAGAAAATCCTCAGTAAAATATGAGCAAACTGAATCCAGCAGCACAACAAAAAACTTAGCTGCCATGGTCAAGTTGCCTTTATCCATGGGATGCAAGTCTGGTCCAACATAGGCAAATCAATAAATGTAATCCATTGCATAACCAAAACAAAAGAAAAAACCACATCATTATCTCAGTAGATGCAGAAAAGGCCCTTGATTAAATCAACATCCTCTCATGTGAAAAGCTCCCAATAAACTAAGTACTGATGGAACATATCTCAAAATAATAAGAGCTATTTATGACACACCCATTGCCAATATCATATTGAATGGGCAAAAACTGGAAGGATTCCCTTTGAAAACCAGTAAAAGACAAGGGTGCCCTGTCTCACCACTCCTATTCAACATAGTATTAGAAGTTCTGACCAAAAAAATCAGGCAAGAGAAAGAAATAAACCACATTTAAATAGGAAAAGAAGAAGTCAAGTTGTCTCTGTTTGCAGACGACATGATTTTATAGTTACTTTTAGAAAACCCCATCATCTCAGCCCAAAAACTTCTTGAACTGATAGGCAACTTCAGTAATGTCTCAGGATAAAAAATTTATGTACAAAAATCACAAGCATTCCTATATACGAACAATAGGCAAGCAGCCAAATCATGAATGAACTTCAATTCACTGTCCTAGAAAGAGAATAAAATAGGAATACAGCTAACAAGGGATGTCAAGGACTTCTTCAAAGAGAACTACAAGCCACTGCTCAATAAAATGAGAGAGGACACAAACAAATGGAAAAATATTCCATCCTCATGGATAGGAAGAATCAATATCATGAAAGTGACCATACTACCCAAAGTAATTTATAGATTCAATCTCATTCCCATCATACTACCAATGACATTCTTCACAGAATAAGAAAAAACTATTTTAAATTTCTTATGGAATGAAAGAATACCCCAAAAAGCCAAGACAATTTTAAGCAAAAGAACAAAGCTGGAGGCATCACATGTGACTTCAAATTATACTACAAGGCTACAGTAACCAAAACAGCATAGTACTGTTACCAAAACAGACATGTAGACCAATGGAGTATTATTTCAAGGGTTCACAAGCAATGAGGTTTATTTTCAAAATTCTTTGAAACAACATTTTTTATCAGATAATCTATCTGTATGTCTGTAGGTATTTCATTTTTCATTGTACCTATAACAGGATTTTTAAAAAATAAAAATACTCATAGGCATAAACAGCAATGTTACTATTTCAACTAGAGAGTTCCGTATGACCCCTACCCCACATTTGTTCCTTTAACTGAGAAATCTAATATTAGGGAATTAAATTCAGTACTTTCTTTGGAAGTAAAAAATACTTCCAAATATGCACAGACAATTTTTATAAAAGTACATTCTGAATTTCACAAACTTTGCACTTTGTGTAACCTCCAAGCATATCAAGGAAAAAAATAAACGTTATTAACACCAGAGAAGCCCACTCTTGCTTCTTTCCGGTCAATAACCTACACCTTTCAACATTATACAGATGTCTTAACAGTAAATATTATTTATTTTCTCTTTTTTACTTTATATAAATGCAATCAAAGAGTGTGTAATTTTTGCATCTGCCTTTATTATTTCAACATTACAGTTGTGATTGTTTATTCTTTTCTCAGTATAGCACTCCATTATTTGATATATTATAACCCGTGATGTGAAATATCTCTACAAGGAAAACTACAAAACACTGATGAAAGAAATTATGGATGACACAAACAAATAGAAACATGCCATGCTTATGAATGGGTAGAATCAATATTGTAAAAATGATCATACTATCATTACATGCAATTCCTATCAAAATATCATCATCATTCTTCACAGAACTAAAAAAAAAATCTAAAATTCATATGTTACAAAATACAGACTTTAAAGCAAAACTAAACAAAAAGAATAAATCAAGAGGCATCACATTACCTGAATTGAAACTATATTATAAGGCTACATTTAACAAAGCAGCATGTTATTGTTATAAAAATAGTCATGCAGACCAATGGAACAGAAAAGATAACCCAGAAATAAAGCCAAATAGTTATAGCCTATTAATCTTTGACAAAACAAACAAAAACATAAAGTGGTAAAATGACACTCTCTTCAACAAATAGTACTGGGATAATTGACAAGCCACATGCAGAAGAATGAAACTGGATCTTCATCTCTCACTTTATACAAAAATTACCTTAAGATGCATCACAGTTCTAAATATAAGACCTGAAACCATAAAAATTCTATAACATCAGGAAAACTCTTCTAGACAGTGGTTTAGGCAAACCGTTCATGACCAAGGATCCAAAAGCAAATGCAACAAAACAAATGAAAATAGATGGGAATTAATTAAACTAAAAAGTTTCTGCACAGCAAAAGAAATAAATAATAAGCAGAATAAACAGACAACCCACAGAATGGGAGAAAATATTCACAAATTATGCGTCCAACAAAGGACTAATATCCAGAATCTACAAGAAACTCAAATCAATCAGAATAAAAATCCCATCAAAAACATTATTGTGATGGTACCAATACAGACATATGGACCAATAGAACAGAACACAGACCTCAGAAATAATGCCACACATCTACAACCGTCTTTGACAAAACTGACAAAAGCAAGCAATTAGTAAGATTCCCTATTTAATAAATGGTGTTGGGAAAACTGGCTAGCCATATGCAGAAAGCTGAAACTGGATCCCTTCCTTACACCTTATAAAATTAACTCAAGATGGATTAAAGACTTAAACATAAGACCTTAAACCATAAAAACCCTAGAAGAAAACCTAGGCAGTACCATTCAGGACATAGGCATGGGCAAAGACTCCATGACTAAAGCACCAAAAGCAATGGTAACAAAAGCCAAAATTGACAAATGGGATCTAATTAAACTAAATAGCTTCTGCACAGCAAAATCAACTATCATCAGAGTGAACAGGCAACCTACAGAATGAAAGAAAATTTTTGCAATCTATCCATCTGACAAAGGGCTACAGGGGGGAGAGATAGCTTTAGGAGAAATACCTAATGTAGATGATGGGTTGATGAGTGCAGCAAACCACCAAGGCACATGTATACCTATGTAACAAACCTGCATGTTCTATATGTATACCCCAGAACTTGAAAGTATAATTTTTTTTTTAAAGTGGGCTAAGAACTAAAGGGGCTGAGAATAATTTTATGTGATTATTGGCCTCTTCGATTTCTTGTTTGGAAAAGAGCATTTTATTAGTTTGTTTCATACTGCTAATATAAACATACCCAAGACTGGGTATATTTTAAAGGAAGGAGGTTTAATGGCCTCACAGTTCCACAAAGCTGGGGAGGCCTCACAATCAAGGCATGAGGCAAAGGAAGAGCAAAACCATGTCTTATATGGTGGCAGGCAAAAGAGCTTATGCAGGGGAACTTCCATTTATAAAACAATCAGATCTCCTGAGACTTCTCCACTAACATGAGAACACTCTTGGGGAAACCACCCCCATGAGTCTGTTATCTCCACCTGACCCCACCCTTGACATGTGCGGATTATTACAATTCAAGGTGTGATTTGGGTGGGGACACAGCCAAACCATCTCATGCATGTTAAAGTACCTTGGCAATTGTTTTTTGTTATTTAATTGTTTGCCATTTCTGACTGGTTATTGGTAATTGCTTTGTACTTCAATGTGATTTTTATGTCATATGTATATATTTGAAGTATCATCTCTGTGTGACTACTTTTTGAATCTCATAATTTTTTAAAGAACTTGTTCTTAATTTAAATGCAGTCAACTATATCTTTTATCTTCATGGTATTTGAATCCTTCACATGGAAACTATGCCTTCTTCAATATATAAAGATGTTTTACAGTTCTTTTTTCTAGAACATTCATAATTTTATCATTCTCATTTATAACTATAATTCTTCAGGAATTAATTTTTGTGTATAACATAAAGTACAGATCCAGAGTCACATTTTTCCCATATAGATATCAAATTGCTAAGAACAATTTGTAGAACAGTTATTTCTCTACTTTGTTCTAGGATCACATTGCTATAAATCAGGTGCATATATGTATTTGTTTCTGGAATTTATTATGTCTATTGGTTTAATTGGCAGTCCTCAAATCAATACCACACTATCTCGAGAAATATATTTTTATATTTAGATTTTTACTGTATGTATTGAACAGAATTATTTTTTTGTTGCATTTGTTTGTTTTTCAAGATGGGATCTGACCATGTTGCTTAGCCTGAACTCAAATTGCTGGGCATGTTATCCTTTCACCTCAGTTTCCCACTAAACTGGGGACACAGGTGCATACCACCGTGGCTGGCTCATGATATTTTAATATACACATACATACTGAAATAATTACTACAGATAAGCAAATTAACATATCAATGATGTCAAATAGTTACCTTTTTTGTTGGTAAAAGTACCTAAAATCCACTCTTTTATGAAATTTTCAATAGTATTAACTAGAGTAGTACCCCCATTCTTCTGGTTTCACTTTCTATGGTTTCAGTTGCCCATGGTCAAGCACAATCCACAAATATTATATAAAATAAGATATTGAGAGAGAGAGACATTACATTCACATAAACTACAGTATATTGTAATTATTCCTTCTGATTGTTAATATCTTACTATAAATTTATAAATTTACCTTTATCATAGATATGTGTATATATATATAAATAGAAAATGAAGTGTATATAGGGCTTGACACTATCCATGGTTTTAGGCATCCAAGAGTGTCTCAGAAAATATCTCCTGCTATAAGAATGAACTAGTCTATGGTCCTCATTACTGTATCTTAAATCTCTAGACTTATGAAACTGTAACTTTGTACACTTTCGCCTCCATATCCTCATTTCCCACTCCATGTCACTACCTGGTAACTACCTATCTTCTCTCTGTTTTTATGTATTCAGGTTTTGTTGTTGTTTTCAAGTCACTTGTAAGTATGATCATTCAGTATTTTTCTTTCTGTAACTGGCTTACTGAACTTAACATAATGTCTTCTAGGTTCATCCATGTTGTTGCAAATTGCTGGATTGTGACAGAGAATCTTAGGTATTCTGTTGCCAACCAGAAACCTCTGTGGCTGGCAGCACCTCTGCTTGGGTTTGCTGACGCCTGCTGGACTCATTCCACCCATGTGGCCCAGTAAGCTGTGCTTGGCTTGTGTTTCCAGCCCAGATCCCTGCCTGCCAAGGGCAAATCAAGCACAGAGCTTCTAGTGGTGTGTAAGCAAGTGAGTGTGGTGTCCAGCCACTGCACACACCCACGTGCACCAGCTGTGGTGGGATGAGCAGCTCCAGGCACAAGCACAAGCAATGGCTTCATGCATGGGTGCAGCTATACCAGGCATACTGCGGTCACTGTGGAACATGGTGGAACCCAAATGCTCAGAGATGCTAGGAACAAAGCCCCAAAAGGGTGTTACAGGGTGTCACAGCCCAGGCTCAGGGACCCCAAAATCTGGGCCCCAAGATGGGCCACAACTCTTCTCTCCTCATCACCTGCAGGGCAGTAAGCAGTGGAGTAGGTATGTGTTTCAGGGGTGTGTATTTAAGCCCATCTGTATTACAGCTATTTCAGTACTGCTGCCCTGCTCCAGCCCACAGCACCTGGGATGGCCAAGCCCACCACTGCTTTCCAATGCTTTGGGCAGCTGCCCAGCACCAGCAGAAGATGGGAGGGCTATAGTGTTATGGTAGCTCAGCTAGGAGAACCCCAATGCCTGGGCCCACAGAAGGGTCACCACTCTTCCCTCCCATAGTCAGGGAGCATGACACATCTTGTAGCTCAGCACTCCAGCCAGGAACATGTCACAGCTCCTTTCACTCCTGTCAGCAGGTCCCAAGTTCTTGTTCTGCATCCAGGAAGAATGAGGTTATGTGGACAACTGGAGGATAAACAAGGTGAAGAGGAGCTTTATTGAGCAACAGAACAGCTTCTGAAGTGGGTAGCTCGTATTCATAGGCAGGCTATCTTAAAGAGTGCATAGGAGACACAAAGTGGGTAGCTCCTATCTGCAGGCAGGTCTTCTCGAAGAGTGTCTGAATTTGGATGAGTCTGGGGCCTTTTATGGGCCCAGAAGGCAGAAAGGTGTACTGATTGGTCCATGGGTGGCCGTGGGTTGGCCTGGAAAAGGCACCATCAGACAGGCCAAAAATCATCAAGGAAGTTCTCACTGTAGGTTGTAGACTCCACCAGAACTGGCAGCCCAGCCCCCAAGCTTCGGGTTGTCCCTGGCTTGAAGGTGGGGATTCAGCAGGGGCCTACCTCTTCCCACCTAGGAATCCGTCTGCCTCCTGCTGCCATCAACAGGCTGTCCACAGCACCCAGGTAGTTAATGCAAGGGGCACTTGCAATTCCTTGCCTAGCCACCTTCAGCTCCCCAGCCTCCCTCTCATGCTTACCAATGCCCAAAGTCC
This sequence comes from Cebus imitator, assembly GCF_001604975.1. Classification (NCBI taxonomy): domain Eukaryota; kingdom Metazoa; phylum Chordata; class Mammalia; order Primates; family Cebidae; genus Cebus; species Cebus imitator. The sequence goes on from NW_016107497.1 coordinate 770,277, forward strand.
AAAGGGAGCCAAGGTGCAGGGGCCTGACATGTCAGCACTGCCCTAAGTGTAAGCATACCTGTCCAGGTCACAACAGTAGCTGGGCTTGGCCTCAACTTTGCTACTTATTGGAGCATGTGCTGGGAGTGAGGAAAGGCCAAGGAGTGGGAGTAAGCACTTCAAGCCTGTCGGGGCAGGAGGCTTCCCAGGCCCCAAGAGCACAGGGAGGCCCAGGTCTGGAGCCACAGGTATGCCTGGGAACATGGGGCTCCAACCCTACCAACTCACTAGGAGGTGGGGCTCTCACCTGTTCCTGGCCCCCACCAGCTCCACCTGAGCACACAGCTCTGGCCTAACCTCTCCTACTGCAGCTGGTGTCCTCACAGCAGCTGCCCCAGTTAAGCTGCTGCTGCCATCAATTTCCTTCTAAGACTGAGAATAATTCCATTGTATATATAGACCACAATTTTTTTATTCATTCATCCATCAGTGGACACTTTAGTTGTTTCCATATCTTAGCTATTGTGGATATTGCTGAAAAGAACATGGGGATATAGATATCTCTATGAGGGCTAATTTTATTTATTTTTGTTAAATACCTGAAGAAGGATTGCTGAGTCATATGATAGTTGTGTTTGTATATGGTGTATTAGGCCATTCTTGCATTTCTGTAAAGAAATATTTGAGACTGGGTAATTTATAAAGAAAACAGTTTTCACTGGATTACAGGTCTGCAGGCTATGCATGCCACCATACCCAGCTAAGTTGTTGTTGTTTTGTGTGTGTGTGTGTGTGTGTGTGTGTGTGTGTGTGTGTGTGTTTCATTTTTCCAGAGACAGGGTCTTGCTATCTTATTAATACTATGTCTTCAAATCCTTGGGCACACTACATTTATACATTTATGTCTTTGATTTCTTTCTTCATTTTTGTTCTGCTTTGTTTTGCTTTCAGCAACAGAACTTAATGCAGAATTTTGTCTGTTTTTGTAGTACATTGGAGATAACCTGATTCATAGTAGTTGTTCAGTGGCTATTTGTCAAATAAGGTAATGAGCTGAGAAAAGTCAAGACAAAGCAAGCATACACAGGGCTTCTTCAGGGTGTTGGCAAAAATTAATGAGGAGAAATGAGCATATATTTTAGAGCTCAGAGTTCAACATTATGATATGAAAATAGCACTGTGGCATATGGAGTGGTGTCAGACTCTTTATTTTGACTCATACATTTTATTTACACTTGAGAGCATCAGTGTTTGGAGAAAGGTATGATGTTTATATTTGCTTGACCCATATGTGCTACATTTGGAAACATATATGTATGAATAGCCATTCATGCTGAAATATAAAAGTGAGGAATACTAAAGAGATAGCTCAAATTTGGCTGAACATGCAATATTTTGTTAGAGCCTACAAAGCCAGAAAATAAATATAGAATAATGTGTAATATCCTACAAAGAATGTCTTGGAAGGCTTCCTTTCCATTATACAAAGACCATGTACTCATTCAAATATCTGAATTTGTTTTAGGCAGTTGTGTTTATCAACATTACTCAGAACTCATTTTTGAAATCATAGATTACAGTGTTGGAAGGAGACTTAAATTTTCACGTTTCTGGACACTTATCAAAATTTCTGAGAAAATAAGAATCCAATTTATGATTATCATAATTAATAATGACATTGCACATACTTTTGACTCTGTTCTGATTCCTTGACACATACATTATTAATCATTTATTTCTCACAAATTTCCCGTGGTACAAGAATATTTATTATTTTCAGTTTATAGATGAAGAAACAGAAGCAACACAGGTTATGTAACATACTCAAAGTCACACAGTAAATTATTTACTTTTTCTTAAATATATGACAATTAAATTTATCTCAACATTTTCTATAAGCCTATGTAATTTAAATATTTAAATATTCTTTCCTGATATGCTTGCATTTTTCTTGTTACACATACCACTCCCACATTTTGTATAACTTTTTTCAACACTTTTATAGCTTTCCAACACTTGTGTAGCTATAGTGTTTATATGTCATAATAAAAAGTAAATATCATTAAAATTACATTTTTATGGACTCAAATTTGTTTTTTTCTTTTCATCGTTTTATGCCATGAAATAGTGTACCTGTGTGTCTATCATCTATCTTGTTTTCTTCCCCCATTGTATAAAATGGCTGATATTCTCTAGGAAATATATCTTATTCATATCATAAATATGATCTTTTAGTAAATAGCTTAGATTCCAGTTGGCTGTGCTGTGCGTGAAGATTGTTGTGTGCACAAACTTATGAGTAGTCTTTTGATTCTCCACATCTTACTGTTTCCACAAAGAATCTATTCATGTGCTTATTTTTCTTTGTTATGAAAGCTTTACTAATAAACTAAAATGTCTGGCAAGTTAACATTAACATTCCCAAGCTAGTGTTTATTAGTTTAAAATAGTTTCAATATAAATTGACAATTTATAATTGTATGTATTTGTGGGATATGGAATAATGCCGTAATGTATTAATACAATGTGAAGTAATTAAATTAACCCAATTGTCATATGTGTGGTGAGAAAATTTGAAATGTACTCTCTTAACATATTTGAGATACACAATATGCTATTATTAATGGCATTCACCATGCTGTACATAGATCTCAAAAAAAAAAAAAATAAAACTACTTCTCCTAGATGGGATTTGTAACCTTTGACCAACATCTTCCCATTCCTCCACCCCTATCCGTTTTAACCACTATTCTGTTCTGCTTCTTTGAGTTCAATTGTTTTAGATTCCACACATGCATGAGAAAGTCAGATACTGTTTTTCTGTGTCTGGCTTATTTCACTTAGCATAATATTCTCCAATTACATCTAAATTGTTACAAATGACAGAATTTCTTTCTTCTTTAAGGGAGAATAATATTTCGTTGTGTATAAATACCACATTTTCTTTATTCATTTATTTTTTGTTGGATGCTTAGGTTGATTTCACAACTTGGCTATTATAAATAGTGCCACAATGAACATGAGAGTGCAGACTTCTCTTCAACAGACTGCTTTCAAATCTATTAAATAAGTACCCAAAAGTGGAATTTCTGGATCACGTAGCAATTCTATTTTGTTTTTGGAGGAACCTCTTAAGTGTTGTCCATAATGGCTGTTCTAAGGGCTGTTCTAATTTATACTCCTACTAACAGTGTACAGGTATTCTCTTTTTCCCACATCCTCACCAACACTTATCTGTGTGTCGTTATGTAGCTATTTTTTTATTAATATGATTTTGTTTTAATTAACACAGTTTTATAGTGTAGTTTGAAATAAGGTACTGTAATGCCCCCAGATTTGTTCTTTTTGCATAGGATTGGCTTGTCTATTTGGGTTTTTGTGTGTGTTTCTAGGTGAATTTTAGCAGTGTTTTTCCTATTTCTAAGAATATGACATTGGTAATTTGATAGGGATCATAAAGCACCTGTAGATTTCTTTGGGTAGTTTGTATATTTTAACAATGGCGATTTTTCCAATCCATGAACATGGGATATATTTCCATTTATTCATGTCTCCTTTAAATAATTTCGTCAATGTTTTAAAGGTTTTGGTGTGCAGATCCCTTACTTCCTTGGTTAAATTTATTCCTAAGTATTTTATTTTTTGTAGCTCTTATAGATGGGATTTTTCCCTTGATTCCTTTTTGCAAATAACTTATTATTGGTATATAGACATGCTGTTGATTTTTGTATGTTAATTTTGTATCCTGTAACTTTACTGCAATTGTTTATTAGTTCTAAAAGGTTTTTGGTGGATTATTTAAGGTTTTGAAATGTAAGATTATATTATCAGGGAACACAATTTCGCTTCTTTCTTTTCTTTTCAAATGCCTCCTATTTATCTATCATGCCTAATTTCTCTGACAAGCACTTGGAAAACTATATTGATTCAAAGTGCTCAGAGTGGGCATCCTTATGTTGTTCCAAATCTTATAGGAAGATTTTCCAGTTTTTATCATTGGGTATAATGTTAGCTGAGGCTTCTCATATATGGTCTTTACTACATTAAATTACATTCCTTCTATACCTAAGGTGTTGAATTTTGCCCAGTACTTTTTCTGCATCTAATGAGATGACCATATTTTTTGTCATTCATTCTGCTGATGTGATGCATCTCATTTAGTGATTTACATATATTGAATAATCCTTCAATGAACCAATCTGAAACTGAGGATTTATTTTTTGAAACATGTTTATTTAATTTCAAATACATGTCTTTAGTAATTATAGTGCTAAATTTTCTCTCTTATTGGGTGAGTTGCACTTGGGTTTTTCAAGAAATTGTTCTGTCCCAACTAATTGTCCAAATATTTTCGGTGCATTCTTTTCTCTCTTTCTTTGTTTCTCTCTTTCCCTCTTCTTTATTTCTTCCCTTTTCTTTTCTTTTCTTTTCTTTATTTCTTTTCTTTTCTTTATGTCTTTTCTTTCCTTTTCAGACTCTTACTCTGTTACCCAGGGTGGAGTACAGTGGTATGATCTCAGCTCACTGCAACCTCTGTTTCCCAGGTTCAAGTGTTTCTCCTGCCGCAGCCTTCCGAGTAGGTAGGACTACAGGTGCACGCCACCACACCCAGCCAATTTTTTGTATTTTTAATAAAGACAGGGTTTCACCATGTTGCCCAAGCTGGCTTTAAACTCCTGAGCTCACCCTCCTTGGCCTCTCAAAGTGCTGGGATTACAGGTATGAGCCACCACACCAGGCCTACAGTTATTTCTTTTTTATTATGCTACTGTTTGCAGCTTCTGTAGTAATATCTTCTGTTTTATTCCTGATATTTATCATTTGAGCTTTCTCTCCATCTCCCTCTTTCTATCTACATCTGTCTTTTGGTAATCCTGCAATCACACCAATTGTATTCGCCTTTTAAAGAGTCAATTTTTGTGTCATTAACTTTCTATATTTTTTATTGTGTTAATTTTTCTTCTTTATTAACTTTTTTTTCTGCTTTGAATTATTTTCTTTTTCTAGTATCTAGAGGTAGGAGCTTGGGTTATTGGTTTCAATGTTTTCTCTTCTATAAATTTAGTACTATAAATTTCCCTTTCTACTGATCAAATTTTAACTATCTCCTTAATTTTAAAGACATTAAGATTTGGGGCCTCGAGTGGCAGTGGTTTGCATCTATAGTCCCAGCACTTTGGGACTTTTTTAGAGATAGGGTGGAACCCCATCAAAAAAAAAAAAAAATAACATGCAAGGATATTGTGAATTTGCCTCCATATTTGTTTTACCATTTTTCACTTTTATTGGCATGATAGGAGAGAGTGCTTGCTTCCATTGCTGTCTCACTAACATTGTTTAATGTCAAGTGTTTGCTCTTACTTCTTTCTTTCTTTGTTCTTTTTTTGGGGACAGGAGTTTCACTCTTGTTCCCAGGCTGAAGTGCTCACCACAACCTCTGCTCCTAGGTTCAAGCAATTTTTCTGCCTGAGTCTCCTGAGTAGCTGGGATTACAGGCATGCACCACCACACCTGGCTGATTTTTGTATTTTTACTAATAGTTTTTCCATGTTGGTCAGGTCAGGCTGGTCATGGACTCCTGACTTCAGGCAATCCTCCCTCTTCAGCCTCCCAAAGTGCTGAGATTACAGGCGTGAGCCACCGCACCCGGCCCTTGATTTATTTTATTTTTTTTTCATTTTGAGACAGAGTTTCCCTTTTGTCGCCCAGCCTGGATTGCAATGGTGCAACGTCGGCTCACTGCAACCTCCGCCTCCTGAATTCTAGCAATTATCTTGCCGCAGCCTCCTGAGTAACTAAGATCACCGGCATGCAGCATCACACCTGGCTAATTTTGTATTTTTATTAGAGATGGGGTTTTACCAAGTTGGTCAGGCTGCTCTAGAACTCCTGACCTCAAGTGATCCACCTGCCTTGGCCTCCCAAAGTGCTGAGATTACAGGGGTGAGCCACCACTCCTGGCCCAAAGGTTTGCATATTTCTAAAAAAAGGATTGAGAAGTGACACTTTAGTATACCTTAAATTGTTTTTCTCTTACTGTGAGTGATTGGAGTTTACTTTTCATGTGTGTAGGAGTGATTTGTATGCTTTAACGTAAACTCTTTATTTCTTTTGTCCTGTATTATTTCATTTGTGGGAACTCTCATTTAATATTTTACTTTGACATCGTTTGTGGTTTTCTTTCACTATAAAATCCTTTTTAAATAAGTTGTAAAAAATTATCAAGATTTTAAAAATTTTAACTCGATTTTAATTTATGGTTGGAAGGTATTTCTCTATATTCAGATATGTCAGGGAATCCATGTTTTAATTAGTATATTTATGTTTTTAATGTACAGATATCTTACCAATAACAAAAATTTTGTGTTGTTTAACATGAGCCATGAGTCAGGTTTTATTATTTCCAAATGGCTATTAAAAGATCTCAACTGAGTTCATTAAAAATTCCATACTTTCTGTAACCATTTAATGGGAATTGGATTTTCCAATATACTTATTATTTTTTCCAAACTTCATATTTTGTTCCCTTGGTCTATCTGTCTATTTATATACCAGTGCAGCATTTCCATTTTAGAGACCTTATAAATATTTTAATATTTGAAAATGATATTTACCTTTTCAATGGCATTTTTATTAGATGTCTTTTATTACATGAAATGCTTGTTTTTCTATATAAATTCAACAATGATCTTGTCACTTCCAGAAGGACAATAAAACACAGACAATAAAGCTTTGTATTTATATTTAGATTGTACCAAATTTGTATATTCATTTGCAGAAAACATTTTTACCTGCTAAATCACCCTAAGCAAGAAATGAAGATGGTTTCCCATTTGCTCAAGTGACTTCTGTGTCTTTTAGGAGTGTTTCATTTTAACATTTTTTGGTTACTATCTTTAACATTTTTATTGAAGTATAAAATTATCTGTGTAAAAATGTCTTGAGGTGTGTAAAGTAAATAAATCTTAATTGTACAGCTTGGTGGATTTATACATATATATTTGGTGAATTTATACTATATATTTGATGAATTCATACATACATATGTATATACACTTGTACAGACCAGCATATCCATCATGATCGCCTCTATCATAAACAGAATATTTGTAGCACTGTACATGGTTTAGTCATGTTCCTTCACAATCAATACTATATTCTGTCCTCAAAATAGTGATTTTCTGTGACTAAAAATTAGCATTTCTATTTGACATCTTTATTGAAGAGTAATGACCAAGCATTTTGAAGAATGTTCTACAAATCAGATTAATCTGATGTTTTCTCATGATTATACTAAGCTTATGTTTTTTAAAAAGACTGTCACAAAAGTTATATACTCTTTTCATTACAACACGTTGGCGTTATGTGATACACATAAAATTCAGTATGAGTGATATTCACCTTAATTATTTGGTTGAAGGAATATCTATCAGGTTTTTCCATTCTAAGGTTTCTATTTTTATAATTTTTCAGTCCGTTTATTAGAAGTCAGTCACTAGTCCAGTGCATTTTCAAAGGAAAAGGAGTCAAGTTCTACCTTAATCCCTATCTTTCATAAAAAGTGGGCTGTCTGGAAGCAAAAGCTGACACAAATGTGTAAACTTCCTGAGACTGGGGTCTCTGTGGGCTTGCTACTCACACACTAGCCAATGCTTGGAATTTAACAACTAATTAAAAATTTCTAGGCAAATATTCATATAAGTTCATTTGCAGGCTATCTCCCTGGTAATTTTATTTTGAGGTCTATTTATTCCAACAGGCAGTTTTTCTTCTCATTCTGGGATTTAAATGATACATAAATTAGTACTTCATCTGAATTTTGCACACTTTTTATGTATTCCCAACTTTTATCCCACTGCACCTCATTGTGAATATTTATTCAATTATATCTACCTGTTTTATGATTTTCCCTACAGATCTGCTTACTCTTCTGGTAAATCTGTTATTGCATAACACCATTTTTGTGTTTCATACTACATTTTACTTGAGGAGTTTTGTTATTTTCTTTCTTATCGTTTTCAATGTTTTCTGATAGTTATGAGAATATTAAAATTGACTATTTGTTTTAAAACAGTTATTTTGAAATTATTAGATATCAGACCATTTTATGATGTATTGCTCACTATTTTATATTTACATTTTGTTTTAGCAGACAATATTTTCTTAATACACTCAGAAGGGAAAATTATTCAAATATATATATCAGTTCAGGAGAGACAAGTTAGATGCATCTTATTGTTACTCCTAGTTTGTACTTCTTCAGGATCCCACAAAAAAAAAAAAAAAAGAAAGAAAAGAAAAAGAAAAAAGAAGAAATTTTTTACTTTGGTGAACCCCGAACTCTATTTGGTATCTGATGCATTAATCTATGAACCACTCTGTTTTTCTTATCTTCTATGCTACCATTTTAGGGATTAGAATATTCCTTAAATGTTACATCAGTCCCAAATATGGGTCTTAATGTTTTAGACATGTCTAATTGTTCTTAATCCAACAAATTCTCTCTTATTTGACAAGAGTTTCATACAAAAAGAGATATTGCTTTTGTGTATTTTTTCTCACTTTTTTCAAACAGAAGTTATTGCAAAAATAAGTCTACTCCGTCATTTATAGAAGCAAGATTTTTTTTAAATCTTATTTTACACATGTTATTTTGTAACCAAACGGAGATTTTAAATAGTATTTAAATATATGAAATGTTTACAATTTGAAAGTGTCTATCCAGATAAAAGTGATATTTAAGTTAGTAAAAGTGAATGATTAAATGTAATAGTAATATTTAAGTTAGTAAACCTGAATAATTAAAGTTTCAATTCTCACTGTAGAGAAACGATACAAAAACTGTCCTATAATTCCACTGCAAAACCACTACAAAAGACAAACAGTTATTAATCAAATAGGAATAAAATTGAAGTATAGGCAAATAAGATTCTAATTAACTTGAGGAAAACCGAGTCAATTAGCACTTCAATGAGATGTAACAACCACGATCTATCATGTGCCAAAATAACTTCTGTCCTTGAAAAAAAGCTGAGAACATATATACATGCATGAAACTACCTTTAATTAACTATATTTTAATAAAATATTTACTATATATATCTATATATATATAGCAGGTATTTCCTCCCTTTTAAATCTCCCCAAAGTATTTGGTTTAGTCAGAGGGGAGAATATTGTATATATTGATAAAAAGTTAATTTCAAATTGATATAAAATTAATACATCATTTTTAAGTGTTATGAGCTAACATACTCAAACAATTATTTGACATCTTAACCTAATTCATTATTTGAAAAGTGTCTATTTGAATGTGTTGAAACTAGAATTTCACATATTTAACCAATATTATTAAAAATTACAAATCTTGTAATTTTAGTTATCATAACACAAAAGTTAATTCCATAGCAAAATAAATAAGTAAATGAGACAAGGAGAGGTAAGTATTAAATTACCAGTCTAGAAACATGTCTAGTTAAATATATATGCTGGGGATCACATATTTTTAGTAAATGTCTGCTTCTTTTCAAATGGCTGGACACTATAGATGAACCTTCTTTTACTCATTTATCTCTGCATATTTACCCTGAAGTAGAAAAAAATAACTTAAGTATTTAAGAATGTTGATGTAAAAGGCTTGTAATTACTCCTTTCAATATGTGATTGAGCACAGTAGAGACTTAAAAGTGTATTTTTGAACTAAAATTATACATACTTAATTTCAGCAAAACTTACTACTACATATCCATTCTAAAGATTTATATGTGTCTTTCCAGCAACAATATATAGCAGTGCACAATATAGCAGTACTCATTTCGTTACAGGTGTTTTAACAGGGATTTTTTTTTTTTTTTTTTTGAGACTAAGCTTCACTCTGTCTCCCAGGCTGATGTGCAGTGGCGCAATCTTGGCTCACTGCAGCCTCTGCCTACTGGGTTCCAGTGATTCTCCTGCCTCAACCTGCTGAGTAGCTGGGATTATAGGTGCCTGCCCCTACGACTCGGCTAATTTTTGTATTTTTGTAGAGATGGAGTTTCACGATGTTGGCCAGGCTGAACTCAACACCTGAACTCAGGTGATCCACCCACCTCAGCCCATGCCCATTTTTAATTTTTTTTTTTAGTCTGATGGAGTAGAAATTTGCTTCTCACGAAATAGAAATTTGTTCCCACGAAGTACAAATTTGCTCCCATTTTTTAGAAGTTTTTTCAATAAATAAATCATCTAACGTGATATATACATTATATAAATATGTAACTATGTTGCTCAGCTTATTCAAAATGAACATTATATCATATTTTATGGATAAAATCAATTATTACACATTTTATGGATAAAATCAAGCTAAGTTCCAGTAAGAAAGCTTAATGAATTAAATAGAGAAAAGTTTACTTTTGCTAAGTCAAATCCAAATATAAAAAAAATCTTTTAACCAGACCACATCTCAAACCCTGAATGTAACTGATGTTGTTGTAAACTACTTAATAACGTTCTAAAATACACTCATAGCCAAAGTATTAATTGAAGTTGCTTTAGTGACTTGGTGGTAAATTTCTAGAGTAAGATTTAGAAATAATTCTGGTACCTTAAAGATGTCTCAAGCAGTTAAGATTTTGTCTCCCATTTTTTTTCTATTTTGTATTTTTTCTAATATCTCTAATTTGATAAAATTGAAGGTTAATATCAAACACCAAATTTAAATGAAAACATCTCTGTAGTTGGATTCTTCAAGTCAATTGGGAAAAAATAAAGTTTTAATTAGTGGGTTATAATAACCTACATTTATAATTACAAAAATATTTTTTGTATAAAAATCTTCAATTATAAAGGAATGTGTTTAATGGCCATATATACTTAGTTAACATTTATTAATATAATATAGGATCAATAATGTCTACATGTAATTAGTAAAAGACCCTGAGTCAGATTGAACGTTACTTACTATTTATTATGCTATCTAGTTATCAAATACCTAGAACAGAGATAATTGTCTGTACTCCTATAGTGATATTTAATGGCATTGTGAAAAGTAAATATTTTGACAATTAATCTCTACATCGATCTACTTCCTTAAGAGTAAAATAATATGTATGATCAGTAGCACCAAGCCCGTCATCAGTTAGTCTCATTTTTGTCCCTGTCTATTCTCATGAAACCTTCCATATAAATCATCATGAAAACAAAACAAAAAACAGTGTATTGATATGTTGCTATGGCAAAATTACACTGCAACTTAAATTTCATGGGATTAGATGGTCAGTCTTGATATATATCTCCTCTAACACTCAAAATCACTGAAGAAATATCTGGATGTTATTAAAAGCTCCAAATGTACAGGACCAGAAAATATTCAGCTCCAAGATGCCAAGAACATGAAATTAAAAGGGAGCAGCTTGTGAAAATATTTGGATAAGCTTTCATGGTTCAGAGTTGAAAAGTAGCTTTAATGATACCATTCCAAAAACACTTTAGGGACATGTTAGGAAGCATTACTCCAATTACTTTAATGTTCTGTTATGGTCAAAATCTTAGCAAGTCTTTTATGTGTTTAACTAGGGAAATATTTGGAAAAGCATCACTTGATTTAAGCTTGTGTATACTGTCTTAAATAACAAATGAACAAAGTGTATTAGTGTATTTGGTATAAGTAGAGCTTCTATTGCCACTGAATACTGTCAAACTGCTTTTCCAGAATTTAAAAACCATTTTAAAGCCAATTTCTATAACAGTAAATGAAGAAAATTGACCATTATTTTTCTAATCTTGGAGAGATATTTTATACAGTTAAGACATGGACAAAATATCTTCTTCCCAGAATCTAAAGGCTATCTGATATAACTTTCAATTGAAAATAGTAAAGCAGAGGTCTTTTTTTTAGTAAATATTGAACCCATAAACCTTAATTTAGCAGTCAAGAAATAACATTCTATTAGACATTAACCAATTTTGAAGAAAATAAGTGTGATTAATTATTCAAAGAATCTTATAGTGAGCATCATTCAATTGATTAGCCCCTGAAAATTTTTCCAAACCCTTAACATTTTTAGCAGCTTTTATCTATGCTACATAAACATATTACTGAATACCATTGATGTATAACTTGAAGCTCAGATATTATTAAAACTACTCTTTCCTTACCTATAGTTAGTTGTAAGTGATAAAGTGAGTAATTTATGCTTCCGTAAAAAAAGGTGAAAAACAAGTAATCTGAGAAATATGGAGTTAACTAGAATTTCAGCAGAAAAAAATATAAAATACTCTACTAATGATAATATTCTAAAATATTCAACTTATTCTAATAATGTTCTGGAATATTAGTTTCTACAGAAGAAATAGTTGTTACTTACAAAGTAAAATTAACATTTTATTTTATTTTTATTTCACTTTTTTTTTTTACTTTCCTTTTCCTAAACATCTTTTATTGACTAAATATCTTAAAGATAGTCATGTTTTTACTCTATATGTGCTAGTACATTTAAACTGTTTTGTTCAAGCCTTGGCTAGAGCTTATTCTGTCTCTGTTTTGTGATTTTATATACCTCTCTAATTTAAATTATTATTTAAAAAATAGTTTAAAATTCAATGTTCAACATTCTTCCCAACTTTCTGAAGACACTCTCATTATTTTCTCTATGAACCATGTACTAAAATTCTAAAGTTAACATTTTAGACAAAGTATTTCTTAAAAATGTTTCTGAGTACTACTCATTACTAAAAAATATTCAATAAATTTATATTTTAAAGTGGAATAAACTGTTTTGTTTGCTTCCTTATTTACATATCTTTCCTTCTATTGCTTAGCAGTCTTTTCTGTCTCTTTTAAAAAAATTGTTTATTTTCTTATTTCTATTTTATTTATGTAGCCAGCACATTAATTACTACAAATCTGACATTTGTAGTAAGTAATTTGCCAAAAACAATTTATCAATTTTCACTTATCTATACACTTTTTATGGTAGAAAAATATGTCGCTATCCTACATATGACATTTTCTAGGGTCCCTTGACTTATTTAGAGAAAGGCATTCCAATTTTGACCTAAAAATATGTAATCAATATTTTTTCCTCATGGATGAATGAAAGTGTGAGAGAGGCTTTCTACTGGATATTCATAAAGATATCCTAGACGGATTAAGACATTACATTTTATATGTAATTCTCCAATTCCCATATTTCAGCAGCAAAAATTATAAATTTGATTAACATATTCAGTTCACTTTCCATCAACCTAACAATAAAAAGAATACTCTTTTATAGCAGACATTTTGAAAGAAAAATTAAATCCACAGGCAATTCTTGCTTTTATTGTTTTTGTAAAAATAAAAAAAAATTGTCAGCGAAGTTTTCTTTAATAATCTAGGCTTTGTTATACACAAACTAACATTGATTTATGATGTAAACCAGCATTAGTTTTGTATGTGCCAGACATTATGTTACTTTAAATACGTAATTTATTTTAAACATTGTAAGCATGAAATTATTATGTCTCCTTCATACAGATAAGAAAACAGTGACTTAACACAAGCCTACATAGCTAGAGTAACAGAGCCAGAGATTAAAATTAATCATGCTATTATTATTTCCAAAGGAGAACTTTTTTTTTTTTTTATTACAAAAGCATAGAAAGCACAGAATCTTTTGTTGGCCAGGATAAACTGTCATAATTTTGAAATTATGGCTTTTCACTTTGTTGATTGTCATTTTCCAGATTGCTGTTCATGAGAAATTAGTTTACATTTTCTCAGCCTTTTAATGATTATAAGAACTTGATTTGGCAGTGCTATGTAATTATGGCCCCTCCCTTCAGTTCATTTCTTCAATTTATCTTTTTTGTTCTCTCTAAGTACTAATAATATTAATTTAAAATAGAAGAAAGTATTGTTTCATGCTTTAGAAAAAACCTGTGGGTCATATGATTTTACTTGTGATGCAATTGTAATTTAGCTAACCAAAATAAAGATGCATCTAGACATCCCCTTCTATAAAAGATGAGGCTTCAAGTTATTTGGCCCAGTGTTTGGAATATATGATGCAATCTATAGTCCCCTAGGGTATTTGTTCATTAACTTCATCTAAAAAATTTTAAATGAATTATTTCGGGGATATAGATGTTTTCTTTGTGGGTGAATTAGGAAGGGTTTCATGTATATTGGTAAAGCAAAAATGGTAAGTAGATACCTTCATTTAGGTAAATATATGTTCCTCTATTCTCAAAAGGGTAAAAAAAAAAAAACCTTAAAACTAAATATTGCTAATGGAAAAAGGATAATTTAGAAATTAAATTAACTTGGATAGTTTCCTTCATTGATTGTGCTCCAGACTTAATTACTTATCTCTCACTTTTCAGGTATAAATTAAGCAACCAGACTCTAATCTCTAGCTTTGGACAGAAAGGTTTATTCATTGAGACATCTGTTAAAGTATTTTATTCATATTCAGCAGGGCATGGAATACTTTCCTACACATTTTACATTTGACAGACTGTAGATACGTATATAGCAACATGATTTCTGTTAACAGCAACAGTATTAGTCCAAGGTAAAATTTTTAAGTCTTAAACTATCAAATTTTGATTCTCATATTTTCTATTTCTTTTTCAAATTAGTTGATCTCTATGTCATATTTTTGTGGTAAATTATGTTATTATAACATTTTTATAAAGAGTTAGCATATGTTACGTTGCAAAGAAACTTTGATATATTCAGAAGAAATTGAGTTTTAAGCTTTCAAAAATATAATCTTATCATCAAAGGCTATGCAGCCCTTATGCATTTATATGCAATTTCTTTGAAAGAAGAACTTTCATGGATATAAGGAGACTTTTAGTTGTCCAAGACCTTATATTATACCTATGTTACTCCTTTATGGACTTGCACTGCAGTAAATTGTTATCTCCTTTTAGGAGGCAAAGAGAATAGGTGGTATTGAATGGAAAGAGGGGCTCAGTTATCTTTTCTGAACTATTCCTTCTCCTTTCACTCAGGCAGTGACTCAAGGGATAGAGAATTATTTTCTAGGGACTAAAAGGAAGAGAAAAAGAGATCTTAAAATTGTTGACACTGAACATTGAATGTTTCAAACCTGAATCTTCCCTTGCCTTTCATTCTGTTTCTTTACTATTAACTTCTAAATCCTTGTCTACTTCTATCCCAGGTCACATTCAGTGATTTAGCGTTTGTTTTTATTCTGACTTAGACCCTAATATCCCATGCTATACAAGTAGATATACTATTAAAAAACTTTTTGTTATAGAGGTAGTCTGAAGAGTAAGCTGGCATGAGGAGTAGGGCACTCAAGACGTGGGATTGGGAGACAGAAGCTTGTATGAGGAATTTCAATATATGTTTGCGTGTTTGTGTGGATGTAAGAATGAGAGAGACAGAGAAGAAGTATTGTAAGGTTGGTAATGATTACTAAACCAGAAAGTAACTTATGATTTATTAAGCACTGATTATGCGCTAAGGTCTAAGGACCATGGCAAGTAATTTATACATTGATTATTTAGTACTGGTAGCAATTATATTAAATAAGGATGAGTATTATCTCCATTTTGCATGATGTCTTAGTCCATTTTATAACAAAATACTTGAGAATGGGTAATTCATAAATAACAGAAATTTACTTATCACAGCAGTTCTGAAGGCTATGGTGTCCAAGATCCTTGTGTTGCTATTTAGCGATGGCCTTCTCCTGACATGCACACGTGGAAGAACAGAAAAGTGCAAACCTATTCTGGCAAATTTCTTTTATAATGTTATTAATCCATTAGGTCCTACCTCTCAAAATCCTGTTTCATTAAAAATTAGGCTAACAACACATGATGTTGGGGGTGGGGGAAAACTGCTTAAAGAATAGCATATGTAAATCAAGACATAGTAAATAATTTATCTCAATGTTATATAGTTAGTAAAAGAAAAGAGATATTAAAACCTCAGTCTGACTCCTGAGACGTGACCAGCATTAACAGGCTGAATTAGAAGCCCTTCTTTTAATATCAGTATCAGTTAGTGGTTTCCTCTTTGAAAGGCTTATTTAGTAATAGTTTTAATTTTTCCTTCTTACTCCATGGACTCTGACTTTATTAGCAAAGGTTAACATATTTTTATATTAAAACCCAATAATGTTTATTATTAATAAAAGCTCAAAACATAGTTCTTTACTCAATGTGAATAAAGAGATACTTTATATTTCCTAGTTTGTAGGTGCAAATAACTTTGCCTTAAGATAAATCAGATGTTCAAATTCTTAAAATTTAAACATGACTAATTTCATTTTTGGAGAATTAGTTTTTAAAGATAGATGTATACAATGCTATATGCATAGCTCTTTCTGCTTATTTCACTGCCTTTATTATTAAGTATACATTCCCTGTACAGATATTTCATATGACTGAATAGAAGAAATGACAGTTTTTTAGTAAATATATTCATATTTTATGCACCAATCATAAAAATTAAGAATAAATTTTAAGTTCTTATAGTAAACTTATATGATCTCATTATCTTTTATGAAAGTATCATTTTCATCTCATTATTAGAGGTCATTCACGTAGGTTTAAAATGTAAATGAATAGTTATAAAGACAGTTCTCCAAGAAGTTAGTTTCTCTATCCCAATCTCTAATGTTTAGACTTACTAAAAAAGTGATAAAAAACAGTAGTTTTCATTTATCAGTAATTTATATATGCATCTATAAACTTTCTAATAGCTCCCATAAAAGTGGAATTAGTAACAGATAGTATCACAGTAATATCTGATATTTTATATATCTTCTTACTCAGATACCACTACACAAGAAGACAGTCTAACATACACAGGATTCAAATTAAGTTGGCAAATTTTCAGGAAATGCTCTATACACTCAATAGTAGAGCTCAGCTTTCTGTGTAACTTTGATTATGCTAGGAAATTACAAAAAGGAGAAATTGACAAATATGTTTAAACATTTTTTCCACAATTGTGATGACTGACTAATTTTATATGAACAGAAATTTCCAAGGGTACAAAATAGGAATAGTGAATTCTAAACATATCTTATAGTTGGCTATAATAATATTCTGTCAATGTCGGTTATAAACAGCATGAAGCCGACTAATTCCCATATATTTATTTACAAATTTAATTTTATAATACCAATTAGGTGTCATCAAATTGATTTCCACAAAGTTTTACGCAATTCTTGCTTGGTAAGAATGTTTCTCAGATTTAATGCTACATTATGCCACCTAAGGCATAAAGGGGTAATCACTCTATAATATACTGCTTTTTATTCCATTACTGCCTATCAATTAAACTATTCCTCCTGGCTACAGTTGTCACTTATGCCACAAAATAGCAGTAGATTAATTATAGCCTTCAAAATTGATATCCATGAAAGTTGTGGATGATGTCATTTTTCATGCACTCTCCTCTCTGCTTTTTCTATCACCCGTGTTCAGACTATGGATACATACTAAAAAAAAACAGGAAGTTGAAAATCAGGAATTTTTTTATTTTGGAATGTTCAAAATATACAGGTTGATCTCTTTTGTGAATTTATTTATGATTTTTAATGGTTTTAAGATCAAAGTCTCTATTATTTTTACTTTAACTTTCAAGAACAGCCATCACTTTATATCAAGGAAGCTATCCCTTAATTCTGACAGACTCGAATTCCAATTTGTCTTTGCCGTAGCCACAAACATGCACTCTACCATAACTGAGAACATTCCAGGAGCTTCAGTGCTTTTTCAGAGTTTATAAGCTGCCATGGCGGTCTTTCATTAATGCCTTTGTAAGGACAAAACACGAAGAAATATAAAACATTTATAAAGCAATATATTGTACTGGTTAAAATTCCATACTCTGGAGTCAGATATGGGTTTCAGTATCTCCTATTTAATAACTATTTAATACATAAATTTAGGCAAATTACTTAGTATTTATGCCTCAGTTTCTCTGTAAAATGCAGCCATTATATTTACTTAATATAACTGTTATGAGAAATAAGTTGAGGGAGATGTGTAGAGTACTTCACATAGTGTTTGGCACATAATCAATACTTGATAAACCTTAGTTAATTTGGAGAAGGCAATGCAATATGCTGATTATAGATGACCCTAAAGAAATTATTTAAAGAGCTTTATCAACCTAGTTTGGGAAGCTATTCGAGTGTAACAAGATTGTAATACCTTAAATTAGACTGTTTTCTTTTTTACATTTTTGACTGTGAAGATAATTTGTTTACTAGAAAAGCTTATTTCGATGATTTTATGATATAAGAAAACTTATATTTTAGTAATTGCTCTCAAGTTGTTCACTTTATAGCAGGACTGTGGGATAGTCCTTAGCAAATAAGCAAGCTTTTTGGGAAAACTAAATACATAACAATAAACAATAAAGAATGCAAACTTTGAAAACAAAAATTAAGATGCACATATCCTACACAGAATGCCTAAATGCTAAATGGATGTGAAGTAACGAACAACGCTTAACTAATAAGGAAAAAAAATCGTGTACCTAGTCATGCAGAATAGAAATATAGATGTTTACACACAGAAAACTTATGGATAAAGAGTCAGTAATAAATATGATTTAAAAAATCTAATATCAATGAAAATATAACAAGCTTATAAAAATAATCCTTAATACAAATTTAATAAAAATGAAAACAAATATGTTGGCTTTCTCTACCCAGATCATCATTTAAGTCAATTTAATACCAGCCAGCCCATTACTACACTTATGCAGGTTGAAAATAAAGGCCGGGTGCGGTGGCTCGTGTCTGTAATCCCAGCACTTTGGGAGGCCGAGGCCAGGAGGATCATAGGTCAGGAGATCAAGACCATTCTGGCCAACATGATGAAACCCTGTCTCTACTAAAACTACAAAAATTAGCTGGGCATGGTGGCATGCGCCTGTAGTCCCGGCTACTTGGGTGGCTGAGGCAGGAGAATCACTTGAACCTGGAAGTCAGCAGTTGCAGTGAGCCAAGATTGCACCACTGAACTCCAGCCTGGCAACAGAAGGACACTCCATCTCAAAAAAATATATAATAATAGTAAATAAATAAAAATAAAAATAAAATAGGTTATAAGAATTACATCGTGTATGAAAGTAAAAACTATATGAGATTATACTTTATTAAAAATTACAAAATATAGTAAAATTTATTTTGTTCTTTATTTAAAAGAAAAAAACAATCCTGAATTTACATTGAAAGAATATCTGAAACTCAATTTTTATGAAATACAATTTCTTAAAAGATTTCTGTAAAACTAAGAAAATAGATTATGAAAAACACAAGTAAGAAAACAATTCATTTAGTTAAACTTCTTAAATTTTAGGCAGTATATTTATTAATCATTTATTTACAAGGAATTAGTATAATCTTCTAATTTTTTTTTCTCATCTCACTGTTCCTAGTAATTGTTTTAATAAATTATTCCTCCCTTTCAGGTTTAGATGTTACTTTCTGTTCCATATAGTATGGTAATAAATACTATAGACTGTGGATTCAGATTGCTCAGATTCAATCAAAACATTGCCATATAGCTATATACATTTTATCTCATTATTTTACTTTTTCATTCCTCAGTTTCTTCATCCATTGAATAATAGTATATTTGCCTTACTGAGTAAGCTGCATGAAATAGTTAACTACTGTTTTATTATTTTGTTTATTTTGTAATTATAACTAGTAAATTGTTCAGTATTTATCTATTTGAATAACATCTTCACCAGTCTCTAGTCCTTGCACTGTGGCTTTGCTATTCTTAAATTCTTTATTTTGAGTTGCATCTTAATTTTTTCAGCAATATTTCAGCTATTTTATATCCAAATCCTTTCAAGTTTGAAAATTTCTGTGTATTATAGGTATACTTCTAGTAAAATCTTGGCTGGATATAATATTCTTAGTAGAGCTTTTCTTTCTCCCTTAACTGTATAAATATTCTTTTCTGTTATTGAATATTAGAATAAAATATTTATTTTTTGTGAGGGAGCAACTAACTTTACTGTTTGTAGACAATTTCCTTAGTCTATTTGGATGGATTAAAAAGTATTATTGCCTTAAAACTTATTACCTATTTGGGATTTGTCTTAGTTTTTAAAATTACATAAAAAAGAAAACTATTAAAATTGTTTTCTCTCTATCTGCAAATTTAATTTTGCTAGGTAAAAGATATAAACAGGGCATTTTGGAAAAAAAATTACAAATGTTTAATAAACATAGAGATATACTCAACCTTACCAATAATCATAGCTGCAAAATAAAATAACATGAGATTAATTAAATAGTTACATATATTTATTTATTTTAAATGGAGTCTCACTCTGTCACCCAGGCTGGAATGCATTGGTGCAATCTTGGCTCACTGCAATCTCCACCTCCCTTGTTCAGGCGATTCTCCTACCTCAGCCTCCTAAGTAGCTAGGATTACAGGCGTGCACCACCATACCTGGCTAATTTTTGCGTTTTTAGTAGAGACAAGGTTTAACCATGTTGGTCAGGCTGATCTCAAACTCTGACCACCTGTCTTGGACTCTCAAAGTGCTGGAATTACAGGTCTCAGCCACTGCAACCAGCCATATTTACATTTCTATAATGTCAATTGAGTTTTAAGAAGTCAGTTATTTTAAAAAAATTGTTGTTTTCTCACCTGAGGTATGAACATAAAATCAAACAATAGATTTCCAAATTTTAGCTCAATGACTGCTAAAAGCATAAATGAAAGGCCTGGTCTAAGTGTGCAGCCAAACAGATTTAGTATCACAGTCTAAATTAGATAATCTTTTCTGCTCAGTCCCAGGCAGCACTGATCAAAGACAGACCACATGCAAAGGGGCAGAACCAACCTCACAACGTTTTTCACAGATCTCTGAGACATCAGAATTTCCCTTCTCTTCAAGCACACAGATCAGACAATAGGAAAGATCATCTGAACATCTGAAGGCTCAGTGCCATCTCCACCTCTCACAAATTCCCTAGTGAAAAGTATTGTTAATGTAACTGAAATACCTTTACATAGAATAATGAGAGGTCTGAGAAAAGCCTGTCTTCACTAGAAATATCAACTATCAGCAGAGGTATAGGGAGCCAGGGGCTCTCAAAAACAACCAAAGGGAGTTACATATATGACCAATATGGAAATAGCTGGTGAAGTTTACTGTAGTGAAGTATTCTAGATACTATACTCAAAATTATAACATCTGTGCCTGTCTCTGTCTCTCTGTCTCTCTCCCTCTCTCGTTCTTTCTCTCTTATACATATACATATGTGTGTATATATGTGTCCATATATTAATATGTATTTATGTGTGTGTATATATATATATATATCTGTATGTATATGTGTGTATAAGTATGTATATATGTATAGGCTACCCTGCTTTGATAAAATAACCTTGCAACAGGTGACTCAAAAAAGATAGACATTTATTTCTCCTTCACACAGTAATCTGAAGTTAGCCAGGAAATTTAAGATGGATACAGAGATATACTGCATCAACTATTGCAGGATAAGCTGATTTTGACCTGGATTACTTTAATTTTTCCCATTTCTGATTCCTGAGAGGAAGCAAAATAACTTTCTTAGATGATGACAATGTTCTACGTTTGCACCTTCTATTTTGATAGTTACTAGACAAATATTGCTGTTACACATGTGAAACATGGCTGGTGTGACTGAAAAGTAAAATTTTAAATTAATTTAATTTAATTGCCATATGTGCTACAGGGCAGGCAAGCCCCAAAGTGCAGGTTTGCCTGCTGGGGTCTTGGCTTTGCCCAGGAATGAATTCAAAGGTATGCCAGAGGTAGAAGAAAACAACTTTATTGAAGAGGCAGTGTTACAGCTCCAGTTGTGTTACAGATCTGTGATTGATCTGTAGCTAGGACTACCCTGTAGGCAGAGAGTAGCAGCTGAGGGCAGTTTTGCATTCAAATTTATACCCACTTTTATAGCATGCTGGGTAAGGGGTAGTTTATGCAGAAATTTCTCGGGAAGGGGTAGTAATCATTGGGTCACACATAGTTACATTTTTTTTCCCTGCTACATAAACACCTAATTTTAGTGGTTGAGGAGATGGATTAAAGACTGAGATCTCATTATTCTCTGCTGAAGCACCTGAAAAAGCCTTCTTCCCTTGTACTAATTACTGTCTGCAGTGATTGTTTTTTTGTGAAGCAAGCAACAAGACTTAGACTAAACCGCTGGCATTTTGGTAACAATTTAAGAACCATAAATTATAAAAGTCAACTTTATTAAAGGCTAATTAAGAGTGGATTAAAGCACAGGTAAATTAATATCAAGTAAATCTCAAACAAAAAATATTAAATTAAAAATCACATTATATGTTGTTACCAGAAATAATTCATCAACACACAAACATTTGGTAATAATAATTTCAGTGGAAATGTCATGCTTACTTAAAATTTGATATAACTTAATTTCCAAACCTTTTTAATCCAGTATGAGATTATTTTATCATAAAGAGAAATATAGAAAATCAGACATTTTGGTACAAATATCATTTGGTTTTAAAACATCTTATACTAATACTACCACTTATGTCTTTTTTAAGTAATGCCATTTTGTTTTTTCTTTGTAATATGGTAGAATTTTCTCAATTATCAGATATTCTTTTACTACAAATTAAACCTCTCAAAATTTACATTGAAATATAAAAATTAATGTAGTAAGGCTTTTAACCTGAGGGAAAAGTAATTCTAACTTAGATGTCACTATTCATGCAATCTATCAACCAATTATAAGATTAGAATGTAGATATTTTCAGTTGTGTTAGATTTCAAAGTACTATGTCTCATTCTCTTATTATTATGGTAATAAAGGATATATTAACAAATTTCTTGTTAATATATAGAAATATATAGAAAGTATATATTTAGAAAATTAATATATAGAAAAACAAGAAAAAGACTATCTTGTATCTAGAAAAGAGAAGTTATAGAATAGAAAGGAGGCACAGGGAATTTTGAAGACAATGAAAAGAAAAGCCCCGTGAAGGCAGATGATTTCAGCAGAGATGTCCTCAATGAGAAAAAGAGCACTAGTGGGTTTTGTCATATATTTTAAAGTATTGAGAAGTAATTTGCAATTCTATATGAGTGTTTGAAGAAAAAAAGGAATGTAAGTATATAGAAAATTATGCCCAAATGTAGGATCATTAACTCCAAATCCCCAAAATGTGAGATCATTAATTCCAAAATGTGGGATCATTAACTTCAAATTTTTTTTGAAAATTTTACATTTCAGATAAGTATTTGATAAACCAAAATTAATATAACTTAATAAATTGGTATTCCTTTATTAGTTGCTTTATTTTCTGTGCTTGAGTATAATGTTATACCATAAGCTTTAACCACTGATTACCATGGTTAATGTTACATGAAGTTGTCTTAGGTTTACCACAATCAGTGTCCCAAATGTTAACCAAGTCAGAAGCTTGTTTTAGGTACAGATATTTAATGTTAAATGTGTGACCTGTAAAAATCACTTTACCCATCTATCTTTCTAAAGTGAATCAAAGAGAATACAATAAAAATAAATATTATTAACATACTATAGATGCAAGAAAAGAATCATGTTAAAGTCAAGATACTGTAAATATAGAATATTACACATACAAATAACGTATAACTAATTAGAACATATACGTGTGTCTGTTGTGGGATAGGGAGAGAAAAAGCTTATATAAGCATAGGGTATTATATTTTCAAACAATATCTAAAATTGAATACAGTAGTAATGAAAGATGGTTGCTGAAGAGATTGTGCATTTATGATTAAAGCCACCTTACCTAATATCTCAATTTAAAAACATATATTAAAAACAGCTATTTGCAAATGCAGCAAAAACAAAAATGACAAATGGGATTTAATTAAACTAAAGAGCTTTCTACATAGCAAAAGAAACAATCAACAGAGTAAACAGAAAATCTAAAGAATGAGAGAAAACATTTGCAAACTGTGAATCTGACAAAGAACTGCTTTCCAGATGCTATAAGGAACAAATAAAGAAAAGAACAAAGAAGCCTCATTAAAAAGTCGGCAAAGGACAGGAACAGACACATCTCAAAAGAAAACATACAGACAGAGAACAGCATATGAAAAAAATGTTCATCACTAATTATCGGAGAAATCCAAATAAAATAATAATTATTAAGAGATATATCTCAAACCTATCAGAATGGCTATTACTAAAAAGTCAAAAAATAACAGCTGTTGGCAGAGATGCAGAGAAAAGGGAACACATATACATTGTTGGTGAGATTGTAAATTAGTTGAACCCTTTGGAAAATTATATGGATATATCTTAAAAAACTAAAAATACTACTATTCAACCCAGAAATCTCACTAATGGGTATATGCCCAAAGGAAAGTAAGTCGTGCTATTGAAAAGAAACTTGCCTTTGTATTTTTATTGCAGTACTATTCATAGTAGCAAAGTCATAGAATCAATCTAAGTGCCCATCAATCGTGGATTGGATAAAGAAAATACATATGCCATGGAATATTACACAGCCATAAAAATGAAATTATGTGTTTTGCAGCAACATGGATATAGGCTGATGCCATTAACAAAAGAAAACCAAATACTACACATTCTCACCTATAAGTGGGAGCCAAACAATGGAAATATATGGATATAAAGATGGAAAAAGAAGACTCTGGGGACTTCAGAAAGGAGTAAAGGAAAGAGGCAAGGGTTAAGAAACTGACTATTGGACACTGTGTTCATTCTTTGGGTCATATGTCCAAGAGAATCCCAAACTCAAACATTATGTGATATATCCATGTCACAAACCTGCGCATATATACCTAAAATAATTCTGGAAAATGAAGAAAATGCTATTTGGGAATGTGGAAGAAATTATCATTATAAGCATCTGAAATGATTTAAATGATTTTTCTGGAAGAGACAAGGAAGTAGTGGTAGAGAAGTGAAAGTCAGGAAAACACTGATTCTGAATTATTTTTGTTTTGTTTAGTTGTTAAAGGTTTATAGTAGTATTTATCTTCAACTTAGGGGAAGTCATTATTTGCAGATAAGTAAATAAGAAAGTAAAAATAAGAGCTTAGACAATATGATAAATTATGAACATAAGTTAAATCTTAAAATATGTCTTGTATTTTCTCTAAGCTTTTATAAGTACCTTAAGTGTATAAAATGTGTCAGATGGCTGGGTAGATTCGCTATACAGAAAATGTTTACACAATTTGATATATGTAGATTTTACAAGAAATCTGACATTATATAAATCTGTTCATTTGTTTTTAAATATATCATTTTGTAAAAATTATGACTATAATATCTAACTTTATATGTTTTGAAACAAAGAGGAAAGGAGCTCCAGCTTCACATCCAGAAATATTAAATCCCCGAATTACAACTCTTCAAAAAGTTGCATGCTATTTTGCCACAATTATTATGCTGTTTTTGAATTTATTTGTATTAAATCATTATTTCTTACCAGAAAATGAGGTTAGAAGTTTAAAACAATTTATTAATGAAAGCATGTGTAACATGGGTCACACATGTGCTTTAAAATTTTAGTACATTATTTTTTTCTATAATGTATGAATCACATGTCGAGACTTGTTACATAAAACTGACAGTTGAGCAAGGATTGCTTATTATGAAGTTCAATAGTTAGAACTTTATATAGGTTTTATTCATTTGGTACAGATTTATTAAAAATTTAATACATAGATGAATAAGCAGCACTTCTGCCCTAAGAGCTATGGTCCTAAAAGGGAGAGAGACAATACATAGGAAATTATGGAGTATAATAGTCACTGAAAAGTATGTAGTTAGGGTGTGATGGAAGCATATATAAAGAACTACCAATCTTGCACCAAGACTTCAGAGGTACTTTTTCAAAGGAATTGATGTTCAGCTGAGTTCCAAAGAGTGAACAGGTGTCAGCTAGAAAAAAGATCACAAAAACAGTAATTTGTCTTTACTACATTCATCCTTTATTAAGTTTTTGATCTCTACCCTTTTCACAATCACTACTTTTTAATGATTTTGAATTTTTTAAGTATTTTTACTTTAATGCATCTTAAAAATCACTTTATAGGTCTATCTGTACTTTATCATATTACAATGGCCCAGAACATTGACTCACCAGTTTGCTAATCAGATTAGCCTATTTATTTTATTTAATAGTGACAAAATAGCCAGAAGTGAGTAGTTAAGTATAATTCAGCATTAATATTAACATAATAAAGGCTAATATAGGTACCCAATGAACTAACATGATGTGTTTACAGAAATAGTCTTCATGGAAAGGTTGATTTCTTTGAAGGCCTTGCATCTCAGGATTATACATAAGTATGATATTTTAATGACTTTCAAGCACTGATTGTTCTTCCTTTTATAGTCCTGTACCTGGGTGGCAGAATGGGAAGGGGCTCAGCTCTCTCCCTGACTGGATGTGCCTGAGGTTCTTGAGCTCCCTTTGCCTCAAGAATGAGGAAGGGGCTCTGGAGCATGGTGAGCTTATCAGTCAAGTAAATATCAACACAAAGAGTTTAGCAGAAAGCGATTTATTAGGCGGAGAGAGAAATAGAGTGGTCCCACACCGCCATGGGAGGGGAATCCAAAGGGGATACCCACACAGGTAGAGAGGGAGAGACAGCTCCTTTGTTGCCGTAAGAGGGCATCTGGAGAAGGAGTCCACACAGGTAAGGAGCAGCAGGACTTTGCTTTTGGAGTTATTTCCGCCCCATTCATGTTCTCGTCCAATGAGAGGAATTCTTTCAAACTTCCTCTGGAGTGATTGATCTTTGACTCTGATCTGGGATTAGTTTCTTGAGCCCACAACAGAGCCCTGCCTCCCAGAGCTTTTGGGGGGCTTTCTGAACAAAGAAGCTAACCTGGAATTTCTACCTTGCCTGCCTGGGAAAGTTAGACAAAGAACTTTACATTTGAAACCCCTCTGGTCCCTGGATAATGGCGTGGATGGAGGTATGGTGCTGGGAAATTCCTGGCTTTGAAACACACGCAATTTTCCTTAACAGAGTCCCTCAGTCCTAATCTTCGAGAATGGAACACACACACACACACACACACACACACACACACACACTTGCTAAAATCTTCAGAATGGGTTTTTTTTTTTTTTAACTTATGTGTTTCCAGAGTCCAGAACAGTTCAAATTAACTGAGTATATGATTTCTGCTTAAATGAATAAATATTAATTTTAAATACATACTATAAATGAAATTCAGTTCTTTGTCATAGTCATTCATGATCTGCAGACTAGAATGAAAGATTCCTTTATTTAAACATTTACCATTACATCTGGCTTGAAATTGATGCTAAAATGGGCCTCTTTTCATTGTATTTTCAAATGAGGCTCTAAAGTACATAACATACCAACGTCGGATAAGTGATCATTTTTAAGCACCTATTTTCCATGCTTAATTGAATGACCTAACTCTAACTTTCAATAATTAAGATTAAAAAGGCAGGGCCATGGATAAACTCAAGAACAGAGGAATGTTATTGAACTGCAACACTTGGCTCTCCCATTTCACCATTGGAAAATATAAAGAATGTTTTACTGTTCATCCAACCTTCTGAAAAACCAGTTATGGTGACTACTCAGATAACATTTGTAATGTGTTGTTTCTAAAACTTAGTAGATTGTTGTGTGACTTGTGTTTAAGATACATAGGCAGGGAGTTAGTGATTGATGTTCTTTCTGGTGCCCTGACAAGAAAAATTTTATGCTGCATGACATTAGCCTATGTTCCCAATATTTGTTTTGATAAAAAATGCCATGGGACATGTGTGGGGTTTTTATGAGAAAAAAAAAATTGGGCATTTATGAGAAAAAAATAAATTGATTATGTCTACAGAACTAGTTTGGCAGACAGTGAGAGCCCCAAAGAAGTGTGAGTCATTGTATTCCCTCAGGGTGAGCAAAGGAACTTAAGTGATCAGCTAGAGAACACGGCATGATAAATAGCAAAGGAATTGCAATTGAGAGAACCAAACAAGGTGAAATTTGCATACCGACTTTTGTATTACAAGCTACCTTTGCAACACAAGTGGTAATCTATGTTAGAAGAAACTAAACTCAGTGTCCTATTTTCAGTGAGGTTTGTGTTCTTAATTGTTTTAGATCAAATCAAATGAGAATTATTTTGGGTTTCTATACAATTTGGGGTGGTAAATAGTCTATATCTTGTTACATTGATAATTTTTAAAAAAACAATGATTTGGGATTCTTCATGCGGGGAATATCCAAGATGACCATTTAGGAACACTCAGAGTTGCAGCTCCCAGTGAAAGTGCAGAGGGTGAGTGGACGCCACATTTTTATTGCCCATGGACCAGGAGATTCCCAGGCAGAGGAGCCCCATGGGTTGCCAGTGCGGCTGTTGTGGTCGGCGGGGTTTTTTGGTCTGTGAGGCTACTTTGGCCCATGCGGCTGCTTTGTTGGTGCCCCGGCCGGCCATTCTCCGTACAAAATACACTGGTCCAGGTGCCCTTTTGGCTGGCGATTGGAGACCTAGGAAGTCTCACATTCATCTGATTAAAGAGGGGACTGAACAGGGAGCCAGGCCAGGAGATTCCTGGGCAAAAAAAAGCGCCACGAATCAGCGCCGCTGTTTAAGCCGGCGCAGAGTTGCTGCAGGGGAAATCACACAGACCCTGGGGCCCCTTTCAACAGGAGACTGGGATAGAGTCGACTCTTCAGCTAAAAAAGAAAAAAAAGGCTCTGAGTCAGGGAGCCAGGTGATTAGGCTCGGTCCCACACCCACAAAAGAACAGCACTCAGAAACTCTCTGCATTGAGAGTTTCACAGCAAGCGTGGCTGAACCCGGGATGGTCCAGCTCTGTGGAGGAGGGGCGTCCGCCATTATGAGGCACTCCAACACTATGGAGGTAGTCAGCCAATGCTGAGGCAGCCTGCCATTGCCAAGGCAACCACCATTGCCAAGGCAACCTGCCATTACAGAGAGAGTCTGCCAATACAGAGGCGGGCCACCATTGCCAAGACGGTTCGAACTACACCCATATAAACAAGACTGCAGGGAAGTTCATACGGCAGCTGGGCAGAGCCCACAGCAGCTAAGCAAAGCCTCTGCAGGCAGACAGTGAACAGGCTGCCTCCTTGCTGGGCAGAACAGCCCTGAAAAAAAAGAAAAAGGCAACAACACAATGGAAACTCATAAATAAAGCCCTAACTCCCTGGGACAGAGCACCTGGGAACAAAAAGCGGTTTATGAGTTCTGCTGCAGCAGACCTAAACGTACCTGCCCAGCAGCTCTGAATGAACAACGGAGCTCACAGCTCAGCACTTGAGCCCCTATAAAGGACAGACTGTCTCCTCCAGCAGCTCCCTGACCCCTGTATATCCAAAGAGTCACCTCATAAAGGAGAGATCAGACTGACATTTGGCAGGTATCCTTCAGGGACAAAGATAGCAAAAGAAGAAACTGGTAGCAACTCTTACTGTTCTACAGCTGCTGCCGGTGATCCCCAGGCAAGCAGGGCCTAGAGTGGACCTCAGCAGTCCTACAGCAGAGGGACCAGACTGTTAGAAGGAAAACTAAGAAACAGAAATAACTTCATCATCAACAAACAGAACGTCCACTCAGAGACCCAATCTGAAAGTCAGCAACTACAAAGACGACAGGTAAATAAATCCATAAATATGGGAAGAAACGAGTGCAAAGAGGATGAGAACACCCCAAACCAGAAAACCTCTCCTCCTACAAGGGATCACAACTCCTCACCAGCAATGTTGGATGGAGAACGATTGTGATGAAATGACAGAATTAGACTTCAGAAAGTGGGTAGTAAGAAACTTCTGTGAACTAAAAGAACATGTTCTAACTCAATGCAAAGAAATTAAAAACCTTGAAAAAAGATTTGACAAAATGCTAACGAGAATGGACAAATTAGAAAGGAATATAAGTGAATTGATGGAGCTGAAAAACACAACACGAGAACTTCGCGAAGCATGAACAAGTTTCAACAACCAAATTGACCAAGCAGAAGAAAGGATATCAGAGGTCGAAGATCAACTCAACAAAATAAAATGAGAAGGCATGATTAGAGAAAAAAGGGGAAAAAGGAATGAACAAAGCCTCCAAGAAATGTGGGACTATGAAAAGACCTAATCTACATTTGATAGATGTACCTGAATGCAAGGAAGAGAATGAATCCAAGCTGGAAAATACTCTTCAGGATATTATCCAGGAAAACTTCCCCAACCTAGCAAGACAGGCCAATATTCAAGTCCAGGAAATACAGAGAACACCACAAAGATATTCCTCACGAAAAGCAACCCCAAGGCACATAATCGTCAGATTCACCAGGGTTAAAATGAAGAAGAAAATACTAAGGGCAGCCAGAGAGAAAGGTTGGGTTGCCCACAAAGGGAAGCCCATCAGACTCACAGCAGATCTCTCAGCAGAAACCCTACAAGCCAGAAGAGAGTGGGGGCCATTATTCAACACCCTTAAATAAAAGAACTTTCAACCCAGAATCTCTTATCCAGCCAAACTAAGCTTCATAAGTGAAAGAAAAATAAACCCTTTGCGAACAAGCAAGTACTCAGAGATTTCGTCACCATCAGGCCTGCTTTACAAGAGCTCCTGAAAGAGGCTTTACACATATAAAGTAACAAACAGTACCAGCCACTCCAAAAACATGCCAAATGGTAAAGAACATCAACACAATGAAGAATCTGCATCAACTAATGGGCAAAACAGCCAGCTAGCACCAAAATGGCAGTATCAAATTCACACATAACAATATTAACCCTAAATGTAAATGGACTAAATGCC
>NW_016107497.1:804357-853630 GCF_001604975.1 Cebus imitator
TAGACTGGACAGGGAAAATGTGGCACATATACACCATGGAATATTATGCAGCCATCAAAAACAATGAGTTTGTGTCCTTTGTAGGGACATGGATGAACCTGGAAACCATCATTCTCAGCAAACTGACAAAAGAGTAGATTAAACTCCGCATGTTCTCACTCATAGGCGGGTGTTGAACAATGAGAACACATGGACACAAGGTGGGGAGCACTACACACTGGGGTCTGTTGGGGGGAAATAGGGGAGGGACAGTGGGGGGTGGGGAGTTGGGGAGAGATACCATGTGTAGAAATGCCAAATATGGGTGATGAGGAGGAAGGCAGCAAATCACACTGCCACGTGTGTACCTATGCAACAATCTTGCACGTCCTTCACATGTACCCCAAAACCTAAAATGCAATAAAATAAATTTTAAAAAATGATTTATACATGTTTTAATGTAATAAATACTTAGTCTGAACTGGTTTTATCTGTAGTTTATACAAAATCTATATTTTGTCATATTGTACTGTTGATTATAATTCTTCAGTGCTTACTTTTCAACAGATAAATTTTTTACAAAGCTTTGTATGAACTGATTCTTGCCTTTCCTTCCAATATAGCCTACATTCTCATCCCTCTCCTTCTAAATAAATGCCTCTAAATCTCCAAGGTCTGACCTTACTCCATTTTTATGCGTTGCTATCTTTGTAACAGTACACACCCAGTACACCTTTAAAATTTACAAATATCTCTTCCAGTTTTTTGACTTTAATTTCATTGAGACACTTTATAATCATACAATATAAAGACATTTCAGCCTTCCCTCAGTTATGCCATGTTTTATGCCTTTATGTATTTTACCCAAGAGCACTTACTCTACTCTGAGTCTTACTTTGCTTTTGTTTGATTTGTTTTGCTTCATTAGAATATAAACATGATAAGAGAAATAATTCTGACTATATTGTTCACATTTCCTTTCATCATTAGTAGTTTGCACTGAGCAGTCATTTAGTGAATGGTTTTTGAATTAATGGAAAGGTAAAAAGGAAGGAAAAAGGAAGTAAGGAAGGTAGAGAGAGGGAGAATTTGAAAGCTTAAAAAGCACTGTATTATTTTCTCTTTTTAAAGGTTCAACTCATTGTTTAATCTATAATATGGTGAGACATAGTCCTCAGTGTGACAAAAGAAAGGCGCTTCATGTAATTTTGACATTTTTGGGAGTTTCCAAATTGGCTTATTATTGATGTTCATGTTATTTTAGAGAGAACCTTAGTGAGAATTTCATATATTGAGCAATACATACAGTTTTGTACATCTAGAACAAAGAGTGATAAACATCCCAGATAGAATCCCTGTTGGACAAATTGACAAAAATCTCCCAGAGTCGACAAGATGCATCCATATAATAATGGGGTAATTTTTCTATAAGAAGAATATCTCTGTCTTGATTATTCTACTGTTTTTACAATTAAGATTTTATTTCTCTTTTGCTGATGCAGAATAATTGTACATATTTTTGAAGTGAATATGTTATTTCAATAAATGCGTACAATGTACACCGATCAATTCAGGGTAATTAGGATATCCATCACCTCAAACATTTATCATTTTATTCTTTACTTGTAGTTATTTTGAAATAGACATTAAATTCTTGTCAATTACAGTCATTCTACTGTGATATCCAACACAAGTATTTGGTCATTCTATCTCACTTTAGTATTGTACTCATTTACCAACCTCTCATCATCCTCACTTCCCAGCCTATACTTCCTGGCCTTTGCTATCTATCATTCTGTTCTCTGCCTCTATGAGATGAACTTTTTTACTTCACAGATATAAGGGAGAACACATAGTATTTGTTTCTCTGTGCCTCACTTACTTCAATTAATATAATGTCCTCCAGTTCCATCCATGTTATTACAAATGACAATTTTATTCTTTGTAATGGCTAAGTAATAGTCCATTGTGTATGTATACCACATTTTCTTTATTCATCTACTGATTGACACTTATGTTGACTTCATATCTTGGCTACTGCGAATGCAGCTGTATATCTCTTCCATATACTTATTTTCTTTCTTTAAGATATATACCCAACAGTGAAATTGCTGAATCATATGATAGATCTATGTTTAGTTTTTTGAGGAATTTTTTTACTGTTTCCTGTAGTGGTTGTTCTAATTTACTTTCCCACCAATCATGTGTTTTTCCTTTTCAATGCATCCTCATCTGCATTTTGTTATTTTTTGCCTTTTTTTATGATAGCCATTTTAACTGGGATGAGATGATATCTCATTCTGGTTTTGATTTGCATTTCTTGATGATTAGTTTTGTCAAACATTTTTTCATATCCATGTTGCTCATTTGTATGTTTTCTTTTGTGAAATGTCTATTTGGATCTTTAAATAATAATCAATAATAATTTATTATTATTTTTTACTTTTAAGTTGGCTGAATTTCTTACATGTTGTGGTTATTAATCCCTTATCAGATGAATAGTTTGCAAATATTTTCTACTGTTATGTGGCTTGCCATTTTTTTATTGTTTCCTTTGCTGTGCCACAGCTTTTCAGTTTGATGTTTTGTTGTCTGTGTTTTTGAAATCTTACCTCCAAAATCTTTATCCAAACCAATGTCCTGAAGCACTTCCCCAGTGTTTCCTTCTGTTAGATTCCATTTCAGATCTTACATTAGAGTATTTAATTCATTTTGAATTGATTTTTGTTTATGGTGTGAGATAGGAATCTAGTTTTATTCTTCTTCATATGGATATACAGTGTTCTCAGCATCATTTATTAAATAGATTATTCTTTCCCCAATATATGTTTTTGAGATCTTGTTAAAAAGGAGTTGGCTGCAAACGTGTGGCTGTATATCTTCAGTTTCTATTTAATTTCATTGGTCTATTTGTCTAGTTTTATGCCAGTACTGTGCTGTTTTGTTTAGAATGCTTTGTAGCATATTTTGACATCAGGTAGTGTGATGCTTCCAGCTTTACTCTTTTTACTAAAGATTGCCTTGTCTATATATGGTCTTTTCTGATGCCATATAAATTTTAGAATTGTTTTTGTACATTTCTTTTTTCTATTGAAAAGTGGCATTTGTATTTTGATAGGGATTGCATTGAATCTCTAAACTGCTTTTGGTAGTGTAGTCATTTTCACAATATTAATTCTTATAATCTATGAACATAAGATATCATTTCGCTGTTTGTGACCCCTTCAATTTCCTTCATCAATGTTGTATAATTTTCCTTATAGATATCTTTCACTTACTTGGTTAAATTCATTCCTATGTATTTTGTAGTTATTGAAAATGTGATTAGTATCTTGACCTTTTTCAGATTGCTTACTGTTGTATAGAAATGATACTGATTTTGTATGTTGATTTTGAATAAAGCAAATTTACTGAATTCAGTTATTAGTTCTAACAGCATTTTGGTGGAATCTAGGTTTTTCTTAGTATAGGATTATATCACTTATAAACAGAGACAATTCCACTTTTTCTTTTCAAATTTAGATGCCTTTCATATGTTTCTCTTGCTTATTCAGTCTGTTTAGGACATTCAGTTCTATAATGAATAAAAATTGTGAAAATGGACATCCTTATCTTTTTTTGAGATCTTAGGGGAAAGGCTTTTAGTTTTGTCCCATTTAGTATTATATTAACTGTAGATTTATTATACATGGCCTTAATTGTTTTGATATCTGTTCTATCTATACCAAGTTTTTGAGAGTTTTAATCAAGAATGGTTGTTAATTTTTACTGAATGCTTTCTCAGCATCTATTGAAATAATCATATAATTTTTTGTTCTTGATTCTTTTAATATAACAGGTAGCATTTATTGATTAGTGTACACTGAATCATCCTTGAATCCCTGTGATGAATCCACTTGATCAACACGAATGAACTTTTCAGTGTGTTGTTGAATTTGGTTTACTGGTAGTTTGTTGAAGATTTCTGCATCTATGTTCATCAGGATTATTGACCTGTAGTTTTCTTTTTCCATTGTGTTCTTACATGGTTTTTGGCATCAGGGTTATGCTGACCTTTTAGATGAGTTTGAATATAATCCCTCCTCTTTAATGTTTTTAAATAGTTTGAGAAAAATTGATATTAATGATTCTTTTAATGTTTTGTAGAATCTAGCAGTGAATCATTCAGACTCTGGGCTTTTCTTTAATGAGACATCTTTTATTACTGCTTTGTTCTCCTTACCTATTATCAGTCTTTTCAGACTTTCTGTTTCTTCATGGCTCAACTTTGTCAGTTTTATGTCCATAAATTTATCTGTTTCTTCTAAGTTTCCTAATAGTTTCTGATGATCCTTTGTATTTCTGTGGTATCAGTTTTAATGTTTCTTTTTTTCATCTCTAATTTTATTAATTTGAATCTTCTCTCTTTTTTTAGTTATTTTAGTTAATTTCTCAATTCTATCTCTTTAAAGTCCTTTTTGTTTTATTTCTTTATTTGTTTTTAGTCTAAAATTTACTTATCTCTGTTCTGGTGTATATATATATATATATATATACACACCTTTTCTCTTACTGGGTTTGGAAGATTTCATTTGTTCAAGTTTTTTAGTTCATTGTGGTGTATCATTAGTTTGTTAAGTATTTCTCATTTTTTGATGTTGACATTTATTGCTGTAACCTTCCCTCACAACTACTTTTGCTGTATCCCATACATTTTGATAAGTTGTGATTATATTTTTATTTATCTCAAGCAATTTTAATATTTACTTTCAAATTTCTTCCTTGATCCATTTGTCATTCGAGAGGATATTGTTTAATTTCCATATATTTATACAGTTTCCGACGTTCCTTCTGTTATTTATTTCTAGTTTTATTCCATTGTGGTCAGAAAAGATCCTTGATATTATTTCCATTTATTTGAAATTACTAAGACCTGCTTTTTTACCTAACATATGGTTTATCCTGAAGAATATTCCATGTGGTGTAGAGAAATACGTGTATTCTGCAGCTGTTGGAATGTTCTTTAAATGTTTCTTTAAAGACATCTACTTCATTTTGTCTACAGTGCACTTTAAATTCAATGTTTATCAATATTTTGACTGAATTATCTGTCCATTGCTGAAAGTGAGGTGTGGAACAGCCTTATTATTACTGTATTGCAGTCAGTCTCTCCCTTTAGGTCTATTAATATGTGTTTCATATATTTGGGTGCTGCAGTATTGTGTGCATATGTGTCTCTAATTGTGGTATCATCTTGCTATGTTGATACTTTTTCATTATATAATGGCCTTTTTGTCTGTTTTATTGTTTCTGACTTAAACTCTACTATATATATTATAATATATATAATATAATCTTATATAATATAAGCTACTCCTATTCTTTTTGTTTCCATTTTCATGGAGAAACTTTTTCCATCTCTTCACTCTCAGTCTGTGTGTCCATATGGGTAAGAAGTTTCTTGTAGGTAGCATATATTATATATTTGGATTTTTAAAAATGCATTCAGCCACTCTGTCTTTTAGTTGGAGGATTTAAATTATTTATATTATATTGATAGGTAAGAGTTTGCTACTGCCATCTTATTACTTATTTCTGATTGTTAGATCCTTCTTTTTTTTCTTTCTGTGTCCCTAGTTGTTAAGTGATTTTCTTTCTTCTGTTTGATCAATTCTGTTGTTAGAGCTTTTTAATGAGTTTTTCAGAATAGAATGTTTTCATTTCATTTTCTATCTGCATTTTTGTGTAATTCCCTGAAATTCTTTAAGAGGTTTATTCTGAATTCTCTTTTTGACTTTGCATAATTAGTGGTCATGGTTACTTGCTAGAACTCCATTGTTTTTTTTTTTTTTTTTTTTTTTTTTTTTTTTTTTTTTTTTTTTTTTTTTTTTTTTTTTTTTTTTTTTTTTATGGTGACACATTTTCTTGAGTTTTTGCAATCCTTGTGACTTTATGTTGATGTCTGCAAAACTACAATAATCACTCCTTCTAGTTTTGCAGGTGTTCTCTGGTGGTGTTAGTATTTTTTTTCTGCTTAGTATTGGAGCTTGAACTCTGGCCTGTGATTTCTTCAAATTTTGAGGAAAACTAATAGTGAACACCAGAACTAAAACACTTCACTGGAACTGACTTGTTGCCCTGATATGTTATATCCAGGCTAGAAAAACTTACAGTGCTCACAGAAACCTACACTGCTTTAGAACTAAATCACTTCTTTCCTATTTTTACCTAATCTGGGGAAGGCTTATACTGTAGTGAGCACCAAAACTTAAACTTTGCCCCAGAGGAATATTGCTGTCCTGCCATTTTATTTTCCCCATTCTAGAGAAGACTTAAGTGGGCACTGAAACTTAAGCCTGACCCTTTAATTGTTTCTGAATCAGGAGTAACCTCCACAAGATAACCTGGGCTTTGTGAAAAACACAGTCAGGGGTTCACACCTTCCTATAAATTGTGCCTTCGCAGCAACAGGGTCCTGGCCAGTCTCTTCAATTTGGCATCCCCCTGATCTCAGCATGGAGTAGCCACCAAGATCTATGTGCCAAGGTCTGCAATTAGTGTCCTGCTCTTTATCTGTAGCTCACCCCACGTAGTCCAGCCCTCCTGGTACTCTCATTGGTTCCCATGAGATGGGACCAAAATTGGCTTACCACAAAGATTCCCAGACCAATAGGGAAATAAGTCCACCTAAAATGTTCTCCTCTCACCTCAGAAACCCTGAGTCTTGGAAAATTCTGGGTGTGTGGCATTATGCTGGTTTTGAGGAGGGGCCCTTATAGTCTGAAATTACCCATCATGTTATATTTCTGAATTCTATGACTCAGGGAGTTTTTCC
The DNA here is from genome assembly GCF_001604975.1 of Cebus imitator. Lineage (NCBI taxonomy): Eukaryota > Metazoa > Chordata > Mammalia > Primates > Cebidae > Cebus > Cebus imitator. The sequence continues at coordinate 811,151 of NW_016107497.1, forward strand.
ACTTCTCTGAGTTCTGGTAAATTCATGGTGGTATCTTTTTATTTTAATAATTCCTTTTTGATATTTTTGTTGGGGGAGTGATGCCATGAAATCTTCTGTTCTCCCATCTTGCTGATGTTCCTCAGCCTAATCAGTTCTTCATTATCATAATGATGCTTCTGAGATAGAAAATATTACAAAATAAAATAAAATAGCTGTCAGTAAAAAATAAAATAAAAAGGTGTTATTATAAAATCTATTGTGTGAAATTTATAATTATTTCAGAATGTCAGAAAAATTTTCTACAATCCCTATAACTTTTTGTATCATTTTATTAAAAAGAAATGTAAAGTAAGACTAATAATTATTTAAGAGTAAAAATGAGTTACACTTTATAGATGCAGTACATGAGTTTGGAATGATAATAATTGTATTTTCGCAGACACTGAAGTTTATATTTATTCATATATGCATTATCTGTCCTCTGATTAGTTTTCTAGGCTTACTAAAGAGACTTCTACTAAATATCTCTGTTCTCAAAATTATTAAATACATTTTAATTTTAACCCTACCTACTGAGGCTTTTCTATATTTTTTTATTAATGAGCCTTCAAGTATTAAAGTTGGGCTTTGTCATTTGGAGAGAAAGAACAAAAGACACAATATTTTTTTGTCTTTTTCTAACTAATACTTTATATATATATAAAATTAGAAGTGTCTGTCATGATTATTATTTTTATTGTATTTTAAGGTCTGGGGTACATGTGCAGATCTTACAGGATTGCTGCATAGGTACATACATGCCATGGTGGTTAGCTGTCTCCATCCCCTCATCATCTACATCAGGCATTTCTCCCAATGTCATCCCTCTGCAATATCCCTAAAGCCCGCTCTTCCTCCCCTAGCCCCCATCCCCCAACACACCCCAGTGTGTGACGTTCCCCTCCCTGTCCCTATGTGTTCTCATTGTTTAACACCCATCTTTGAGTGAACTTGCCGTGTTTTGTTTTCTGTTCTTGTGTCAGTTTGCTGAGAATGATAGTTTCCAGATGCATCCGTGTTCCTACAAAGGACATGAACTCATTCCTTTTTATGGCTGCATAGTATTACATGGTGTATATGTGCCACATTTTCTTTGTCCAGTCTATCATTGATGGGCATTTGGTTTGGTTCCAGGCCTTTGCTATTGTAGAGAGTGCCACAATGAACATACATGTGCATGTGTCTTTGTAACAGAATGATTTATAATCCTCTGATATATACCCAGTAATGGGATTGCTGGGTCAAATGAAATTTCTGTTTCTAGGTCCTTGAGGAATCACCACACTGTCTCCGCAATGGTTGAACTAATTTACACTCCCACCAACAGTGTAAAACTGTTCTTATTTCTCCATATCCTCTCCAGCATCTGTTGTCTCCAGATTTTTTAATGATCGCCATTCTAACTGGTGCGAGATGGTATCTCAATGTGGTTTTGATTTGCATTTCTCTAATTTTTTCATATATTTGTTGGCCTCATAAATCTCTTCTTTTGAAAAGCCTTACTTCATATCTTTCACCCACTTTTGAACGGGTTTGTTTGTTTGTTTCTTGTAAATCTGCTTTAGTTCTTTGTAGATTCTGGATATTAGCCCTTTTTCAGATGCGTAGATTGCAAAAATTTTTTCCCATTCTGTTGGTTGCGGGTTCACTCTGATGATTGTTCCTTTTGCCTTGCAGAAACTCTTAAGTTTAATTAGATCCCATTTGTCTATTTTGGCTTTTGTTGCCATCACTTTTGGTGTTTTAGTCATGAAGTCCTTGCCTATTCCTAAGTCCTGAACGGTTTTGCCTAGGTTTTCTTCTAGGGTTTTTATGGCATTAAGTCTTATGTTTAAATATTTAATCCATCTGGAGTTAATTTTAGTGTAAGATTTAAGGTAGGGGTCCAGTTTCAGCTTTCTGCACATGGCTAGCCAATTCTCCCAACAGTATTTATTAAACAGGAAATCCTCTCCCCATTGCTTGTTTTTGTCAGGTTTGTCAAAAACCAGAAGGTTGTAGATGTGTGGGATTACATCCGAGACCTCTATTCTGTTCCATTGGTCTATATCTCTGCTTTGATACCAGTACCATGCTGTTTTGATTATGTAGCCTTGTAGTATAGCTTGAAGTCAGGTAGCATGATGCATACAGGTTTGATCTTTTTGCTTAGGATTGTCTTGGCTATGAGGGCCCTTTTTTGGTTCCATATGAAGTTTACAGTGTTTTGTTTTTGTTTTTTTTTTCCAGTTCTGTGAAAAAGGTCAATGGTAGCTTGATGGAGATAGCATTGAATCTTTAAATTACTTTGGGCAGTATGGCCATTTTCACAATATTGATTCTTCCCAACCATAAGCATGGAATGTTTTTCCATCTGTTTGTGTCCTCTCATTTCCTTGAGCAGGGGTTTGTAGTTCTCCTTGAAGAGGTCCTTCACATCCTTTGTTAGTTGTATTCCTAGATATTTTATTCTTTTTGTAGCTATTGTGAATGGGAGTTCACTCATGATTTGGCTCTCTATTTGAATATTATTGTTGCATAGGAATGCTTGTGATTTCTGCACCTTGATTTTGTATCCTGAGACTTTGCTGAAGTTGCTTACCAGCTTAAGGAGATTTTGGCCTGGGACAATGGGGTCTTCTAAATATAAAATTATGTCATCTGGAGTTGCCTTTATAAAAGCATTAGAAGACAGCTGCAATACTATAGATGTATTTTCTAAGCCTACCATTTTGGAATGTACATTACACATGGAATCTTTATGCTACTATTTTTATACTTTAAGTAATTAACATATGACAGTCTGCTTCACCAAGGATGGTTTTCAAAGATAAAACATCTCATTTGATTTTGATTCAAGTCTTAACCACGTCTTATAAAGACTATCTTCTGAATCATAAACATTTTTTGCCATACCATATTTATATTTGAAAAAATAAAAATAATTATTTTCCCATTATAAAATAGAAAACATGAATGTTGATTAACTAGAAAATTCCATCTCTTCCTTTCATAAACTGTAAACATGATGAAAATATTTTTTGTCAAGCCATGTGAAAAAGTTATTATTGAATCATTACTACAATAGTATTATTTATGTATATTAATATAATGCTATACTTAACAATCCATTCAAGACTAATATAGCTCAATAAATATAAAATAGAGACAGGTAGAAGACTGAGGAAATTCCTTGACTTCGTCTGTATGTCTATTTATGTGCATATAAAACCAAGGTATAAAAGAATGACTAAATTAAAGAAAATCCTCCAGAAAAAAATAAAATATTTTAATATTAATTTTTAAAACACTGTGGGATTTTCAAAAAATTATTTGATGCAAAATGTGTCATAAAATAGCACAGAATTTCCTCTGTGGGTAATTTGATTATAATTAGGGCGCAATAGTTGCTATTATTGGAATATGGAATTTCAAAATATAGAAAAGGCTAAGATTAAAATGAGCTTTAGTAATAAAGAAAGTTTTTTATGTCAGAGTTGATGTCCTGAATCTTGAAATGTAAGTAAAATTTGCAGGGGTAGAGATGAGAAAAGAAAGAAATCTAAACCCAAGAGGGAAGTATCAGCATATGACACAGGCTAATTAGTAAGACACTTCTCTGTGAATTTAAGTGAATTAATAATGAAAGTGATCTTTTATATCCACAATGATTATAATTTTATCAAAGTGACAGTGACTACTAATGATGAATCATAGAGGCAATATTAGTATTTTTGTTCAACTTGTAAGGTAATTTTCAATGATAATTACATTTACACTAAGTAAACCAAAGTGAAATTATATTGATTTTACTAATACTAATGAATGACTCTTAATTTAATCTTAAATACATTTTATTGAATGTCTATTGTGGACCAGTTTCTAAATTAGACACCCAGTGGGAACATGAGTAAGGCATATTCCTCAGGTTTAAACATACCAGATATTCTGTTATGAAGACACTAATATAAATGCATGCACTATTACACAATGTAATGTTTTCAAAGGTAAATAAAAAGACTGGCCTGTGTAGACATGCCCAGGAGCAGTTAATATATACTAAAACATCAATGTAGTGATCAAAAGTTATCTGAAAAGTTAAGATATTTTATTTAACCAAACACTTATGGAGTACTGCATGAGTTTAAAAGAGATATTTTGATCATTTGAATAGCATAAAAGAGTAAGGATCTTATTCTCCCTTCCAATGAAACCTATACAAGAAATATTAGCATCATAATACCAAACTTTGAAAAGCATAGTTGTTTTTGGCAAGATTTTTGTTTTGGTTGAATTGAATAAGATTAGTGCCAAAACAGAGCTATTTCAGATTATAATAAACTGAGTATTCCTCCAGTATTTCTTCTGATTACTTCACCAGATTTCTATATACAATTGCTTAGTTTGCATATGAGGCACAGATGAAGCTGAAGAAAGACATGGAACTCAAATAGTCTGGTACAAAATGAAATACAGATTAATTAGGGTTAGAATTTACTATATCTAAATGAGAGTGAAACTGGGGAACCAGTTTTCTGCATTCTTTTTTTTCCCCTTTCAACTTTTAGTTTAAGTTCTGGGGAACATGTGTGGGATGCACAGGTTTGTTATATAGGTAAGTGTGTGCCATGGTGCTTTGCTGCACAGATCAACCCATCACCTAGGTATTAACCCCAACATGCTTCTTAATCCCCTTCCTCCACCTACACCCTCCCCTTCAACAGGCCTCAGTGATTTTGTTTTCCCCAGTGTATCCATGTGTTCTCATCATTCAGCTCCCAGTTATGAGTGAGGGCATGTGGTATTTGGTTTACTGTTCCTGCATTAGTTTGCTGATGATAATGGCTTCCAGCTCCATCTATGTCCCTGAAAAGGAGATGATTTCCTTCCTTTTTTATGGCTGCACAGTATTCCACGGTGTATATGTACCACATTTTCTTTATCCAGTGTATCATTGATGGGAATTTGGGTTGATCCCATGTCTTTGCTACTGTGAATAGTGCCCAGTGCTCATACGTGTGCACGTATCTTTATAATATGATCATTTATTTTCCTTTAGATGTTGTAATATTTCATTCTTGTGCTGCTACAAAGAACTGCCCCAGATCAGATAATTTATAAAGGAAAGAGGTTTAATTGACTCACAGTTCAGAATGGCTGGATGGCCTTAGGAAACTTACAACCATGGCAGAAGGGGAAGCAAACATGTCCTTCTTTATGTAGTGGCAGGAGAGAATAATGCCAAGCAAAGAATGAAAAGCCCCTTATAAAACCATCAGCTGTCGTGATAACTGAGTAACTATCATGAGAACAGCATGAGGGTAACAACCCCCATGATTCAGTTATCACCCATTAGTTCCCTACCACAATATGTGGAAATTATGAGAAGTGCAATTCAAGATGAGATTTGGGTGGGAACACAGCCAAACCATATCAGGTATATACCTAGTAATGGTATTGCTGGGTCAAATGGTATTTCTGCCTCTAGGTCTTTGAGGAATCGCCACATCACCTTCCACCATGGTTTAACTAACTTACACTATCACCAACAGTGTATAAGCTTCTTTTTTTCCTCACAACCTCACTAGCATCTGTTATTTTTTGACATTTTAATGATAGCCATTCTGACTGGCATGAGATGGAATCTCGTTATAGTTTTGGTTTGCATTTTCTGTTGATCAGTGATATTGAGCTTTTATTCATATGGCTGTTGGCTGCATGTATTTTTTTTTCTTTGAAGTATCTGTTCATGTCATTTGGCCACTTTTAATTGGGTTGCTTGTTTTTTTCTCATACATTTGTTTAAGTTCCTTTTATTTTTTTTATTATTTATTTATTTATTTATTTATTTATTTTTTTGAGATGGAGTTTCGCTCTTGTTACCCAGGCTGGAGTGCAATGGCACGATCTCGGCTCACCGCAACCTCCGCCTCCTGGGTTCAGGCAATTCTCCTGCCTCAGCCTCCTGAGTAGCTGGGATTACAGGCATGTGCCACCATGCCCAGCTAATTTTTTGTATTTTTAGTAGAGACGGGGTTTCACCATGTTGACCAGGATGGTCTCGATCTCTTGACCTCGTGATCCAGCCGCCTCGGCCTCCCAAAGTGCTGGGATTATAGGCTTGAGCCACCGCGCCCGGCCCTTAAGTTCCTTTTAGATGCTGCATATTAGACCTTTGCCAGATGTATAGTTTGCAGAATGTTTCTCCTATACATTGTCTGTTTATTGATTGTTTCTTTTGCATTGCAGAATCTCTTTAGTTTATTTTGCTTTTGTTGCAATTGCTTTTGGCATTTTCATCATGAAACCTTAGCCCATGCCTATGTCCTGAATGGTGTGGAAGTGATATCAACATATAATTATCGGAGGACACATTGTTTCACACAACTCAGAATTCGAGTTTAGCGTCACTGAGACCACTGAACTAATAACTAAAAATAGATATTAATTTGTTATACAACTAGTGGATGGTGTGAAAGTGAGTTTACTGGTACATATCCACCCCAACATTATGTCTACATGGTAATTAATAATGAATCAGCTAAAAATCTGAAAATCCTCATTGACTACTTCCCAAATTAAATAGTAAGACTCTTTAAGTAAAGATTATGTATTATCTTTTCTAACATATCTGTTAATATCTCAAAAATAGGTACATAATAGGTGAGAAGATTATTTGTTGCTGTTAATTGAAAAAATTGAGAATGATTATTAAAAACTGATTGTAAATATAAATTAGTGACTAAGTTAAATAAATATGCCACTATAAAGCATTATTTCCAAACATATTTTATAAATAAATGCTACTTAAAAAGAGCTACATAAATTGAAAAAATTACTTATTTTCATAAAGTAGTGGTGAAGGAAGGTTGTTTTGATCCTACATTTTGAACATCTTCGTTTGAACTCAAAAAAAATTTGACAAGTTTCTATCTCTGGAGTCTAATTTTTTTCATCTTTAATTCCATGAAGTTTTATAGTTATCTATTTTATTCCATAGAATAATAACTCTGGAGATGGAACTTTGCAGAAGAAATTATCTAACTTTATATTTACTGGTTAATAAATTTAACGTCAGCATATATTGTTATGAGTTCAAAAATCACTAATATAATTTAGAACCTTCCTTATCCTGAATTATGAAATCTTTATTAATGAGAGCTGTGCTGTTACACAACTACACAAAATATGCAGGCAGAAATATGAGACTTTGTTATCCTACGCCACCATTTTGGACGAAGGGATTGTGTCTCTTTATATGTTTATAGTAACAAGGCCTAAACAGTACTAGCACAAAATAGGGTATCAAGGAATGTTTGCTAAACATAACTGAGCATCCAATACTCTTCCTCTTTAGTCCTATTCTTGGTACAATAGCAGAAGATAGTTTACATTGTTACCTTATCACATTTTCATGTGAACAGTCTTCCTTAGAACCAATGTTCTTCTTCCATTTAAGAGATTAGTGTTCAAGATAATACTGATTGAGATTCAGAGAAGAACAATTTATAGCCTTTTAAATTCTACTTCTAATAAGCTTTTTTGAGCTGTGATCTGTTATTGTTTATTGAAATCAAATTATCTGCCTTTCCTAGTCTCCTCACTAGCATATTTTAGGGTAATTGTTTACCTGATGAAAAAATAAAATTGAGATAAGTGTAGGTAAGTTGTCCATTGAAGAATTGAGATTCAAATAGTGAACACAAAAGCAGTTTAATAATCAGAAAGGATTGAGAGTTGAAAAGTGAGACCATGATCTCAAAGTTAAAAAAATAACAAATATGAGAAAGAAAATTAGGCAAAACCTTACCCAATCCTAAATAAAAGGGAAGTCTCGTTCTCTTGTCTGCCTAATAGTTAAGAACACAGATATAGAGATATTTACACTTGAGTTTTGATTTCTAGCCCAGCTACTTTCTACTGGTGCATTCCTGAGCCATGAAGTCTTTCTAAATTTATTTTCTAATGGTAATATTTCAGTCTGAAATAGTGCAAAAGATGTTATTGTATCCATTTTAGAGGACACAGCTGTATCACAGCTTTTGCCAAATGGTATGTTGCTGTTAATTTGATCACCCAGGTAAAAGCGTTTCAGGTTTCTTCATTGTATTGTTATGTTGTTGTTTTTGTTTTTTGTTTGTTTGTTTGTTTTTCTAATGAGCAAGCTTTTGGGAGATACTTTGGAACCATTTCATTCAAACATATTGCTTCTCATAACATTCATACTCATTATACTTAGTATCTCCTGATGAATATTGCCCAAACCAATCTACCATAGTTATTGAAATACAGTGATTGACTAACTCCAGTACTCTCTTTCCATTTTCAATCAACATTCCACTCCCTTTTAATTTACATATTTATGTATTTATTTATCATTATATTAGTGATATGAACACATGAATTTACATTTTTATTCAATAGGTTGTAATCCATTACTGATCTTCATGTTAAAATATTTCAATATTTGGTCAATAAGAGCTCCTTAATACTGGCTTCTCTTTCTTTTTCACATGCCTCTGTGTTGTTCTTGAGCACTTACTTTCGGCAGAAGATATTCCAGGCTAATTTTGCATGTTCTCTATCTGCTTTAGAGCCACCCATTTTTTAAAATGGAAAAACAAAGCAACAAATTAAAAAACACAAAAATCAACAGCAAAACAAACAACATGGACTAAATCATTTTTGCAGACTAGAGACTTACTTTCATCCAACCAAGAGATAACTAGAAAAATTGTAGAAAAGTAAATATAGTGAGTAGTTAACATATTTATTCTCAGATAGGAGTAAAAATAGGTAGAAATGTCAGTGGAAGAATAGTGTATAAACATTACAGCTTCTAACAAAGTAGAAAGAACACAACTGAAACCATGGGACCAGAAAAGATGCATAAAGGAGAAATAGAAAAAGATTATTGAATGTTTACTGATAATAGGTAAAAGTCAGAGAATGTCATTTAAAAAGGCAAATTCAATGGTAAATATATGAGAATAAGAAAAATCAGGAACTAGAGAAGGAATAAATAAAAATGATAAGCCTTTCTCAATACCAATTATTATTATTATTATTATTTTGAGACGGAGTCTTTCTCTGTTGCCCAGGCTGGAGTGCACTGGTGCGATCTTGGCTCACTGCAACCTCCATCTCCTGTGCTTGAGCTATTCTCCTGCCTTAGCTTACTGAGTAGCTGGGATTACGGGTGCATGCCACCACGCCTGGCTAATTTTTAGTAGAGATGGGGTTTCGCCATATTAGTCAGGTTTGTCTCCAACTCCTGACCTCGTGATCCACCTGTTTTGGCCTCCCAAAGTGCTGGGATTATAGGTGTGAGCCACCATGCTTGGCCGAAATAATTTTTTAAAAAGCAAAAAAGACACTCCACAAAAGTAAGAGGTGCAGAAAATATAACTTGGCAATTATAACATGCAAACATTTTCATATCAGAAGATTTAAAATACATTTAAAGCAATGGTCAAAAAGAAATTATATTTGTATACCCTATATCAATAAAAAGATTGCATCAATGATAATAAACTAAAATCTCAACTCAAAATGCTAGCAGGAGAGTGAGAAATGAATTCCAAAGGAAGCATTATCACCATTGACTTTTAAAAGTATTAATGTCTTGCCTTCTACTCAACTTTTTCTGGAATTACAGCCACTTGGATGGTTGAACTCTTTTGATGATGGTCAAGGAATCATCATTTGTCATTTTAAGTTCCAGGAGATTTTATTAAAAGTAATGTCTATCGTAAACTTCTCTAACGCACAACTATACATCTCCTCCGTGCACCTGTTGTCCCAATTTATTCTTCTTTTTTTTTTTTGAGACGGAGTTTCGCTCTCGTTGCCCAGGCTGGAGTGCAATGGCCTGATCTCGGCTCACCGCAACCCCGCCTCCTGGGTTCAAGCAATTCTCCTGCCTCAGGGTCCAGAGTAGCTGGAACTATAGGTGTGCGCCACCATGCCCAGCAAATTTTTTTGTATTTTTAGTAGACAGGGTTTCACCATGTTGACCAGGATGATCTCAATCTCTTGACCTCATGATCCACCCACCTCTGCTTCCCAAAATGCTGGGATTATAGGCGTGATCCACCGCGCCCGGCCCTCCCAATTTCTTCTACCTGATTAGTTCTTTTATTTAAAATTGTTTTATTAATTTAAGTTCTGGGACACATGTGCTGGATGTGCAGGTTTGCTACATAGGTAAACATGTGCCATGATAATTTGCTGCACCTGTCAAGCCATCACCTAAGTATTAAGCCCAGCATGCATTAGAGGCCTAATGCTCTCTCCATCCCTCTGGCCTTCCCTGATCAGGCTCCAGTGTCTGTTGTTCCCCCTGTATCCGTATGTTTTCATTGTTTAGGTCCCACTTATGAGAGGGAACATGCAGTGTTTGGTTTTCTGTTTCTGCATTAGTTTGCTAAGGATAATAGCTTCTGGCTTTATCCATGTCCCTGCAAAGGGGATGATCTCATTCCTTTTTATGGCTGCATAGTATTTCCTGGTGTATATGTATGAAATTGTGAATAGTACTGCAATGGACATACATGTGAATGTATCTTTATAATAGAATGATTTATATTCCTTTGGGTATATATCCAGTAATTGGATTACTGGGTCAAATGGTATTTCTGGTTCTAAGTCTGACAAATCACTGCACTGTTTTCCACAATAGTTAAACTAATTTACATTCCCACAAACAGTATAAAATTGTTCCTATTTCTTCTGTAACCTTGCCAGCATTTGTTGTTTCTTGACTAAGCAATCTTCTAGTTACATTGCATAGAAGCAGGAAGGCAGTGCCTTGCCATGCTTGCTTTCTGTCCTGACATTTCTGTGATTCTGTGATGTGGTACAATCTGAGAGCCCATTTCAGGACTAACTTATGCAAAATCTTAAAACATGTCAAAATTTTATCTTTAATCAATGATGTATGGGAACTAAGAGATAATGCTTCTTTATTTATTGCCCCTGGCAGACAATTCTGAGATGCATATTATAAGGTTTTTCACAGTTTTCCTGTAAGTGTAGCACCTGTCATGCATAGCTATTGTCAACTTTTTAATGTATAAGTGCATTTGTTTTTGCTTATTTTCTTCTCTACCTCCTCTACTCCTTGTTTGCTCACTCCTACTCCACAATATCACTTCTCCAATAAATTAGCTTTGTGCAAACCATTGTTTTAAGCTCTTAGTCTGAAATGATCTGAGAAATAACAGGGGTACCAAGGTAAATCTTAAATGTGGAACATCATTAAGGTATTTGAATCTGGATCACTTAGTGAGACAACAATGAAGGCCACATTGCCGGGAGGAAGTGGGGAAGTGAAAGTAGCTAATCACTTAGTAGTTGCATATTTGCTAAGATAATCATATGTAGTGGTTTGATAAAATGCAAGTAGATTATTGTTTTGTTTTGTTTTGAGATGGAGTCTCACTCTGTCACCCAGGATGGAGTAGAGTGGCATGATCTCGGCTCACTGCAACCTCTGCTTCCAGGTTTAAGTGATTCTGGTGTGTTAGCATCCTGAGTAGCTTGGACTTACAGGTACACACCACCACACATGGCTAATTTTTTGCATTTTTACTAGAGATGAGCTTTCACCATGTTGGCCAGGCTGGTCTTGAACTCCTGACCTCAGGTGCCCACTTCGGCCTCCCAAAGTGCTGGGATTTCAGGCGTGAGCCATTGCATCTGGCCAGGTCATTATTATTGCTGTCCTCATAATCCCTAGCAAACACCATCCTATTTTCTTCTTTGATGGGTTTCATTACTTTAAACACTTCATACAAATGAAATCATGCAATATATATTATTCTATGACTGGCTGGTTTCATTTAGCATTAATGTTACCAAATTCTATTCATGCCATAGCATATAATATTTTCCCTACCTTTATATGGCTAAATAATTCCCTGTGTGATTAAACCCCATTTCTTTTTTTTCATTGATTCTATGATTCTATTTAGGTTGTTTTTACCTCTTAACTATTATCAGTACATTTTTAATGAATATGGGAGTGCAAGTATATCTTCAAGATCCTGATTTTCATTTGAAAAAAATAAATAACCAGAAATGGGATTCATGTATCATATAGTTGTTCTATTTTTAATATTTTGATTAAGCTGCATACTGTTTTCTGTAGTGGCTGTACCATTTTGCAGTTCTACCAGGAGTGCACAAGGGTTCAAATTTCTTCGTATCCTTTCCAATACTTGTTATTTCGGTTTATTTGTTTCTTTTTTGATAATAATCATTTCAGTGAAGGTGAGATGATATTTCATTGTGATTTTAATTTTTATTTCCCTTATGATTGTTAATGATGAATATCTTTACATATACCTTTTGGCCATTTGTGTGTCTACTTTGGGAAATATCTAATCATATTCTTTGCCCATTTTCCAATTAGCTTCTTGAAATAAGGTTATTCAAATAAAAAATAAGCTTATTCAAATAAGCTAGTTGAAAAATTAGGGTAGTTGGAGTGTTTATATGTTTTGGATATTAACTCTTTATCAGATGTATGGTTGCAAATATTTTCTTCCATTTCACAGTCTGAGTTTTTACTCTGTTAATTGTTGCTTTTGCTATACAGAAGCTTTTTAGCTTGATATGTTCATTCTTCTTTATTATTGCTTTTGTTGTTTGTGTTTCAGTTTCATATCCAATAAATCACTGAAAAGATCAACATTAATTGATTATCATATTTTACATTTTTAGATTTTATGTTTAAATATTAATTTATTTTGAATTCACTTTGATTTATTTTCATGTATTGTGAAAGATAAGTATCCAATTTTATTTTTTGCATGTTGAAATTCAATTGTCCCAATATTATTTATTGAAGAAACTGTACCTTTCCTATTGTGTATTCTTGGCATCCTCAGAAGCAAAAAATACAAATAAATGAAAAGGCAACTTGTGCTCATGGATTGGGAAATGTTATATGGTACAAATGTTCATACTGCCCAAAGCAAGATACAGATTTAATGAAATCCCTACAAAAACTGTGATGGCATTTATTACAGAAATAGAAAAAAAAATTCTAAAATTTTTCTGAAACAATGGACTCCCCAGATAGACAAAACAATCTTGATAAAGAATGAAGATTGAAGCTTCACGCTTTCTGATTTCAAAACAGGTTAAAAAACTGCAGTAATCAAAACACTATTATATGGGCATAAATATAGACGTGTAGACAAAACAGAATAGAGAATCCAGAAATATTATGTATATAGAAGCCTATTGAGACACTGGAGGGTGCTACACCTTTTTATACAATTGATAATAGGCCTGCAACATGCAGACTCTCATCCTAGAACCAGTAATATTGGCCAAGGTTTGAGAAACAATCCAAGACATCTAGGGACAAAAAAGAAACCATACCAATGAGTGCCTTTGTTAACAAGTCCACCAACTTCACACCCACTGCAGACTTCTCTAGATCCAACAGCTGATACATTATCTGGATCCAGCTCCTTTCACCACAAGGATTGTGAGGCAATCCTTCACCCTAACAGGAGAAGGCATTAAAGTGTTAAAACCTGTTTTTAAAGACTAATAGGTATTTGCTCCTTCAAATGAACAGACACTATCACAGAGCTTCACAGATAGAAAAAAATCAGACAAACATGACATCACCAAAGGAAATTAATGAAACTCAAGTAATCATTCCCAGAAATATGCAGATTTATGAATGTCTGAAAATATTCAAAACAGACATCTTAAAGAAAACCAATGAGATTCAAGAAAATATAGATAACTAAATTAAAAAAATTCATTAACAAAATGAGAAGTTTAATAAGGACAGAGAAACTATAGAAAAAGTCCAAACAGAAATTATGGAGCTGAAGAATACAATTATAGAACTAAAAAACTCATTGGAGACCTTCAACAGCAAATTTGATCATGCAAAACAAAAAATTAGTGAACTCAAAGACAGGTCATTTGAAATCAAATAATTAGAGGAAAAGAAGGAAGAAAATAAAAAGTGAATGAAAAAAGCATGAGAAACCACTGGGACACCATCAGATGTACAAATATATGATTTATGGCACTCTCCAAGGATAATAGTAAGAAAAAAATAACACTTATTGGCAGGACATGGTGGCTCATGCCTGTAATCCTAGCAGTTTGGAAGACTGAGGCAGGTGGATCACTTGAGGTTAGGAGTTTGAGACAAGCCTGGTCAACATGGTAAAACCCTGTCTCCACTAAGAATATAAAAATTAGCTGGATGTGGTGGCGCATGCCTGTAGTCCCAGCTACTGGGGAGCCTGAGGCGGGAGAATTGCTTGAACCCAGGAGGTAGAGCAGAGATTGCAGTGAGCTGAGATCATACCACTGCATTCCAGTCTGGACAACAGAATGAAACTCTGTCAAAAACAAAACAAAACAAAACAAAACCAAAAAAAATGCTTATTTAAGGAAATGATGTCTGAAAGCTTCCCAAATCTTGGGAAAAAAATATGGACATCCAGATCCATGAAGCTCAAAAATGTTTTTTAGCATGATAAATCCAAAGAATAATAGTCTGAAACACATTATAATGAAATTATGAGTTAAATATAGATAACATATTTTAAATAGCAAGATAAGAGAGACTTGTGACATATTTAATATCTCATATAAGGCTGTTAGCAGACTCCTCAACAGAAACTTTGCAAGCCAGGAAAGAATACGATAACATATTCAAACTGTTAAGAAATAAATAATTGACAAATCATAATACCGTACCTGGCAAATCACACACTAGGGCCTGTTGGGGGGTCAGAGATCTAGGGGAGGGATAGTAGGGGGTTGGGGTATTGGGGAAGGATAGTATCCTAATGTAGATGATGGGGGGATGAATGCAGTAAACCACCATAGCATGTATATACTTAGTGGCAATCCTGCACGATCTGCACATGTCCCCAGAACTTAAAGTGTTTAAAAAAAAAAGTTATGAGGGAAAAATAAAAACATTCCAATACAAAAAAAGGCTGATGTAATTCATCACTAAAGACCAGCTTTACAAGAAATGCTAAAGGGAATTCTTCAAGTTGAAACCAAAGGTCACTAAGCACCAACATAAAAACATGACATTATAAAATAACTGGTAATGGTAAAACACAGTCAAAATTCAGAATACTCTAATGCTGTAAGAGTGGTGTGTAAATTACTTTTAACTCTTTTTTTATGAATACCTAAAAGTCAAAAGTATTTAAAAAATATAGCTACAATAATTAATGATGTGCAATATAAAATAAAACATCAAATTTGACATCAATAGCATAAAACAAAAAAGGAGAGAGAAGGAGAGAAGTTAAATTGTAGAGGTTTTGTAAGTGCAATATAGAATTTTATAAGAAGTGTTATGTAAGCTCCATAGTAACTACTAATTAAAAAGGTCAAGTACACACACAAAAGATAACGAGAAAAGGAACAAAGCATACCACTACAAAAATTTAAAATATCATAAAGGAAGACAGCAATACTGAAAAAAAGGAATAAAGAAAATTCCAAAAAGTCAGTAAAAAATTAACAAAATGGCAATAGAAAGGTATTATGTGTAAGGTATTATATTAAAAATTTATTTAAATATTAACAAAATAATTTTCCAATTAAAAGACACAAAGTTTAAATAGATTAAGACAAAACAAAACAAAAAGATTCAAAAATAGGCTGCCAACAAGAGATTTACATTACCCTTCATGAGAACATATAAGAACTGAAAATGGCAGAAAAAGTTATTTTATCCAAATGGAGCAAAAGAGAGCAGGGGTGAATATACTTACATCACACAAAATGGACTTTAAGTAAAAAAACTGTAAAAAGAGACAAAAGTGATTATTATATAATGATAAAGGAGTGAATTCATCAAGATGTATAACATTTAAATATATAGTCACCCAAAATTGGAGCACCTGAATATATGATGCAAATATTAATATATATGAAGAGTGAGATGAACTGCAACACAATAGAAGTAGGTAATTTCAGTTCACCACTTTCAAATCTGAACAGATTATCCAGACATGAAATCAATTAGAAAACATTAGATTTGGATTAAACTTTAGACAAAAATGAAGGTAACCAATATATACAAACACTTCCATCTAATAGCTTCGGAGAACACATTTTTCTCAGCTGCATACAAAACAATTTCCAGGATAGAACAAATACTAGGAAACATAAGGAGTCTTAACAAATTTGAGAAATCTGTAATTATATAAAGTATCTGTTAAATCATTCCAACACAATGGGATGAAACTATAAATCAAAAACACGAAGAAATTTGTGAAATTCAGACATCTATGTAATTTAAAGAACATTGTTCTGTACAACCAGAGTCTAAGAAGAACACAAAATGAAAATTTAAAAATATGTTGAGACAATAAAATAGAAATATAACATACCATGTCATATGGGATACAACAGAAAACTGTTCTAAGAGGAAAGTTTCTAGCAATAAATGCCTACATTAAAAAGAAGAAAGATCTCAAATAAAGAAACTAAGTTGGCCTCAAGGAACTAGAAAAAGGACAAACTAAACCCAAATTTAGTAGAAGGAAATAAATCATAAAGATCAGAACAGAAATAGATTAGATACTAGAAAAACAATTTTAAAACAATGAAGTTAAAAGTCATTTTTTAATATAGAAAAATCAACAAATATTTAGACTAAGGAAAATGTGAAAGATTCAAGTAAATAAAATTAGAAATGAAACAGGAGACATTACAACTGATAATATAGAAGTACAAAGGAAGGATAATAATATATACTCTGAACAATTATATACACCAACAAATTGGAAAACCTAGAAAAATAGAAAGTATTTTAGACACAAACAACCTACCAAGACTGAATCATGAAGAATGAGAAAATTTAATAGTGATTAAAGAGATTGAATTGGTAATAAAATTTCTCCAGACAAGGAAAAATTCAGGACCTAATGGCTTTGTAGCTGAACCCTAATAAATATGTTAAAATTAATACAAATTTTTCTCAAAATCTTCCAAAAAATTAAAAGAGAGGAAATACTTTCACTTAATTATTTCAGCATTGGTTTGATATCAAAGCCAGACAAAAATGCCCTGGACAATCTTTTATAAATATAATCATATAATATGTGATCAGTTTTGTTTGACTCTTTAACTTAATAAATAAACTCCAGGTTCATGTTGTCAAAGTATCAGTACTTCATTTTTTATAGTAAAATAGTATTCCATTTTATAAATATATATTATTTAGTCATTAATCAGTGATGAACATTTGCTTTTTTCTCCACTTTTCAGCTATAATAAATAATAAATAACATGCCGTGAATATAGATGTACTAGCTTTTATATAAATATACTAAAATTTCTCTTGAATATATGCCTAAGAGTGGAATTGCAAGTTTTCATCTGATCATATGACAACACTATTTGTTAAAATTTTGAGGAACTACCAGACAGATTTCCAATTTGAGAAATTAAATATGAATGAGAAATTGATTTCAATTTTTTCACATCCTCAACACTTGTTATTGGTTTTTATTTTGATTGTAGCCATCCTAGCACGTGTATAATACACAATCTAATTGATTGGTAGTTTTTTTGTGATATCTTTCTCAGGTTTGGATGTAAGGCTAATTCTGACTTTATACAATGAGTTGAGAAGTAATACTGACCATGTAATGCATTGAGAAGTATTTACATCCCTTAATTTTTTTAATGCTTTGTGGTATTAATTCTTCCTTAATGTTTGGAAGAATTCGTAAGTGATCCTTCTTGGGCTTGACCTTTTCTTTTTGGGAAATTTTAAAATTATCAATTCATTTTATTTCTATTTAAGACATGGACCTCAGGTTTTCTAGTTTTTCTCTGGTTATGTTTGGTAGTTGTGCCAGTCTAGAATGTGTTTTATTACACCCAGCCTATTGAATGTGTTCCTATATGGTCATTCATAGTATTCACTTATATGGGACTCCATTATCATCCATTGTAATAGAAAAATTCTTTCAAGTTAGTAGTTATGAGATAGGAATAATACAGGGTCATCACAGAAGAATAACAAATTTCATGCAGCAGTTTCACATGAGTAAAGGCAAGGGGCTGATAAGACCTTAAAAAACAAATGTGTGGAGCAAGCTACTGACTGGACCAAACATGGCTCTGTATTTGATGTAGTTTCACCAAGGATGTTATTAAATGCTTATTAACATATGAAATCACTGACCCACGAGCACCACGAAAGTCCTGAGAACATCCATATTTGGCATAAAATTGGTGGCACCACAGTTCTGAGAAATCTCCACCTTTCTCAAGAAATTTTCATGAATATTCCACCCTTTAAAGAAACCTATACAGGTAGAAATCATAAACCCCATTGTATGGCTTTCTTGAGTTTGCCCACAATCCCCTTTCTTGAGTGTGTATTCTTCCCTTTGCAATAAATCTTTGTATTTTCACTATTTTCTGACTCATCCTTTAGTTTCTTCCCCTGATGGTGTACAGAGCATGGACAGTGGCTAAATTGATGTCCCACCAACATTTAGGAATATCTCCGAGCCCACCGGTATCAGTTGTATCCCAATTCCATTCCTAGTAATCTGCTACCTCTCCCTATTTTTAGTTACTATAGGTAAAGATTTGCAATTTTTTTTATTGTTTTGATGAACCAACACTTATTGTCATTTTTTTCTCTATTCTATTCTCCAATCCTTTCACATAAGCCCTAATCACATAATTTTCTTCCTTTTGATGAATTCTATGTCATTAGTTCTTTTTCCACTGTTATAACCTATACAATTATGTTGCTCATTTGTAAACTTTCTTCTTTTGTAGTTTTTGACAGATGTATCTTTCCCTGTAAGCACTGCTTTAGGTACAACCATATTTTTTTTTCAAAGTGTTTTTAATTTTTTCTTGTTATTTAATCTTAAATCTTGTATTAGTCCATTCTCACATTGCTAATAAAGACATACCAGAGACTGGGTAATGTATAAAGGAAAGAGGTTTAACTGACTCACACATATCAGCATGGCTGAGGCCTCAGGAAACTTACAATCATGGCAGAAGGGGAGGCATATATGTCCTTCTTCACATGGTGGCAGAAGAGAGAATGAGTGCCCAGTGAAGGGTAAAGTCCCTTATAAAACAATCAGATCTACTGAGAACTAACTCACTGTCACTGGAACAGGATGGATAAAACCACCTCCATTATTCAATTATCTCCACTTGGTCCTTCCCATGACACATGGGAATTATGAAAACTACAATTTAAGATGAGATTTGGGTGAGAACACAGCCAAACTGTATTATTTCACCCTTGACCCCTCCCAAATCTCATGTCCTCACATTATAAAACACAATCATGCCCTTCTAACAGTTCCCCAAAGTCTTAACTCATTCCAGCATTAACTAAAAAGTCCAAGTCCAGAGTCTCATCTGAGACAAGGCCAAGTCCCTTCCCCCTATAAGCCTGTAAAATCAAAATCAAGTTAGTTACTTCCAAGATACAATGGGAGTACAGGCATTGGGTAAAATATTCTCATTCCAAATGGGAGACATTGGCCAAAACCAAGGGGCTATAGGACCCATGCAAGTCCAAAATCCAATAGAATAGGTCAATCATAAATCTTAAAGGTTTAAAATCATCTCCTTCTGACTCCATGTCTCACATCCAGGGCAGGCTGATGCAAAAGGTGGGTTCCCACATACTTGGACAGCTCTGCCCCTGTGTTCTTGCAGGTTAGAGCCCCATTCACAGCTGCTTTCATGAGCTGGCATTGAGTGCCTCTGGCTTTTCCAGGTGCACAGTGCAAGCTGTCAGTAGATCTATCATTCTGGGGAGTGGAGGATAGTGACCCTCTTCTCAAAGCTCCATGAGGCAGTACTCCAGTGGGTACTCTGAGTGGGGGCTCTGACCCTACATTTCCTTTTTACATTACCTTAGCAGAGGTTCTCCATGAGGGCTCTGACCTGCAATAAACTTTTGCCTGGACAGCCACATGTTTCCATACATCCTCTGAAAACTAGGTGGAAGTTCACAAACCTTAGTTTTTGTCTCCTGTGCACCTGCAGGCTCAACACCATGTGGAAGCTGCCAGGCTTGGGGCTTTCACCCTCTTAAACCTCAGACCAAGTTGTATATTGGCCCCTTTTAGCCATGGCTAGAGCAGCTGGAATGCAGGCTACCAAGCCGCTAGGCTGCACACAGCAGGGGACCCTGGACCCAGCCCACAAAATCATTTTTTCCTCCTAGGCCTCTGAGCCTGTGATGGGAGCAAAGGTCTCTTACATGCCCTGGAGACATTTTCCTCATTGTCTTGGTGACTTGGCTCCTCATTATTTATACCACTGTCTTGAATTTCTCCCTAGAAAATGTTGTTTTTTTTTCTTTTTTTCCCCTACTGCATCATTCATGCTACAAAATCTCCAAAATTTTATGCTTTGTCACCTTGAGAGAGATGACTTAGGGTATTTGGAATAAGACATTTCTAAGCAGCAAAGCATTCAAGATGTGGCAAGGTGCTTAGAAATGTCTTCTTCCACATACCCTAAATGATCTCCCTCAAGTATAAAGTTTAACAGATCTCTAGGACAGGGGCAAAATGTTGCCAGTCTCATTGCTAACACATAACAAGGGTTTGCTCCAGTTCCCAACAGGTTCCTCATCTTTATCTGAGACCACTTCAGCCTGGACTTTATTGTCCATGTTACTATCAGCATTTTGGTCAAATACATTCAACAAGTCTCTAGGAAATTCCAACATTTCCCACAGTTTCCTCTCTTTTCAGCCCTCAAAACTGCTCCATCCTCTGCCTGTTACCCAGTTCCAAAGACACTTTCACATTTTTGGGTATCTCTGAAGTAGCACCCCCTTACCTGGTACCAATTTACATTATTAAATAATCATCCCCACACTGCTAATAAAGACATACCTGATACAGGATAATGTGTAAGGGAAAGAGGTTTAATTGACTCAGTTCAGCATGGCTGGCAAGGCCTCAGGAAACTTAATATCATGGCAGAAGAAACAAGCACACCCTTCTTCACATGGTGGCAGGAGAGCAGATGAATGCCCAGTGTAGGGGAAGCCCCTTACAAAACCATCAGATCTCTTGAGAACTACTTACTATCATGATAACAGGTAGGGGAAAACTGACCCCATGATTCAATTATCTCCACCTGGTACCTCCCACAATGTGTGGGGATTATTGGAACTACAATTCAAGATGAAAGTTGGGTGGGGACACAGCCAAACCATATCAAATCCCTTGATTATTTAGGATTTTATTGTTTTATTTCTATACATTTGTGGATTCCTAAATGTCTTTGTATTCTTAATTTCCAATTTAATACTATTTTGGTTTAAGAGTACCTACTTTAATTTTGTTATTTAAATTTAGCAAGGCTCTTTTATTGTCTAGTAAATGGTCTATCCCGGGAATGTTCCACCTGTAGTTCAGAAGAATTTATATTCAGCTGCTATTTGATGAATGGTTTATAAATATCTGTTAGAATTTATAAATATCTGTTAGAACTACTTGGTGTATATTATTTTCCAGTCTTTCCTTTCCTTGTTGATGGTCTGCACAATTGTATCCATTGTGGAAAATTAGTTAATTACATCTCTGATTATCATTATGGAATTGTCTGTTTATTTGCATATATGTTTATAATTGTTATATCTTCCTTATGAATCACCCTGTCATTATTATAAAATGTTTCTTTTTATCTCTGGTAATATTTTTTTTAATTTATACTTTTTTGAATGTTAATATAACCATTCCAGCTTTTTTTAGTTGCTCTTCACAATAAGTTTTTTTTTTTTTTTTTTTTTTTTTTTTTTTTTTTTTTTTTTTTTTTTTTTTTTTTTTTTTTTTTTTTTATTGATTTTACTGGTTTCTCCATTGATTCTGGGGAAAGTCATTCTGAGTAACTACTCTTTTAGCAGGGCTCCCTTTAAATAATTTTTTTCTCTAACTTCTCTCTTAAGTTAGTTCCCTCTATTGCTGTCACCCAGCTGTTGGAATCCATAAATGTTTGCTGATTGATGTATTGTCCTTGTAATCTGATGGATTAAAGTAGACATCTCTTTATCAACTCAGATAGAGCCTTGGGTTAAGGAAACCAAGATAATTATGGGTTGAGAGATAAGTCTGGCTGGTTTGGCAAATTTTTAAATTTATATGGCTAAACTCCCTAACAAATTGAGCTATCAGGCTAATTACAGCCGAAACAAATGCAACTCTGATTGGACAGAGAACCTATTTTACAGCCATTTTTTTTCTTTCTGAATAAGCTATTCCATACCTTAAACCAGTTTCAATCGGCTTTTAGAGGCTGTACACACACCATTTTTGTGTCCTTTTTTCCCAGACCTGCGGAAAATGTATAATACTGGCCTTGTGAGTTTTTATACCCAACCTGTCCTTACTCTTCAAAGAAAGGACACCTTTGGCCCATGCTGGAGACTTCCTCTTCACAGCTTGCACACCAGTATAGCCAATAAAGCTCTCCTTTCTACAATATAGCCTACTGGTGGTCTTTTGGGTGATATTTTCATGAATGCTCTTGGGCATGAAGTTCTCCAAAGTCTGATTTAATTTAATTTGGTCCCCTTTATTAAGGTAACATTTGAGGCCAGTCTTCTTGATTTGCTCTGACCTTAGAAAGACTCTTTTCACCTATCTTTTTTCTTGGTTTTCTCAATAAATTTGCTGGTATATCGCTTAGCTTATTGCTCTCATGGATCGGCCAGTCTCTTTTTAATTGTTCACTTCCAAAATCTTTTTTTATTTGAGTGCACCCTTAGGCTTGAACTTTTCCCATTGTTTCAAATAATGTCAGTTACCTTGGGGAAATCTTTGGAGCTCTCAGTTCTGATGGTCTGCCTCTACATCTGGATAATACCTCTGAGTCACTGCTCTGGAGCAGTGTGCAGGAATAATGACCTATTTCTCTTGGAGTGGCATCTCTACTTTATGATAATACTGCTTTGCATGGGCAATAGTTTCTGCTCTTCTTGGCTTGTCTCTCTTAGTGATAGAATTTTACCCTTATAAGCAAGTTGGAATGACGGTAATCAGGTTCCTGCTATTCTTGACCTGCCATACCTGGGTGCTAGATGAAAGAAGTGAGGCCCTGTGTTTTCGCTATAGTTATTGAATTTAATATCTGCAACACAGTTACTAGCCTTTCTCATTTCCTGCTTTCACTAACCAACAAATTCTGTGTTTCAGAAGTTAAATTCCAAAATATAAGTTTTACTACCCAAGAAGCTAGGGATACCGACCTTTTATCCTCATTCATTACGGTGCTACAAGACAGCAATATTAACATTTAATTTTGTCTTAGTCACTTGGTGAATATGTTTTTTTTTAATATAATGCCCTACTCAGTTAAATACTAGGAACCTAATATTAATATTACCTTTAGAATTGTAAATCAAATAGTCTGATTAACCTTTCATCTGCCAAAATGCCTGACTCTTGTTGCCCTAGAAGGCTATGATCGGAAATATTTACATTATTAGATTCCTCATTTCCAATAACACCCTGTGTCTCATTATTCTGTACTCTTT
Organism: Cebus imitator; assembly: GCF_001604975.1. Classification (NCBI taxonomy): domain Eukaryota; kingdom Metazoa; phylum Chordata; class Mammalia; order Primates; family Cebidae; genus Cebus; species Cebus imitator. The sequence goes on from NW_016107497.1 coordinate 834,711, forward strand.
TGCCAATGAATGTTCAATATATACATTCACAGAATTTTCCAACATAGAACCATAAGTCTTATGATCCTTGATTCTTCCTACTCAATCATCCCCAAAATTTTATCTGGCACCAAATTTTCTGATTATAAATCCTTGTAATTTATATATAGCTCTGATGAAAAATATCTGGTCACTAGTATTAAGAATTCTCACTGAGGTATTTTCAAGACAAATGAGTTACTATATCCTTTGTAAATAGAATAAAAATTACCAAAATATGCATAAGATAGAGTAATACTTTTAAGAATAATAACCTGTACTGGGACAAAAACATTGTCAGTTAAAATTGCAATTCATCATTAGAAGTTTGTAGATATGACTATTTTTTGGTGAAAATTGGTATTAATACTTATACATATCTTTTATTCTACTTAACATCTTAATTCTGTAATAATAGCACAAAAGGATATTACAATATTAACATTTAAACCTTTTATCAGGATTCTAAGAATTTCCTAGTTCTTGACTTGTGATGAAAGGGAGAGAACAACATTGTGAATGGGTTGAGCAGACATAAGAGATTTTCAGTGTCTAAATTCTTATTATAAATCTTAAAATATATGATATTTGATAACAGAGATTCATTATTTGTTTACTTGCAAGAAGTTGAACATTATTAAATTAAAATGCAAATGCTTATTTATGCAAATGCTAGCAAACATAACATGGTATAAGCATGCAATAGGTACCCAATGCACACATTTTGAATAAATAAGTACTAATCCAAAATCTATTACTTGCTACAATATACTCAGAAATGTGCATTTTCTTCTCATGACTATGATGCATATCTCAAGACTTCATGCTGAAATAAATTAAATTTTTAATTTTATTACATCACCAACAGTGTAAAAATAGTTGAAAGTTTGAAGACTTGAAAGTAAAAGCAATGGCAGTATAAATGGTGATATCATTATCACGTCAATAAAAGGTGTTTTGTTTTTCACTTAATTAAACAGCAGTAAATCTCACACTTAGTGCCTTAAAAGATTTTATCTCTAATAATGACCTGGAATAATTTTACTTCATCAAACTTCCTTCTAAATCACAGAAACATGCGTTAATAAGTTAGTCCAACTTTAAGCCAGCATTTCAATAATTTAGTATTGTTATATTGTCATTAAACCAAGAGGTTAGATCATAGACTGTTTTTTATCTACAAAATTATGAGAATCCAGGGTAGTGTTTAGTTTTTATGAAATAGTCTGCTGCTAGGGTGAAAGAGGTTAATATGTTAAATACCATAGGTATCATTAATATCAATGCACTCTGGAAAATGCAACTTAGTAAGATGTGAAACCTATTACAACTGTTAATATTATTTCTAAATTGCATTAGTCACATAAAATGTGTCTGTATAAATAATTTTATCTATAGTCTGAGTCTGTTCTCAAATTAGCATGTTTAAGGCTACTAGACCTTTTAGCAGTTCAAGTGGTCAAAAATAATATTTCATATTATACATTTTCAAATTGTGGTGTGATATGGTTTGGCTCCTCCCCACCCAAAATCTCAAACTGAATTTTATCTCCCAGAGTTCCCACATGCTGTGAGAGGGATCCAGTGGGAGGTAACTGAATCATGGGGGTTGGTCTTTCCTGTGCTATTCTTATGATAGTGAATAAGTCTCATGAGAACTGATGGGTTTATCTGGGGTTTCCGCTTTTGCTTCTTCCTTATTTTTTCTTGCCATCACCATGTAAAGCGTGCCTTTCAACCCCCTTCCCCGATCCTGCCATAATTCTGAGGCTTCCCCAGACATGTGGAACTGTAAGTCCAATTCAATCTCTTTTTATTCCCAGGTTGGAGTAAGTCTTTATCAGCAGTGTGAAAACGGACTAATACATGGTGTTGCCAAAATATATTTTATATTTAAACAATTCACTTGTGTTATTGAAATGAGTCTTTTAATATGCTGTGTGATATAGTATATTGCTGTGCATTTATTTTAAAATAAATAATTTTCTCACATCACTCTTCTAAAATTGTTTGTTGGGGTCACCGATATTCCACATGTTGCTAAATGTAATTGTCACATCTCAATTGGTAAATTTGTCATAGCTTTCAATGGTTAACCACACTCTTTTTATTTTCCTTCTCCCTTGTTTCTTTATTGCTCTCTGCTTTTCCCTTTTTTTTTTTTAACTTGAGAGTGTTTACATGACTCAGTCTTTACCTTTTCCTCGAGTGCCTCCTTTAGTGTTATGACTTCATATATCCTCTATACATTAATCACTCTGTGTATGTGTGTGCATATTAGAAAATATGTAATTTTATATATTATACAAGTTTATATATTTTATAATATAAAATTTATTTACATAAAATTATGTAACTATATAATTTTTTGTGTATATATAAAAATATATATTTTTTTCAGAGAACTATTTGATAATAACTAGAGAATTTGGAATCTTGTATCAAACTCTCAGTGAACTAATACAACCAACCTTTGTTATTTACTCAGGGAAAATCTGCTGTCAGTCTGAGTGATTGATGAGATCAGCTTTCATTCATGAATAGGTTTACAACCCTAGATGGTTTCAGTATCAAGTCACCTACAGAGAATATCCATGATCTCATAATTCTCATAAGGGCCTTGGGGAATTGAACCAACCCTGTTAAATACTCCTAGGAAAGGATCTCTGCTCACATTTAATTGGCCAAAGGAGATGACATACTGGGGAAGTGTAATCTTTCTGTATGCCTAGAACTATAGAACTAAATATTGATGAATACATGAACTATCAGAAGTGTATTTCTCATACTTTTTAAAGGTTTAATCTATTTTATATGTAAAGTGCTTATAGCATGCCCAGCACAAATTAGACACGTGTCAGGAATTATAATTTTAGACAAACATATTCCTAGCTGATATCTTGAGGAAACAATTAGGATAAAGTTTTAGATAGTAAGTCAGTAATACAGAATAAATAGTTTATAGCAAAGAAAATAAACAGGTGTGTTAAGCATCTATAAGGAAAAAATTACCTAGTACTGACTTCTGGGAAAGAGGGCATGTCTGAAATAGTAAACATAGAATAAAGGAAATTATTTTATCGCAAAATTCAAATAAAGATATTAGGTCCAAATCATAATAGAATAGTTTCTGACAGGCCAGGTACTATCGTAACTAAACCCACTCAAATTATATATTATGGAACAATATATTGTCTTCTGCAGATATAAGTTATAAGATAAAGGGGAGGAACAGCAAAATTAACTTCCAGTATTCTCCAGTCTCATTATTAAGAAGTAATTATGCGATAATTATAAACAGAAGAAATAGAGACAGAAAATACTTGATGAAACAAAAAAGCAAGTTTTACTTGCCTCTTCATCTTCTATTCCATAGATGGATGAGACTTATTACTCTGAATTATAACAAAAAAAAAAAAAATTGGGGCCAGGCATGGTGGCTCATGCCTGTAATCCCAGCACTTTGGGAGGCCTAATCGGGCAGATCACGAGGTCAAGAGATTGAGACCATCCTGAAACTCCATCTCTACTAAAAATACAAAAATTAGCTGGGCGTGGTGGTATGAGCCTGTAGTCCCAGCTACTTGGGAGGCTGAGGCAAGAGAATTTCTTGAACACAGGAGGCAGAGGTTGCAGTGAGCCAAGATGATGCCACTGCACTCCAGCCTGGCACCTGGCAACAGAGTGAGACCCTGACTCAAAAAAAATAATAATAATAATTTGCTGGTGAATATATACCACTAATTCCCAAGGGAAATGGATAATAAACTATGGCATAAAACTATAAATAATAATAGGAAAACAAGTGAGATAAAATGGCATAAGCTCGTTGGATATTTACATTAAGAAACATCTTGCATCTACTGTCTTTAGCTTCATTTGCATGGACAAAATGAGATACTGTCCTTGGAGAGCAAAGTGTTCAAATCCACACATATAATCAAGATATCCTTGAAGGCAGTGGTAGTTTTAATTCTGAGAATATTCAGAAAAGAGAAATAGACGGCAAAACAGAGTTTACATTTTTGAGAGAACTAAATGTGAGAAAAATTGGCAGTAAAATAGATAGTTTCTATGTGATGTGCTCATAATTTCCCTATGAAAAATAACAAGCCACGAATACTGCTAGTATAACATTTATTTTATATGTTGGTAGAACAGCCCAAACAGAGTTGAAATAATCCCTTTAAAAGAGTAATGATCCTTAGTCATAGGGGGCATAAAAACATTTTCATAATTGAGTAGGATTAGAAAAGCTACTGGGAATTGACTGATGATTATCACTTTCTTAATACAAAAATATTCAAACTGCTTTTTTAAGGGGCGTAATAAAATATGTCACGCTGTTTTAGACGTTGTGGAAAAACTTTCTTTTAGCTAAAAGTAACAATCTTTTCTTTGACCTCAGATATTTTGAGTTATGGTTTAGCCCAAATATCTGAAGGGGAATGTGTGAAATGACTCCAAACATGTCAAAGGTCTTTGTCACAAAAGGATTAAACTATTTTCTTTATCTACTCTAAAATCTAAAAGCAAGGAGCAAACTTTTTTTTTTTCTTCAAAAAGTAGCTGAGGCCTGGCATGATGGCTCACACTTGTAATCTCAGCACTTTGGGAGGCCAAGGTGGGCAGATCACGAGTGAGACCATCCTGGCCAACATTGTGAAACCCCATCTCTATTAAAATTACAAAAACTTAGCTGGGTGTGGTGACGCGTGCCTGTAGTCCCAGCTACTTGGGAGGCTGAGACAGGGGAATTGCTTGAACCCAGGAGGCAGAGGTTGCAGTGAGCTGAGATCACGCCACTGCACTCCAGCCTGGGTGACAGATGGAGACTCCATCTAAAAAAAAAGTAACTGCAAGTGTTTTCACCTTTGAACATCCCTCTTCCTTGAATGAGTTGGGGGACATTTCCCTTCCTGGAGTGGTTACAGCTGTACAAATGTAAATGCTAAATTTTGGTTATACATGTCTTGGTATTTTTCTACCAACAATGCTCCTTGTCCTTTACTCACCACTCCTCCTGCTCTCCTTCTTCTTCCTCATTTTCCTTCTAGTATTCCTCTTTCTCCTTTGTTCTTCTTTTTTCCTTCTTTTTTTTTTCATCCTCCTCACTTTTCATTTTCTAGAATAATTTCGGGTAAATAAATGTACCCATTAATCATTTACCCGAAAGTTTTAGCTTGCATTTATAACCATTGCATAAGTCTATTATTTCATGAGAGCTTAAATTATAATATCAAAAAATTTTAGATTCAGTTCCTTGCTACATAAAACAAGTTTTCTGGGTGAATTATTTGGTTAACCTGAAATACAGGTTACCCAGGAAAGTAGCATAAATGTTTGACCCTTTTCTTACATTTATCCATTTTCAAGATAATTGGTGTCTTAACAAAGTGTATGGTATATTACATGTTATCTTTAAATATCATTGTGAACTTATGGATATTTAGATATGTCTTTTAATATACTGTGTGTGTTACTGTTTTTGTTGGTCAAGCTATTCTGTTTGGTAATTCAAAAGTCATTGAATTCCATTTGAGCTTTTGTTTCTTTCTATTTTCTTTATTGTCTTTTTATTTACAGTAGATATCTGGATATCTACTGGTGTTATGGTTTTAATTTTTTGAATTTTCCCATCACTGGAAACTTACATGCAGTTGAAAGAAGTTTTTAAAATAAGAGATCCTATATACTTTTTAACCTGTTTCCCCCAATGGTAAAATATTACATATATTTCTATTATCATATCTATTACATATAATTCTATATCACAATCAAAATTGACATTGATGGCATTCATCTACCTTAGTTTTTGTGTCCTTTTCATGAAACTCACAATCTTTGCTTTCTTTGCCTTCTGGCCCAACAGTATAATCAGGATGATTTGGTAATCTCTGTGCATCACACCTGAAATTAGTCACATTGCTGAAAAGCCCAAATTCTTTTCAGTGGAAAAATGGTATTAATGACAATAATCTAGACACTAGGGTCTCCACGGATACTAGGTTGTCATTATTTCTAATCTACTTTTATGTTCAGAGCCTACAAACATGCATTATTTCACTATGAAAAATAAATGAGTTCATATTGATAGTTTCTCCAACAAAAGATTACAGATTTGGGATTTTTGTTGTTGTTGTTTCTTAGCAGTTTTTGCCTTTTATTTGTATTTTCTTTTTTACTGATAATCTGGGTTATGTTGACATTCACATGTCATATTTAACATATATTTGATGGTTATCATCATCTATTGACTCTCCTCATTCAAATTTCACTGTTTTCGATTCTGTGCTTTTCTTTAGGAGGCTGATGCAAAAAGTTTGCTCTATTACTTTTATTTGAGTTTACCAAATGGTAGCAACTGGAAAGAACTTGGAGAATAGAGGGATTATATAATAGAAGTTTTATTCCTTTGGTTCTTGGTTCCTAACTCATCTGAGGTGACCTTTATCGTCAAAATATTTTCTTGGGTTTACAGTAACTGTGTCCGGATTCTGCCTTTCCGGTATTGGAGTAAAGGAGTTTTGCTGCCAGTCCCAGGGTACTGCAGTAATCTTTGTTGCGTGGCCTCAAGCTATTCACAGGTTTTTAAATTTCCATGTGTTTAAAAACTTCTGAAATTTCTTAGCTTAGGTGTGACATCTACTTGCTGCTGAAACTATCATTGATACAACAGAGCAACCTAAAAGTTGAAATCAATGAAGATTTATCTAGAATTTACTGTATTCTGTCATTTGTTCTAATTGAAAAAAACATGTTTAAAGACGTAAAATATGGCCTCTGTTCTCAAGATACTAACAGGTTAGTTGGTGAAACTGACAAATAAATACATAATTCTATGTAAAATAATAAACCTATTATAGAACTATGGAAAATTTGCTTTGAGAGCACGAAATAAACCTGCATAACCCAACATAAGTTAAGAGATCAGGCTTATCTCTGAGATAAGACATGAGTCATCTATGAGATGTCTCATGGCTGTAGTCCTAGAACTTTGAGAGGACAAGGTAGGTGGATCACTTGAGGTCAGGAGTTCACGACCAGCCTGGCTAACACAGTGAAACCCCGTCTCTACTAAAAATACAAAAATTAACTGGGCGTGGTGGTGTGTGCCTGTAGTCCCAGCTACTCAGGGGTCTGAGACAGAAGAATTGCTTTAACCCGGGAGGCGGAGGTTGCAGTGAGCTCAGATTGTGTCACTACACTCCAGCCTGGCGCCTGATAACAGAGCAAGACTCTGTCTAAAAAAAAAAAAAAAAAATAGCTGGGCATGGTGGGGCATGCCTGTAATCCCAGCTACTTAGGTTGCTGTGGCAGGAGAATCACTTGAACCCGGGAGGTGGAGGATGCAGTGGGCCAAGATCACTACACTGCACTCCAGCCTGGGTGACAAAGAGAGGCTCTGTCTCAAAAACAGAAAAAAAAAATTAAGAAGTCTTCCTAGTGAACTTGCTCCTGAGACATACTTACTAAGAATTTTATATATATACAAAAAGTCCTCTGAAAAAAGAACACAACTTGTTTATTTTCATAATGTATACAAACTCCACTTTACATAGTAGATTCAATGCATACATTTTGAATAACTGATTGAAAAAATAAGCATAAGTAACAAAACATCCAAAATAGAAAATAGTTGTGTGTGTGATTCTTTTTAATCTAACTAAAAGCTCGTTTTTACATATGATTTTTAATAAATTTTACTTTCTTATAATCATCTCAGCATCAGTGCATGCAACTGAATAATTTCATGTGTCCTTATAGTTTTTATCTAAATATTTGAATGATTATGAATACATATTTGTAAGATCAGTAATGCCTATTCAAATACTTGTTAAATTTTATGTATGGACTATGGAAGGAGGTATAAAAAACCTCAGGGTTTCAGGAGACTGATCTTAAAAACAACTAAGATCAATAAAGTGATCAATATTTGGACTGTAGATGAAGTATTTTCCCTGCAATGGTCACAAGTCTACAGTTAAATACCTCTAGTTACTGAGATCTTATTTTCTTTGAAAGTTGCACGATCCATTTTCTTTCAAGATTGATATTTCACAAAATGTGTAGAGTCTGCAAATAGAGTCAACCATAATAATAAGAAATAAGGAATAGATTTTTCTAAATTATCTAATTCTGATGTGTGGTCATTATCATTGCATTTCAGATAAACTACTAACATACTATGTCAGATCATTTCTTTCAATATAGTTCTCTCACAAGCAATTGTTTGTTTTCTGAATTTTTTTCTCACCAAAATATTAGAAACTTCATGGGATTATGTTTCACATGAAGCTGAGGGCTATTTTATGTCATAGTTTTTTATCTTATTATAAACCTATTGTGAATCTTGCTTAAAATATCAATAGTTATTAGAAAATAAGATACTGTTTTTTTCTGTGATACTATTAAAACTTTTAAGCACAATCGTTGCACAGTTAATGATAAGAAAAAAATTATTTAACTCAATTACTAGGAGATAAAATATCAGTAATAACATGGGGTGACACCCTTTAGCCCCATACTTGCCTTCATTCTTTATTTATAGAAGTTAAATTGCCATCTAAAAAGTGACATACACAAGATGGCAAAATAGAAATCCCCCAGCGTCACTTTCCCACACAGAAATCTGATGTGTGGCCATTATAATTGCATTTCAGATAAACTGCCAATATACTATATCAGATAATTTCTTTCAATATTGTTCTCTCATAAGTAATTGTTCATTTTCTGAATTTCTTCTTGCCAAAATATTAGAAACTTCATGGGATTATGTTTCACATGAAGCTGAGGGTTCTTTTATGTCATAGTTTTATATCTTATTTTAAACCTATTGTGAATATTGCTTAAAATATCAATGGTTATTAGAAAATATTAGAAGACAAGATGATTGCAAGACATTAACCTTGCAATTATCCACATACAAGAATAACACCCTTAATATCCCTGTACTAGGAAGTGAGCCTAAGATACCTACTTGGACCACAGAAGCAAGACACATGTGATCAAATAGTAAGACAATTGTTCCCGTTACTATGCTGGCCGTACTCCAAGCCAGTGTAGTGACACCCACACAAAAATATCCTAGATCCATAATTTGTACAATAGAAAAAGTGAACTAGAGGTAGACATTCAGCTTCCTTAGCATTCTGGGACACCTTGAAGGAAGCTCACTTCTGTCACATCCCAATGAATAATACTGTACCCAGGAAATCTCTCCTTCAGAAATAAAGAAATATTAATTTTTCCAAGAAAATACTTAGCAAGTTTATCTGAAGTTGTTGAAGCTGTTAAAAAGGATGCTAATGAGTAACATGGAAACATCTGAAAGTATCAAATTCACTGGTATAAGTAAGTACATGGTCAAATTCAGATTACTCTAATAAAGTAATAGTGGCACTGAACTCATTTATATCTTTAGTATGAAGTTAAAAAACAGAACTGGCCAGGCACAGCAGCTCATGCCTGTAATAGTAGCGCTTTGGGAGGCCGAGGTGGGCAGATAACGAGGCCAAGACATGGAGACCACACTGGCCAACATGGTGAAACCCCGTCTCTACTTAAAACACAAAAATTAGCTAAGCATGGTGGTGTGCCCCGTAAATCCCCGCTACTCAGGAGGCAGTGGCTGGGGAACTGCTTGAACTCAGGAAGAAGAGGTTGCAGGGAGCTGAGATTGAGCCACTGCACTCTGGCCTGGCTACAGAGACTCCATCTCAAAAAAAAAAAAAAAAAAAAAAAAAAAAAAAAAAAAAAGACAGCACTATTAAAATAGTATTTTATTTACATAATAATAATTTAGTAACCTGTTGAATGTTAGGTAACATCAAATGTCAAAAGCTGTAAATTGTGACATTGGAAATTCAAAATGTGGGTGAGAAGTGGAGATAAAGTGTACAGCTTTTGCCTGTTTCTTTTTTTTTTTTAATTTGCAATCAAAGTTGTTATTAGCTTTAAGTAAACTTCCATAAGATGTATTTTGTAAGCTTCATGAAAACAACAAAGCAAAAACTCAAAAAATATACACTACAAATTAAAAGCAAGGAATTAAAATATACTACTACAGAAAATTACTTGGCCAAAATGAAGACAGGAAGAGAGAAAAAAAGGCAGAAATCACCTGCAATACAACTAGAAAGTCATTAACAAAATGGCAGTAGTAGGTCCTTACCTATCAATAATTACCTTAAGCATAAATTGGTTAAATTATTAAATTAAAAGTCATAGAACAGTCGAATGGATGAAAATGTGAGAATCAACTAAATTCTGCTTACAAGTGACTTGTTTAATCTGTAAGCATACACATGGAACTGAAAGTGTAGAGGTGAAAAAAGATATTTCATGCAATAGAAGCCAAAAGAGTAGAAGTAGCTATAGTTTTAACAGATAAAACAGACTTTAAATCAAAAACTGTAAAAAGAGAAAAAGAAATTCATAATATAATGATGAAAGGGTTAATTCAGCAAGAGGACATAGGAATTCCAAATATATATACACCTAACATTGGAGCACCTAAATGTATATATAAAATATTAATGGATCTAATAGATCCAAAGGGAGAGGTTGATTGCAATACAATAATAGTAGAGGATTTTAACACGTCATTTTTAGCTGTGGGCAAATCATCCATACAGAAAATTTAAAAAGAAACATTAGATTTAAATGGCACTTTAGACCAAATGGTCCTAACATAAATTAACAGAATATTTCATCCCACCATAGCAAAATACATGTTATTATTAACTGTACATGGAATTATTTTCAGGATAGATCATACTTTAGGATACAAAACAAGCCTTAAAATTTTTAATATAATTGAAATCATATAAAGAATTTTTTTTTCTGACCAAAATGGTATAAAAGTAAAGTGCCATAACAGAAGGAATTTCTGAAACTTCAGAAAGTTGGACAATTCTCCCTTAGATTTAGTCATTGGTATATTTTTCAAGGCAATACTAGTTTATTTCAGAGCAGTGGAGTCATTTTCTTCTACTGAAAAAAAAGTTCAAGGATGCTTGAAGAGTTCAGTGTTTTCAGCCACATCATCTATGTTCCTGGGACAATAATGGTTGGAAACCTTATTTTAAATCTCACCAAACCTTTTCAGAAAGTGACTTATCAACAAGAGGAGCAGGAAAAAAAACAGCCATAAAGAGGAGAAGACCTACAAAATTTTATCTACACATATAGAGAAATAAATTTCATGATAGCTATTAAAAAATAATCTTGGCTGGGTATGGTGGCTCGTGCCTGTAATCCCAACACTTTGAGAGGCCAAGGTGGGCCAATCATGAGGTCAAGAAATCAAGACCAACTTGGCCAACATGGTGAAACCCCATCTCTACTAAAAATACAAAAAATACAAATAGCTGGGCGTAGTGGCCTGTGCCTGTAGTCTCCGCTACTCGGGAAGCTGAGGCAGGAGAATCCCTTGAACCTGGGAGGCGGAGGTTGCAGTGAGCCAAGATTGTGCCACTGCACTCACTCCAGCCTGGTGACAGAGCAAGACTGTGTCAAAAAAAAAAAAAAAAAAAAGTAATCCTGAAAGGACTGTGGTCTTTAGTAGGGGATTGGGGGTATGGCCAAGGTATAATGACATGGCAGGGAATAAATATTCTGGACCCCAGGTTAATCTGATTAATTCAGTTTCTTTTCTGTGCTGCCAAATGACTTGACTTAGAAGCTGGAGAATAAAAAAACATTTTGATGCAGTTGTCACAGGACAGCTAACTCTGGAACCCAGCAAGGTGAAGAAAGAAGAAGATTATATCTGGAGAGCCAAAAGAAAGATATTTAACCTGCATAGCTACATGGAAACTTAAATTAGTGTGACACATATTTCTATGTGTTAATGCTATAGCCTAAATATTGCTTTAAAACTTTTTTTGATATTTAATTGCGTTTGTAAAAGTATTAAGAGGTAAGACTTTTAAGAGGTGATGAGGCCATGTCAGCTCCACTCTCATGGGTGCAATTGATGCATTATAAAAGGATGAGATCAGCTTCCTTACTCTCTCTACCCCTCTTGACTTTTGCCATGTGATGTCACAACAAGAAGGCCTTTATAAGATGTCAACATCTTAATATTAAACTCCCCAACCTCCAGAATGGTGAGTCAATAAATTTCTGTTCATCATATATCACCAGCTGTCAGGTACGCTGTTATAGCTATAAAAAATACACTAAACAGCTAACTAAAATCTAGATTTTTCTTAAAAATACAGGTAAACTACATGTTTCAAACTTACTTTATGTGGTCATATTACAGTAGTCTGAATCATCATATATTGACAGATTGAACAGATAAATATTCAGGAGACTCAAATTTAAATATGAAATAACAAATACTTATTTTAGTAAAAGTATAATTCCTTAAATATTTGCTATATAATCATACAAAAAATACAATCATTGTTTATCTGAAATTGAGATATAACTGGATGTCCTTTTTTTATCTAACAAAACCAAATCAATGGAAAGTGGATGGAAATATTAGACTGGTTTGCTGGTAGGTTGCCTCATTATAAAATAATTAAATTAATAACAGTAATAATGATGATGATAAAAACAACCTAGATTTATAGAGTTTGACAATCTCTGCTATTTAAATAGTCTCCCATGGTCAATTTCAAACTACCAACATAAACTGAATATACAGGTAAAAACGACAAGGACAGTAAATCATTGTAAGCTAACTTTAGCACAACACTGACTATACATTATTTTAAATCCTCTCACTTAAAATTAAAAAAAGATATCTCACACAATCCTCCTTGTTTGTTTATTTATTTATTTATTTATTTATTTATTTATGAGATGGAGTCTTGCTCTGTTGCCAGGCTGGAGTGCAGTGGTTTGATCTCGGCTCACTGCAACTTCTGCCTCCTAGGTTCAAGCAATTCCCTTGCCTCAGCCTCTCGAGTAGCTAGGCTACAGGGTCATGCCACCGGACCCAACTAATTTTTGTATTTTTGGTAGGGAGGGGTTTCACCATGTTGGCCAGGATGGTCTTGATGTCTTGACCTCATAATCCACCCGGCTTGGCCTCCCAAAGTGCTGGGATTACAGGTGTGAGCCACCGTACCTGGCCCCATTTTCTTTGCTTCTTATAGATGGCAGGATTCAGTTATATGTCTACCATCTATAAGAAGCAAAGAAAACAGATTTAGTTACATGTCTGCCATCTAGAAGAGCCCTGAAGAGAGGACATCAAAACATCCACAACATGAAAGTTGCCTAATCCCTATGTCATTTACTAGAGAAGAACTATGAAATCAGGTACACTTGCATTGAAATATGAGTTGTGAGTAGAAATGAACTTTAATTTTGTGAAGCCACTGATAGTTTGAAATTTATCCATTAAAATATCTAGAATTTATATCATCTTGTAAGCCAGTTTTGTTATATGGATCATAACACAGGGAAACATTAGGGACCAAAATAAAAATTTCACTATTTTAGTCATCATTTAAAATATTTATTATATACTTATTAAATTAGAAACATTGTATTCAATATGGAGAATGCAACAATGATTTCTGTAGAGAGTTTAGAAAGCTTATAGAAAGTTTACAGTTTAGAAGCCAAAAAAATCCCATGTAATATAGACTACTAATAGGAAAGTGCACTGTTTTAGCAGCATACTGAGCAATCGAATGGCGGGATACTTAATATTTTGTGTCTTTCTACTTACTGTTATAATACCAGAAATGTCATCTCGCTTTTCTGTTTATCGAATTGCTGCTCATTATTCAAGACCTACCTTAAATGTTATCTCTCTTTTCCAAATATTGCTTCCTTTATACTTTATATTTTGAGGACACTTCATCTATAGCTCTCTTATAATTATATTTTTCTATATTCATATTTATCACAGAACATTGTACTTATTTAAATCTAGGATCCAGACATATTTACCTTTATTTGCTCCTCCATTCCCAACAAAATGCTTCTGCAAACAGTATTTAAGAACAGTCTTTGTGGCTTCTGTTTTGTTTGAAATGGTGTATTCCAGAAATCCAGGTACGTAGCCATAGTTGTCTTCGTAGTTATTCCAAGAAAGCCAGATATGCTTTATAAATAATGGTCCATGTGCCTGGCTATCATATATTTTAATTTTGGAGATGCATTTTCATATTTGCTCTTCCTGTCAGTACTTGTCTACATGCATGGCTAAAGAAATAATCCATGTGTACATTGAATACACTATGTGGAAGCTACATTTTTCTTTGTATTATACTTAGGATTAAAGACTGCTTCTTATTTTGATTCCTCCCAAGATCCAGCACAGTGCTTTCTGCTTTTAAAATACTAAGTAGGATTTCAAACAACCTTTTCCTTATCTATCTGTGCAATGCTATGCTAGCATAATCAATGGTGAAAAGTAACACAATAACTCATGAGAATTGTCCATCAATGCTAGTCACATTTCGCCATGCCTGGCAGAATTTGCTTTTCTACCTTGCTTTGTAACAATGTCTTCCCATGTTTCTGATGGTACACAGCTTTGATTGCTACTTTCTGGTCTGTTCCATCTGCTATTCCCTGATCTGCCACCAAACAAGCCACTGTACTGTGCCACTTTAATTTTTGCTTTAGTACCCTTAAACAGCTTCCCTGTCTTACCAGCCAGGCTTTAGCTCACCATAAAGCAGCTGCTAGGGAATTCTGTGGCCAGCCTGGTGACTGTGGTATGCTTTTAGAAATAAAGTGAAAGTGCTTGTGGAATTGAGGTCAAAAACCTCCTTCATTTTTCTTGGCTCTTAATTGACTATGTTTTTCAGAGTAGGAAAGTGAGTTATAGCATGCTTTTGTTCACAGGGTCAGAGTTAGAAATCGACAGTTTCTGACATTGACTTTTCTAGATTCACTAAAAGGCCAAACTAAGGCCACAGCACATGTCCACAGGCTTTTAGTGTCATATCCCTGTTACTGGCAGGTGTTTATTCTGTCGAATTATCATACAGCTATAGCATAATCTCGTCATCTGCTATAGGTGCCAAGTTCTTACTACAGTTAACACAGTCTTCTTGGAGAGCTTCTGCAAAGATCCTAGCCTTAGCTACTTAAATAAGTTACCCTATGCTAGTCTTTAACGTTGATTTAGTTTTTCATATAATGCCACTTATACATGGCTGAATATTAAGAAATAATTATTTCTTCTCATGATAGCATAGAGTGAACCCATAACTGATGGAATGAAATACAAGTATTCAGGCATAATAAATTGAATATTCATCTAGTATGAAAATTTTCCCTCCAAAGCATGTTTTCATGACTCTTGATTCTCAGGATTATTGTCTCTTTGATATATAATGATAATCCAGGTGTTTATGTTTTAAAAATTCCTTAAAATAATTATCATTTTATTAACATTTATGCAGAATCTAGTTAGTTGCCTTATATCTAATCCACATGCTTTCTGGAGGGCAAAAAGGGGATCAAAATATCATCTTTAGACGGGTCTTACTCACATGAAACTAAATGATTCTTAGATATTTCTAAGGTCTGAAATTTACTTTTAATTCTATAAAAATCCTACAAACACTGTCTTTCTATAATTTTGATTAAAGGTACATATATTCCAAATGATGTTTTCCCCCTTCTTGTCTGCTTATTTTTTCTCATTAAGAAGGCCTGTAATTCTTTCTGTACCTTGCTTAAGCATGAGTCATATGGTCATATGGTGAAAACGATACCTCAAGAGTTTTGCTCTACTACTGCTTGCCAATAATGAAGCTGGTGTTTCTGAAGCCTCTGTTCACTTTATGCTAGGATGTGATAAGATGCAGGTGCATGCTAACAGCAAGAATGTTAATCTTCTAAAATAGGTAATTTTGTAACATTATTTTTCATCCTTGTGCTTTTTCTTCAAGTAATTCTATGTAAAAGTATAAACAGATGAAAGACAAGCAAGACCTTATGACTCTGTTTAAGGGCAGTAAAGACACCGAAACCTACAAACTTATTCCTCTCCTAGTATTTCTTTATAAGTCAATCATCTTTCCTTAGTGTGTCTTAAAGCGCAACACGAAAAACACAGATGGATGAGATTATATAGTTCTATCAGACTACCTCTGTTTGGGGCTATTGTGGTTTGTATATATACGTAAACACATACGCACACAAATATATCTGTGTATATGTGCACATATGTGTATATGTGTGTGCCATATAGACACATACACCCATGGATGCACATATGTATGCATGTTAGAGAATTATTAAATATCACTAATAAAAGGTAGCTATTTCAGATCCTGATTTTAAAGAGCATTCATTCTGTGAGAGAGAAATAAATGACTTCAAAGCAAATTGTAGGACTTTTAAAAACATGGGTTCAGAGAAAAATCCATAAGTAGGGAGCAATAATTATCTTAGGTAGGCAAAATACTGTCACTTTTGAATATAAAACTCAATAGTTTTATCAGTGTAAAAATGAATATGAAAGTGGTTAGATGTTATGTGATGAAAGGTTTTATTATCTCTACCATTTTCAAAACTTTTCCCATTCTAATCTGGATTTATAGTGCATTCTACCCACAAATTCTTTACATCTCTATTTTATATAATTTGTTTTTATTTATGTTTTCTGCAGAGTAACTATCTTTCCATGTATTATGCCTCAAAATTAAGGCTTCACTCAAGAAAAATTGTTATGCTGTATTCATTTGAACATCAATGTATCATATTTCTGAAAATAATTAACAAATGTACTGTTTGCTACATCTGACATACTAGGCATTTCAAAGTGATCTGCAGTAAGACGGTGGCATAATACAAGTGTTTATGAAGTGCTTACGATGTGTTAAGAGCAGAACATACAATTTTCGGTAATCCTCAAAAAAAGTAGTTTTTTGCCAAAATTATAGGCAATTAAATAATGTTAGAGGCGTAAGTGACTAGTCAATAGATGCATAACAAACATATAATCTAGCTCAAGTTTAACTCCTAAGTCAACTACTAAGTCTTGTAATTACACACCATTTTGGGGCATTTCCCAGTTGTTATTAATCTCAATAAGATTATATAAAATGACATATGTATATATGTATGTATATTATATATGTATACACACTTATTTAAATTACAATAAGCTTTGTTCAGTAACCCAGAGGCTATAGTTAACAGTTAAGAATTAATGCAATGTACACATAAGAATTTTTTTTTATGATTCACTGTTTCATTGGCCATGGGGAAGAAGGGAAGGTGCACATTAGAAAAATTTTGTACAGTTTGGCAGAAGCCTAATATTTGTTGAGGTCAACTTTTGTTTCTACCAGTACTTCAGCAGATGTATGGACAGGCTATAACAGTAGCAGTCATGAAAGAAGGAATCTCTATTTTTCACATTAGAGGTCTGGTTTTTTGAGATGGAGTCTCACTCTGTTGCCTGGGCTGGAGTGCAGTGGCTTGATCTCAGCCTACTGCAACCTCTGCCCCCCGGATTCAAGTGAATTTCCTGCCTCTGTAATCTCAACTGGGATTACAGGTGCTGGCCACTATGCCCAACTAATTTTTTGTATTTTTAGTAGAGACAGGTTTCACCATGTTGGCCAGGCTGGTGTTGACCTTATGATTTGCCTGCCTCAGCCTCCCAAAGTGCTGGGATTACAGGCATGAGTCACCACGCCTGGCCGGTTTCACTCTTTTTTTTTTAACTTTCTTTTATCTATATATCTCTCCCCAATATCCATCTCCCTATAATGGGCAAACATCTTTATCTGTTATTTGTTTCATGTTAATATATTTGCATGTGTTTTTAAAAATGGGAATAATATTTTATTAATACCCTTTTAGATATGTTTTTTCTAAATAGCTTGAGATAAAATTCACATACCATACAAATCATCCACATGAAGTGCACAATTCAATGTATTTTAGTATATTTGGAGAGTAATGCACCAGTTATCACAGTCAGTTTTGGAATAGTTTCATTATGAAAAACAGAAACAGAAGAAAAAAAAAAAGTACACTTAGCCTTAGTCATCACCCTACAACCCCTGTGATGGTTAATATTAAGTGTCAACTTGATCAGATCTATGGATGTAAAGTATTGTTTCTGGGTGTGTCTGCGAGGGTGGTGCCAGAGATTAGCATTTCAGTAAGCAGACTGCCTATCCTGGGACTTCACCTTGTGATCATATGAGTCAATTCTCCCTAATAAACTACCATATATATATAGTAGTTTATAATAGGATATGTGTATATCCTATTAAACCTGTCTGTATGGAGAACCCTGATTAATAAAACATCCATCCCACTCCCCACCCACAGCTCTAGACAACCACTCATCTACTTTCTCTTTCTGTAGATTTGTCTACTATGGATAATTCACATGAATTGGATTATCTGATGTGTAGTCTTTTGTGCCTGATTTAGTTCGTTTACCATAGAGTTTTCAAGGTTTTCCATGGCGCAGCACATAACAATTCAATTCTTTATATTGCTGAATCATACATCATTGCATGGGTTTACCATTCTGTATGTCTGTTCATCAGTTGATCGACATCTGGGATATTTGCAAATTTTAACTATTATAAATGCAGCTATAGAAATTCATGTATATGTTTTTATGTAGATTTTTTTTAAAAATTAATTCTTTTGGGTAACCAACCATGTCATAACTGTTTGTTTTATCCCATTATAAACAGTTTTTCTTAGCTAGTCTAGCTAAAGATTTATCTATTTTGTAAACCTTAAAAAAACTGGTTTTCTTGACTTTATTGTTTTTCTGTTTTTTTTTATTTATTAATTTCATTATGAATTCATATTACAGCTTTCCTTCTGCTTGGTTTGGGGTTAGCTTGCTTTGCTTTTAGTATTTTAAGGTGGAAGTTTTGTGTTTTTTTTAATTTAGACATTTAAGGATGTACATTTTCCCTTAAGCACTGTTTTAG
>NW_016107497.1:853717-874093 GCF_001604975.1 Cebus imitator
TGTTTTACTGGCTGGCAAATATTCACCATAAGTTGTAAGAAATATGACTCTTTTCCTAGAAAAATCAAGAGAATTGATGGAAACAGCTGAAAATAAAACAATGAGGGACAATAACATAAAACTGAACGACTTAGGAGAATCAAATGATACCACTCTTGTGAGTGCACTTGTTCGAAGATTTGAATGAATGGAGGAAACTCAAGCTTAGCCGGAGGATGGTGGGCCTGGTGGCTGGGGTAAAGAAGAAGATATCACCATAAAAATCATCCAGGACCCAGCCACATCACAGGCCAACCTGACAATTACAATTCAGGGACCCCTTGCTCCATTAGGCTTGCCAGTATGTAGTTCACTGGGAATGAAACAAGTGTGAGGCACAGCATGGTGGCTCACACCTGTAATCCCAGAAGTTTGTGAGGCTGAGGCAGGTGGATCATTTGAGGTCAGGAGTTCAAGACCAGCCTGAATAACATGGTGAGATTCCCCTGTCTTTACTAAAAAATACAAAATTAGCCTGGTGTGGTGGCGTGTGTTTGCAATCCCAGGTACTTGGGAGGCTGAGGTAGGAGAATCGCTTGAACCCAGGAGGCAGAGGTTGCAGTGAGCCGAGATCATGCCACTGCACTCCAGCCTGGGCGACAGTGAGACTCCATCTTTAAAAAAAAAAACAATTCGTGCAAATGCTTAGCTAATTATTCTAACACCATTAATTGAATAAGTGGGAGGATCAGTTGAGGCCAGTAGTTGGAGATCAACCTGGGCAACATAGCAAGACCCCATCTCTACAAAAATAAAAAAAATAAAATGAAATGCTGGCTCCCCATATATCACCAGTGCACCTGATGATATGACAAAGCTGCATTTATTGCTTCCCTCACTATGAAAGAACACCACTTCGTGAAGCTTTAGCTGTGCTTCAGAGAGGAAAAGTAAGATCAGAATTTATTGAGAAAGGAAAATTGAACTTAAGGCTGTGGGTCTTTAAATGCGGGGATTTGATTGGGATTGGGTAAGAATCATGAGATACCAACAGTCTAGGATTGGTGGGGCAGCAAGGGGAGGATTTT
Organism: Cebus imitator; assembly: GCF_001604975.1. NCBI lineage: Eukaryota > Metazoa > Chordata > Mammalia > Primates > Cebidae > Cebus > Cebus imitator. The sequence goes on from NW_016107497.1 coordinate 854,785, forward strand.
AATGAGGCATTCAAAAAATTGTAGTGTGGGAAATGTTGGTGCTGTTCATTGACGAGTTGATGGGTCTTTGTGGATTTGCCTGCAGGGAACGTTCTGGAAAAGTAATGCGAATGAAGACAGGGCACTAGCAAAGTCCTTTTTGTGCATATGCTAAAGGATGGTTTTTGATTCTCAGTGTGCGGGCCGAGTTTGGAGATGAACGATTTTAATTCCCATATACATACATTTTTAATGAACAATTCACCTTAGGCACGTGTTTATTTTATATAGTGTCAAAATCCTTTCGTTTCCCGAAGGTGTTTATTGAGACCTGAAATAGTTGCTAAACTAGCTAGTTTAAAGGTAAACAACTAGCTTTAACCTGTCTGCTAAAACCTTCAGGTGGGTTATTTCATTTGATCCTCACAAACACCTGTGAATCCTCACAAACACGTCATCATTATTGTCCCTATTTTATAGAAGAGGAGAATGAGACTCAGAATTAATAATTAGCTCACAATCTCGGGGCTACAAATACATGTTTTCAGAACATCAGCAAAATCCTCTTAATCAAACACCCCAAAACCCTGCTTTATTCTTCCGTTTTTGCACAAGGGAGCTGGAATCCATGTTCAAATAATTATCTGGCCATTCTGTCTTCGCAAGGGTCCTTTTCCCTTTTGGGAGAAGGGAGGAAAGGGTGGAAGCAGCTTCCATTCACTCCAGCTCCGGCTTGGGTCAGCTCCCTGGGCGTCGCGGAGCCCGCTCCGGTGCCACCCACGCGGCCATTTCCGCCGCAGAGGTGGAGACCGCGCCGCCGGCTCAAGTAGGGTCCCCCGGACCATCCGGCTAGCTCTGGCTGCGCCAGCTCTGCTCTCCTCCGGTCACCAGGGGGCGCCAAAAACAATGGCGTATCCCGAAAGGGACGGCGGCTACGTGACTAGGGGGTCACGCGCAGGGTCGTGGGGGACCGCCTGGGATTCCCCGACGGCTGCGAGGAGGGAGCGTCGAAGTGCCGAGCCGTTTCCGGCTGCTTTCCTCCCTCCACCGCCTGCTCGCTTCGCCGCGCGCGAGCCGGACAGTGAGGCTGCAGCGGCGAAAGCCACTAAAGTCTGGGAGCAGCCGCGTGAGCTACGCGGTCACTGGGAGGCCCCGAGAACAGACACCTCACCCTGACATTGTAGCAGGTTTGGCCCTTCTCGCAATGCAACAAAGGAGTGACTTTGTCCCAGCCTTTCCCCTAGCCAGGAGAGGTGCTGTTAAATCCCATTGCGCCTCCCCACCGGCCTTGGAGAGATGAGCTTTCCCCTGTAGTATCCCAGGGGAGCGGGCCGACGGGGTGAACTTTGTATCTCTTAGCTGATCTGGTCAGACATCCTTGCCCAATAAGCACTTACCCAGTTGCCCACACTCCAAAAAAAAAGAGAAAATCAAATCAGTCATTTGATCAATCATTTTCATGGATATGCTGTAATAGAACAATTCACCTGGTTGTGAACTGCGCTGGGGAGTTTCAAGGAGTTTGTTACCTGACTAGTTTCTTGCTTGGTGTAGAGGCCTTAGGCACTCGCACACTTAAATTGCCAGAGAGGCCAGGGAGTGTCCAGACTACACACTGGGGACACTCAACTGGAAACACGTTGTACACCTCAAGACATCCTACAATTTCACAGACTGAGATGCTGGCTGTGATGTCTATGCAGCACAGCCCCAAGCCCCAACCTACAGAAATGCCTCAGCAACTTCCTTCACCACGGTTCCTTCTTTTTCTTTTTTCTTTTTCCTTTTTTGTGGGGGGTGGGGGATGGGGGGTGGGGGTGGGAATGGAGTCTCACTCTGTCACCCAGGCTGGAATGCAGTGGTGCGATCTCGGCTCACTGCAGCCTCTGCCTCCTGGGTTCAAGCAATTCTTGTGCCTCAGCCTCCCATGCAGCTGGGATTACAGGCGTGTGCCACCATGCCCAGCTGATTTTTGTATTTTTAGTACAGATGGGGTCTTGCCATATTGCCTAAGCTGCTCTCGAAGTCCTGAGCTCAAGCGGTCTGCCCCTCTTGGCCTCCCACAGCACTGAGATTATAGGTATGCCACCTCACCTGGCCTTCTTGTGTTTTTCATGTGTATTCTGTTTTGTTGAGTGTTCTATAGATTTTATTAGATCTAATTTGTGTTACTGGTGTGTATGTTTTAATTCCCTTGTTGATCTTCTGATGAGTTCTTCTATCCATTACTTAAAGTCAGATATTGAAATCTCCAAATATTATTGTTGAATTATCTATTTTTTTCCTTAATTACGCCTGCCTTTGCTTGGCATATTTGGGGACTTAGGTGTTTAATGTAAGTTTATCATTGTTGTAATTTCCTAATAAATTGAACCTATTATGAAATTATGTATCCTTTTCATCTCCACTTACCCTTTTGATCTCCAATATTATTTATTGTTAATTTTTCTTTATAAAGTCAAATTGTCTGGTATTAATATAGCCATTGCAAATTTCTAATGGTTATTTATAATATATATATTTCTCTATTTTTACTTCTGATGTATAATATTTGTACTCCTGAATCTAAAATGTGTCTCTTTAGGCAACATATAATTGCATATTGACTTTTAACTAGTCTGACAATCTCTGCCTTTAATTAGATTATGTATTTCATTCACAATTTGTTATTAATAATCTGGTTGGATTTAAGCATGCTATAATACCTTTTGTTTTCTAAATGCCTTGTATCTTCTTTGTTCTATACTTAATTTATTGATTTTTTTGCACTGAGTAAATATTTTGTATTGCAATGTTTTAGTTCCCTTAAAGGTCTTTTTTTTCTTTTTAACTAAAGGTTTTGTGATATTTTCTGTTTTTTCTATTTTCTTTTTTTTTTCTTTTTCTTTTTTTTTTTTTTTTTTTTTTTTTTTTTGGGAATGGAGTCTCACTCTGTCACCCAGGCTGGAATGCAGTGGTGCGATCTCGGCTCACTGCAGCCTCTGCCTCCTGGGTTCAAGCAATTCTTCTGCCTCAGCCTCCCGAGTAGCTGAGATTACAGACTCCTGCCACCACGCCCAGCTAATTTTTGTATTTTTAGTAGAGATTTGGTTTCACGATGTTGGCCAGGCTGGTCTTGAACTCCTGACCTCAGGTGATCTACCTGCCTCGGCCTCCCAAAATGCTGAGATTGCAGGCATGAGCCATCACGCCCTGCCTTACCACAGTTCTTAATTGAGGTAGTCTACTTGAGGAAAAACAATTAATTTAGAAAGAAACTGAATAATGTAGTAGATTGAGGAATTTTTACCCCAGCTTTGTACTATACATACCATCAAATCCACTGATTTTAAGTGTACAATTTAAAAAATAAATTTAGCCAGGAGTCCCAGCTACTTGGAGGCTGAGGTGGGAGGATCACTTGAGCCAGGGAGGTTGAGGCTGCAGTGAGCTGTGATTGCACTGCTGCACTCCAGTCTGGGTGACAGAGTGAGACCCTGTGTCAAAACTAAACAAATAAATAAAAATAAATTTATGGAGTTACGTAACCATCATCACAATATAGTTTTAGAACATTTATCCTATCCCCCACGAATTCCCAGAAGCTATTTGCAGTTCATCGCTTCTTGCATATTTAGCCCTAGGCAACTATTTGTCTGCTTTCTGTCTCTATATTGTTGCTTCTTCTGGACATTTCATATGAATGGACTCATACAATATGTGGCCTTTTGTGTCTGACTTCTTTCTTTCTTGCTTTCTTTCTTTTTTTTTCCCTCTTGTCACCCAGGCTGGAGTGCAATGGCGTGATCTTGGCTCACTGCAACCTCTGCCTCCTGGGTTCAAGTGATTCTCCTGTCTCAGCCTCCCGAAGTACCGCCTGCCACCATGCCCAGCTAATTGTTTTGTATTTTTAGTTGAGGTGGGGTTTCACCATGTTGGCCAGGCTGGTCTTGAACTCCTGACCTCAGGTGATCCACCCACCTTGGCCTCCCAAAGTGGTAGGATTACAGGCGTGAACCACTGCGCCTAGCCTGTGTCTCGGTCCTTTCACTTAACATGATGTTTCAAGGTTCATCCATTTTGTAACATTATCAGTACTCCCTTCCTTTTTCTGGCTAAATGATATTACATTGTATGGATATACCATATTTTGTTTTTCCATTCATCAGTTGATAAACATTTGAGATGTTTCCATTTGTTATGAATAATTCTGGGAATATTTGTATACAAGTTTTTGTGTGGACATATGTTTTGGGTTCTCTTGGGTATGTGCCTAGGAGTGGAATTGCTAGGTAATATAGTAACTGTATGTTTAAGTTTTTAGGAACTTCTGGACTGTTTTCCAAAGTGGCTGCACTATTTTCTGTTCTCACTGGTAAATGTATGAGGGTTTCTATTTCTCCACATCCTTATCAATGCTTTCTTGTCTGTCTTTTTGATCGGTATCTCATTGTGATGTTAATTTGCCTAGATTGAGAGATTTTTGGTGCATTTGGTTTAGTTGGTTTCACTTCATTTAACGAATGTCTTTTTAGTGTTATAAAAATTAGGAGCTGAAATGAATAATACATAGTGCTTCCTTGCAAGGAGCTCATGGTTCCTTCGGGAAGACAGACAGCAAACAGTGACAGTACATCTTGTTAAGTTATCTGAAGGGAGTTGAGGACAAGATGCTCTGGGGAGCAAAGAAGAGGAACACTTAACCATGCTTGAAGGCGGGTGGAGGAAAGTATTAAGGAAACCTTTTCCAGACAGGTCTTAATGTGCCTCTGGTTTTATTTATTTAATTAAAATTGTATTAGTACATACTGCAGATTTTTTTTTTTTTTTTTTTTTTTTTGAAGCAGGGTCTCGCTTTGTCGTCCAGGTTGGAGTACAGTGGTGTGCGTGATCACAACTCACTGCAGCCGCAACCTTTTGGGTTCAAGCAATCCCCCCACCTCAGCCTCCCAAATACTTGGGACTATGGCTGCACACCACCACAGCTGGCTAATTTTTAAATGCTGTATAGAGACAGGGTTTTGCAGCCAGGTGCAGTGGCTCACCCTGTAATCCCAGCACTTTGGAAGTCTGAGGTGGGTGGATCACCTGAGGTCAGGAGCTTGAGACCAGCCTGGCCGACATGGCGAAACCCTGTCTCTACTAAAAATACAAAAATTAGCTGGCTGTGGTGGTGTGCACTTGTAATCCCAGCTACTCAGGAGGTTGAGGCAGGAGAACTGCTTGAACTCAAGAGGCAGATGTTGCAATGAGCGGAGATCGTGTCNTTTTTTTTTTGAGACAGGGTCTCACTCTGTCGCCCAGACTGGAGTGCAATGGCATCACTGCAGCCTTCGCCTCTCAGCTTCAAGTGATTCTCCTGTCTCAGCCTCCTGAGTAGCTAGGACTACAGGTACATGCCACCATGCCTGGCTAATTTTTGTATTTTTAGTAGAGATGGGGTTTCACCATGTTGGCCAGGTTGGTCTTGAACTCTTGACCTCATGATCCACCTGCCCCAGCCTCCCAAAATGCTGGGATTACAGGCATGAGCCACTGTGCTCAGCCCAGTTTTGTGTTATTTTCTTAGTGGTTTGTCTAGGCTTACAATATACATCTTAAATTACTGGAAGGTACTTCACATGACAAATTGCTTATGCACAGCTCTAGTCTCTCATCTCCTTTTCTTTTTTCTCTTTTTTTGACTCCTGTTATGCATATGTTTCCTGTGTGTATATATTATTATGGGCCCAAAAATACATTGTTAAAATGAATATTTTATGTAATTTTATGTCTATTGAAAAAGGAGAGAAACACAAGTATGTATTTATAGAATTTGTTATATCGATTGCATTATTTATCATTTCGGCTTCTTTTCACATGTTCCCGTGGGTTAGTGTTCACAATCAATGTCATTTTTTCACTCTAACACAACTGTGTTAACATCCATTTCTTTGTACTGTTATTGTCAAATATATTACATTTATATATGTCATAAACTGCAACATAATTATATACATATTGATATATACAATTATTTTATATGATTGCTTTTGAGTCAAGTAAGAGAAGCTACAATATGCATTTGTACTGCCTTTTATAATTATGCAATTAATTTTACTGGTTCTTCCTCTTTCTCTTTCCATATAATATGTTTTAGTGGATAATATGGTTTGGATCTGTGTCCCCACCAAATCCCATGTTTAAGTGTAATCCCCATTGGTGGAGGTGCAGCCTAGTGAGAGGTATTTGGATTATGGGGGTGAATTCTCATGAATGGTTTAGCACCATCCCCTTGGTGCTGTCCTCCCAATAGTGAATGAGTTCACATGAGATCCAGTTGTTTCAAATTGTATGGCACCCATCTCCTACCTCAACCCCCCACCACTCCCTTGCTTCTGCTTTCATAAAGTGAAGTGCCTATTCCCACTTTGCCTTTGTCAAGAGTACAAGCTCCATAAGGCCTTCCAAACAGCTGAGCAGATGCTGGAGCCATGCTTCCTGTAGAGCCTGCAGAACCACGAGCCAATTAAGCCTCATATTTAAATAAATAACTGAGTCTCAGATATTTAATTATTGTTGGAGGAAGCAGCAAAAGAGAAAGTACTTACAGTGTGCATATATAAACTGGTTATACGTATAAAAGACAACAGGAATAATAAACTGCAGAAGGACGCAGGAGGCCTCAGGAGAGGAAGGCTTCTCCATGCCTCATGTTCCAGTGCAGGGTAACCTAGACTCTGTTACCATAAACATTGTGCTCAAGGATGTAAAACCCCTTTGTAGCACTAAGGTTAACCAGACTTGTTGGCTCCTTGTGAGGCCTGAGTTCCACCAGCTGCACATAGATAATAGGCTAAAGATAACCACATGTTCTTGTTTTATGGAACTCCCAAACTGCCACTGTGATCCATCTTTAGAATGATGTACCACTTCCTACTCACTGATTCATTCCACCATTATATTACCCTCTCCTCACCATCACTCCACCCCTACCCTACAGATCAAAGTGATTGCAACCAATAAATACTGTGGGGAAACTCAGCTCCGGGCCTTCACTGCCTCCAGTAATAAGTGATGATGGGTCTGGTCCCACTTTCACTCTTAATCTGTCTTTTTCTCAATCCTTTGTTGCTACTGAACTCAGGGTACCAATGGGTGATGTGGGGACTGGTTGCCTACATTCATAGCAATGCAACAATGGCCTAATACAGTGGATTTAGATGTCTATCTGGGTTTACTTGTTTTTGGTTTTAGAACTTTTGTTAGTGTTCTTATAAAGAAGGCCATCTAGCAACACATTCTCTTTTTTTTTATATGGGCATTTCTTTATTTTTCATTGATTTTTGAAAGATAATTTGCTGGATATAAGATTTTTGTTTTGCTCTTCATTTTCTTTCGCTACATTTAATATGCCATTTCAACATCTTCTGGCCTCTGTTGTTTCTATAGAGACACCAACTGTTAATTTTATTCAGGTTCGTTTGTTGATTTTAGTTTTCTGGCTATCGTCAGATGTCCTCTTTGTCTTTGGCTCTCAGTACTTTTTTATCATGTATCTGAGTGTGGATCTCTTTGCATTTATTCTACTTGGAGTTGCAGCTTAATGTTTTTCAGTAAATTGGTAAGTTTTCTTGTTATTATATATTCTTCAAGTATTTCTCTGCTTCTTTCACGTTTTCCTTTCCCACTAGTACTTCTTGTATGCATATGTTTCTGCTTTTAAAAATGCTTTGCACTTCTCTGAGACTCTATTCAACCTTCTTTATTCCATTTTCTCCCTGGTCTTGGATTGCCTAATCTATCTTACAGTTTGTTGATTCTTGCTTCTTGTTCAAATCTATTGTTAAACCCCTCTGATAAATAATTTATTCAGTTATTGTGACTTTTACCTCCAGAATTATCATTTGGTTTATATTTCATAAATTTTACCTCCTTGTTGATAGTCTTTATTTGGTGGGACACTTACATTATACCTTCCTTTACTTCTTAAGATTGTTTCCTTTAGTTCTTTGAACATATTTTATAATGGTTCTTTAACATCTCTTAAATATTCAGTATTTCCTTTTCATAGAAAATTGTTATCTACTTTTTCCTGTTCTTGAGTTTCAAATTTCTGTTTCTTTGTATGCCTCATAATTTTTTTTGTAGGAAACTAGTCATTTTTGGTAATTTATGTTAGCTATTCTAGATATTGATCTCCTCATTTCTGGGTTTGTTTTTGGTGTTTTTTATTGGCTTGTTTATTTTATGAAATGAATAGGTTAATTTAGTGAACACTATTTCTCCTGTAGTGTTAAGCCCTAGGTATTACTCAGTGGGCACAGCATTGGGTGTGTCCTGCTTTAATCTGGGATTACGGTGGTTTGTACAGGTATCTCTTTGTTTCTTGCCTTGATCACTCTCCTAACCTGCTTCCTTTATTTGGTATTATGCCCTGTGTATTAGTCTTTACTAATTACTGGTCATTTGCTCTATTGCTCTGGAACACAGATGCCTAATAAGTTAAAGTTTTCAAGGGTAGTTTTTAAGGCGAGTGTCTTTGAGGTTTGTTTGATCCCTGGAGGGCTCTGATTAGCTACACCTTTCTGTGGTTTTCTGTGGTGAACTAGGTGGGCTATGGTCCATCTTGTTGTGCTTAATTAAGAGAAACACTTTATTCAAGGAAGCCCTTAGGCTTGAACTTCCTCAAACTCTTTTTTTTTTTCTTTCTAAAGAAAAGCCTGTTCTTTTTGAAGAACTTTCTACCTTCACAAATAATATGCAATAAATCTTATTGTATATGTTTGTATATTGAATGGTATGGGAATTTTTAGAAATATAACTTTAGGAAAGACAGGCCAACATTCAAATTCAGGAAATACAGAGAATACCACAAGGATACTCCTCAAGAAGAGCAACTCAAAAAGACATAATGGTCAGATTCACCAAGGTTGAAATGAAGGAATAAATGTTACAGGCAGCCAGAGAGAAAGGTCAAGTTACCAACAAAGGGAAGCCCATCACACTAACAGCAGATCTCTGTGCAGAAACCCTACAAGCCAGAAGAGAGTGGGGGCCAATATTTAACATTCCTACAGAAAAGACTTTTCAAGCAGGAATTTCATATCCAGGCAAACAAAGTTTCCTAAACAAAGGAGAAATAAAATCCTTTACAAACAAGCAAATGCTGAGAGATTTCATTACCACCAGGTCTGCCTTACAAGAGCTCCTGAAGGAAGCACTAAATATGGAAAGAAAAAACTGGTACCAGCCACTGCAAAAACATACCCAATTGTACAGACCATCAACACCATGAAGAAACTGCATTAACTAGTGGGCAATATAACCAGCTAGCATCATAATGAAAGGATCAAATTCACACGTAACAATATTGACCTTAAATGTAAACAGGCTAAATGCCCCACTTAAAAGACACAGAGTGGCAAATTAGATAGAGTCAAGAACCACTGGTGTGCTGTATTCAGGTAACCCATCTCACATGCAAAGACAAACATAGGCTCAATAAAGGGCTGGAAGAATATTTACCAAGCAAATGAAAAGCAAAAATATCAGTCAGGAGTTGCATTCCTAGTCTCTGATAGAAGACTTTAAACCAACAAAGATCAAAAAAGACAAAGAAGGGCATTACATAATGGTAAAAGGATCAATGCAACAAGAAGAGCTATCTATACTAAATATATATGTACCCAATGCAGAAGCACCCAGAGTCATAAAGCAAGCTCATAGAGACCTAAGAGACTTAGACTCCCACACAGTAATAGTAGGAGACTTTAACACCCCTCAGTATTAGACAGATCATTGAGACAGAAAATTAACAGATATTCAGGACTTGAACTAAACTCTAGAACAAGCAGCCCTGGTTAGAATTATTTCTGGGTATTTTATAATTTTCAAGCAATTTAAAATGGTTTTATATTTTAATTTTTATTTCTATTAAAATATTGCAAATGTATAGAGCATTATGACTGAAATTTATGCCAATTGACTTTACATTTAACATATTTACTAAATTCTCCTGCTAATTTTATTACTTTATCTCCACCTATATAATCATATTTTTAAAAGTAATTCCAGTTGTCTTAGTTTGCTCTTTTGAAATCTCATTACTTTGTTGTTGTTTGCTTCTTGCATTAATGATGTAGTGTGGTGTAGAATAAAAGTGGTGAAAATAAGTGCCCCTTTTTTTGTTTTGTTGCTCTGTCTTGAGTATTAATTTGATAATTTGAATTATTTATAGAAATTTGTCCCTTTAAATTTCATTTTTAACATGCAGCATAATTCTTAAAAATAGAGTATACAGTATTCTCTTGTCATTTTTAATGTCTCTCTAAGACTTGTAATGGTGTTGTTTTTGATTATTGACATTCTTTTTTAATTAGAAAAGTTATTTAGGATATATATGTTTATATATACCTATACATTTCTATAACTGTATCTATATCGTTGTTTCTTTTTTAACTTTATTTTACTTTCATATATACATGTGCAGGTTTTCTGTGTAGGTTAATAGTATGTCACTGGAGCTTAGCATACAGATTATTTTATCACCTGGGTACTAGTCATAGTACCTGACAGGTGGGTTTTCAATCCTCATCCTTCATTTATCATTCACCCTAAAGTAGATCTCAGTGTCTATTGTTTCCTTCTTTGTGTCCATGTCCTCAATGTTTAGCTCCCACTTATACATGAGAACATGTGACATTTGGCTTTCCGTTCCTGCATTAGTATACTTAGGACAAGTTTGCCCAACTTGTTGCCTACCAGCCACAGGCAGCCCAGGATGGATTTGAATATAGTCCAACACAAATTCATAAACTTTCTTGAAACATTAAGAGATATTTTTTGCATTTCTTTTCACCTCTTCAACTATCATTAGTGTTAGTGTATTTTATGTGTGGCCCAAGACAATTGATCTTCCAATGTGGCCCAGGGAAGCCAAAATATTGGACTCTCCTGATTAAGATAATGGCCTCCAGCTCCATCCATGTTGCCATGCAGAACATGACCTCATTCTTTTTATGGCTGCATAGTAATCCATGACGTATATGTACATTTTCTGTATCCAGTCTACCATTGACAGAGATCTAGGTTAATTCCATGTCATTGCTATTGTGGAAAGTGTTGCAATGAACATATACCTGTATGTGTATGTTCATATTCCTTTAGGCGTATACCCAGTAATGGGATTGCTGTGTTGAGTGGTTTTTTTAAGTTCTTTGAGAAATCTCCAAATGGCTTTCCACAATGGCTGAATTAATTTACACTCCCACCAGCAGTTTATCAGTGTTCACTTTTCTCCACAACTTTGCCAATAGCCATTCTGACTTCTGTGAGATGGTGTCTCATGGATAGTTATGTTTGCATTTCTCAAATGAATAGTGATATAGAGCAGTTTTTCATATGCTTGTTGGTCACATATATGTCTATTGAGAAGTGTCTCTTCATGACCGTTGTCCACATTCTTTATGATATTCTCTTGATCTCTTGATTGGGCTCACTAGAGTTTTATAAGTTATATTAGCTTTTATAGAGACTCTAGAATTTATTGATGCCATCCATTGAATAACTGCTTTTACTTATTTTAATAATATATTGTCCTTTAAGAATAACTTTATTTCTCCAAATCTTTTTGGTTTTATTTTATTTTCTTCCTTCTTATTATGCATGATTCAGTTATTTCTCAGGTTGAACCATTTACAATATATGCATTGGAAGCTGTATATTTTCTTATCTGCATTTCACAAATTTTAATATGTAGTATTTTAACTGTCATTCAAGTCTGTATTTTTAATAATTTCTATCATGATGTATTGCTTTATTCAGGATTATTTCAAATGTATTTCTTAACTTCTGGATCTAAGTGGATTTTTAAGTGACCTATTTGTTAAACATCTGAAACATAATTTTGCAGTAACAATATGACACATATTCTACAACATCTTTTGATATTTTGAGTATTTATTAATGAACTCTATATTATCAAATTTCTAAATATTCCACATGTACTTGAGTCACAAGCTGTCAAGGGTATGGAGAAAAAAAGAACTCTCATACATTTTTGATGAAAGTGTAAAGCTAGCAAATGTTTAGTGGAGGTTACTATGATCAATCAAATATATATTCCATGCCAGGCAATTAATTCATTACTATATATTATATATAAATATATATATAAAATTTATACTAGATATAAGTTACTTGCTAAAATACGTAATTTTTTTCCCTTCAGAGTATTTCTGCAGATCAGATAGGCCTCAACAGATATGAACCACCTTTGTCTTATTCATGAACATATCCACTATGTGTAGAAGAATGTCTGTCACATAATACATGCTTACTAGTTACCTCTAGACTAAATCAGTATATATTTTACATAAAACAAACATTTTAAGTTTTGATTAGTAGATTGCCTACTCCCTGTTTTTCAAGAACTACCATCTTTCAACACAATAGACACATACACTCAAAAAGCCTAGATTCAGTTTCATTTCTGACATATACTGGCTACATATCTTTGGACAATCACTTGTCCTCTCTGTTCCTCAATTTCTTTGTCTGTTAAATGTGAATAATACTTCTTACTCATTAGTTGCTGTGAATTTTAAATAATTCATCATTTTCAAAAATTTAAAGTAGTACTAGGGCATTTAATTCCTGTGTAATTGCTTGCTGTTATTATTGTAGTTGAGAGGTTTGGATGAGTGAAATATGGTTAGCTTAGAAATGTGGGGAAAATTTGGCAATTGCTGTTTACAGTGGAGATGGACAAAGAAGCTTAGGCTGGCAGATAGACAAAATGAGGTCATTTGGCTAATTATTTGGCTGAGGGAGGAGGATGTTTAATGTAGAAAATGTTGTACTGTCTTTATTCAGATGTATTCCCTACCACAATGTTTATTGAATAGATAGGTCTGAGACCTCTTAAGAGACACTTCTGCCTGATTAAAAACATAGCCACTAAATCAATAAACCAGACCACTAGTGTCTACAAAAGAATGGTAATTGTCACTCTTGCAAACATTATCACAATTATATAATGCATGTGAAGACTTTTCATAAATCACAAAAAACTATACAAATGATATTAGTAGCAAAAAGTCTGCTTTGATGGGCGCCACTGGTAATTTCATTTATGTTTTATGTACTTTCTCAGGTTTCTTACCTCTCTATAATCATATAGTTAGAGCTTTCATTTCCCCACAGTTTTCTATCTATCCTGATAGAACGATCTTTCTTGCTTCTGATCTCTTTCTGTCTAGTCTCTTATCTCTCTCTGTCTCCCAGACATTTCTACTTAAGTGTCTTCCTATCACATCAAATGCTCTATGACAAAGACAGAATGTCTAATCTTTTCCTAAAGCCCTGTTCTCTGCTTCTTTTCTCTCTGTTGAAGTTATAACATTTTATTAATATTTAAATGCAGAGTTATAAAACTAATCCAAGACATACAACAGTGCATGTGCAGATGTTTCCAATCCCCTCACAAAAATCTGCAGTATTTGTATTAATCTTAATGCAATAACTTCACTTGTTTTAACATTGTCATCTAAATATATAAATAAAAAAGTGACATGAATATAGTTTTATTATTTTCCCAGAGTAATCAATATTAGTCATACTAGTATTTGAAATACATTATCTGGAGCCCTTAACTTTATAATGACTATATACAATTTGATATGTATAAGACTGAAAAAATACTAAACTTTAAAAATAAATAAAAGATACAACAACTGAAATTATTGAGATTAGAAGGAAAAATGAGGCATGTAAGGTAATATAATTTTTAGAGACTCTGGATAAGAAAGGGAAACAAGAATTTGGTTTATGAACCCATATTCCACTACTCTATTCATATTAAACCAATATTTCTTAGTTTTTCATGATACACTTACATTTTTAAAACATTATTTTATTTCTACAATTTCCTAGTTAATATATATTAAGTATTGCCAAACATTGCTAACTCTGTTCTTCACCTTCAATTTATTCCTTACATGAAAGCATTGTAGCAATCATTAACAAAAAATAAGAAAGCAAGTTGTCTTCCAAGGTGTCAACAAATCAAAGTTTAAAAAAGAAACATTTAAAACCTTCTGGTTACCTTAATTTTCACCAGCTGATCTTTTATTTATTTTAAATGTTTTAGTCTATATTAGTATATTGAATTTATATGCTTATAATAGGGGAAGAACAAATTAATTGCATGTTGTCTCTATAGGAAAAGAATGGAATTTAAAAATGGAATACATACATGAAGAAATAATAGCAATAAAAACACTCTGGGTTCACGATCTATAGTGTAGTTTACATACAGAATTATAATAAAAGTGACATGGATGAAATATGCCACTCCTCTTTCTGGGCTATTAACTGCTTCACAGGCAACTGATATTTGAACAAAAATTTTAAAAATGAGTAAGTTTTTGTCTTATGAATAGGAAAGATAGACCCGTTTGAGTGAAAGGTGAAATTTAGGAAAATTCATTGAATAATTAAAACTTCATGCAATTCAATATAACTGTACTTTAAGAGGCAAGGTGTGGGTACAGGAATAAAATGAGGCAGAGGATGTAGGCTTCAGTCAAGCTTAGACAAGTTTTATACATATTCTAAACATGTTATTTTAAATAAACATCTTGGAGATAGAGAGCAAGAAGGAAATGATCTATAGTCAGGGCTCATTTCTTGAAAATGAAAGAAAATCTAGATCAAGCAAACTTAACCAACTATCACAACATAAATATATATATTCACAGAATGGAAAAATCTACAATGAAGTTTTATTTCAAGCATAGTTGGATTTAGATGCTGATGCAATAATTTCAATTCTAGCCTCAGTTTTTCTCTGTGTTGCTATAATTTTCAGATAGACTCTGCAAATAATTACAAAAATATTTTTCAACAATCCCACACACAGGTCAGGTGCAGGATTTTGGGAGGCCATGGCAGGCAAATCACTAGAAGTCAGTAGTTCAGAGACCAACCTGGTCAACATGGCATAACATGTCTCTACTAAAAATACGAACAGGACATTAGCTGGACATGGTGGTATGTGCCTGCAATCCCAGCTACTCAGGAGGCTGAGGCAAGAGAACAGCAGGCCAGCCTGGGCAACAGAGCAAGACCCTGTCTCAAAAAAAAAAAAAAAAAAAAAAGGAAAGTAAAAAGAAATCATACACACACACATACATTATAGTGCAGAGAACATCTTTTCTAATATTTGATTAACAATTTTTTAGCATTATTTACTTTGGCTTTGACTGATTCATATGCCCAGGCTGAATTCAATCCCAGTAAAGAGATACAGTGTTGTAATTGTCCAAACTAGAATACAAGCTCACTTCTCTAGTTGGAAGAGGCTTCAGCTCTAAAATGAAGCAGATAGAATTATAAAGATGAAAAGATGGAATGTATTAAAATTGTAGAAATCTTCAGATATATAAGTTTTATAAGAAAATTGAAATAATCTCAACTAGTGGTATAAAATAAGATAAGCACAAATTTTTGGATACTTTTAACTCTGAGAGTCAGAGTCTAAGTACCAATATTTTATAACAAAGTGAGCTCTGGTATGGTGGAAGTGATGCTATTTATTATTCACAGGTCAGTTTCAGAACTGTTGTCAGAGTAGTTTAGGGAGCTCAAGAAGCTGAGTTTCTACTTCTTGTGTCTTAGAAAACTCACTTTTGTAAATGAACTACCAAGCTGCAAAAAGAGACCTAATGCTTCTATGGAGAGGCTCATGTACAGAATGAGTGAGGGCCTCAAGCCTGCATACCTGGCTGAGTTCCCAGAAAATAGCCAGCTTATATCTTCTACCCTTATGATTGAGCTATTTCAAAGTAACCTGTCCCACATGACATGCCATCAAGCAAAGTGTTGTTGTCTTTAGGAAAACCTGCCCACACTGCAGATTCATTGTTTTTGCATGGCAATAGATAAACGGGATTCTGTTTTTTGTCCCTGAATGTGATGTGTTGCCATAAGAAAAACCTAAAACCTTTGAAATTGTACCCTCTTTTACTGGATGAGAAAGAAAGATTATAAGATTTAAATAAATAAATTAATTAAAAAGTCAATAAATACATAAAAGACCTTTGGATTCTCTACCTTCTGTGGGCAGAGAGCAGACTAAAATGGCTGTTCAGTTGCAAACATGTGGGCCATTTCTTGTGAGAAATGAACTATAATTTAAAAGAAGGAAGGAAAATCTTCCAGAGCCAAGTCAGTGCCTACAAACAATCATAGATAGCAGGACTGGACCCTAGTGAAAGAACTGGCAACATGCAGCCAGATGGATTTAGGAATTTGTAAGGACCAATGAGCACTATAAGCCTTTGTCTTTCAACCCCACTCCTTTTTGGAATGGTAGTAAATGTCATGATTAACTTACTTTCCCAGGATTTCAGTACTTTGTGCCATGTGTGGGGATGGCAGACAACAGTTTACTTTAATTCACCTGTTTTTATATTAATATGAACTACACCCAAGAAGCCTCATCCATATCTGAATTTGATTCAGACAACAACATCCTAGCTTTAATGAGATGAAATGTGGGTGGGCCTTGGTAAGTGTCAGTCTAAAATAAACAAACAAAAAAGTATTTACTTTGTGACCAGTGTGGACTAAAATAGATTACACTGCAAATGTGTCCATATTTTTTCCTCAAAATGAGTGGTCTATATACTTTACGGGTAAATCTGGGTGGATTCCATGACTGCTTAATCATTAGAATATGATAAAAGAGATCCACTGCCAATTTTTTTTTTTTTGAGACAAAGTTTTGCTCTTGTTGTCCAGGCTGTGTAATAACCTACCCTGGGCTAGCATAACTGACTCTATTTTAGCTGTAAACTCCAACCTGGCTTCCCCCTCCTTATCACAGCCCCTTTGGGTGCATAACTGGGTCATGCACTTAGAAGCATTGAAGCCTACTGTTCTCAACACTGGTAACCATTGTAACCGCATCCTTATTGGCATACCTCCCCCGGCTATTGTAAGAAAAAGGTTTCCCTTTCATCATTGTGTAGAAGGAGCCTGATGGCCCCCCTTGTTGATAATTGTATGGAAACCAGCTGTGCCCGCAGCCCCTTTCTCTAACCTGCTTTTCTGCTTCTGAAACATTCTGCTTCAGCTAGGTACTTCCTTCCCCTACCTAAATCAAGGTATAAAAGATAATCAGGCCCCTTCTTCGGGGCCAGGAGACTTTTCAGCATTAGCCATCTCTCAGTCGCCTGCAAATCAATAAAGTACTCTTAATTTGGAACTCAGAGCTTAGTGCGTTCTTTCTAACTCGCTTGGTTACAACAGCTGGAGTTAAATGGCACGATCTTGGCTCACTGTAGCCTCTGCCTCCCAGGTTCAAGTGATTCTTCTGCCCTCAGCATCCAGAGTAGCTGGGATTACAGGCGCCTGCCACCACCCCCAGCCAAGTTTTTGTATTTTTCGTAGAGACAGTGTTTCGCCACGTTGGCCAGGCTGTTCTTGCACTCCTGACCTCAGGCAATCCAACTGCCTTAGCCTTCCAAAGTGCTGGGATTAGAAATGTGAGCCACTTCCCAGCCCACTGCCAATTTTTGACCCTAGTCCTCACAAAACTGGGAGCTGCCTCTGGCTCAGAATAATGCCACATGTTTTACATTCTTGTTACTGTGTTTTAGAACTCACTCACAATGCTACAAGGAAATCTAGGTAGTTGCAGAGAGAAGTGTTTGTGAAGAAGGGGGACCACTAGACAACAGCCAGCACATTCTTGCCAGCCATGTGACTGAGAAGTCTTAAAAATGGATCTTTCAATTCCAGTTTACTGCCCACACTAATAACCTTCCCTAGCATGTGCTGCTCAAATCGCAAATTCTTGAGTAAAAAACATTACCTTTGTTTCTTAAGTCGTCACTAGTTTTAGGCTAATTTGACACACAGGAAGTGACAATTGTAATACTTAGGGTAGGGTATATGAAACAGAACAAATTGAGATCCAAAAAAGGAGTTATAGGAAATACACTTTAAATGGAGTGTCTCTTTTTTTTTTTTCTATGGAAAGTTCTCAAGAATAAGGAGCAAAAAACAGGGCCAGAGCTAGGAAGGGAATGGATTCCACGGCAATATTGAAGATGCTGATGATTTTTTATGTCTTTGCTAGTGATTAAGGTGGACGAAGTTGTAGGATATTATATGCCTGCTGCAGATTTGATATTCACTGCTGCTCTTCATATGTATTAAAACTTTTCCTTCAAAATTAATATATTAAAATTGCTTTCATGTATACAACACTAGACTGACATCCCTGTAATATTCTTCTGTGTTCTAGGAGAGAGCTCAATGCCTAAACTAATTTAGTGCTTTCCTGCAGGATCCTCTCTGATGCAATTGTTAAGCTAGCATTTCAGGCCCTGTCTGTTTTCCTCACCACTGACTTTCTATCATATTAAATGTTCTATAAATATTTTGATACATTTATTAGGTAGAGAAGTTGGAAAATAAGACCATGATCACTCAGCCTATATGTATGTCTACATGTGTTTGCATGTATGTGTGTGCGTGTGTGTGTGTGTGTGTGTATATATATGCATATTTAACAATTTCAATCATATCATATAAAACTGTTACAGTATATTGGTTAAAGAAGAAAGGCTCTGTGCTCAAAATATCTGGGCTGGAATGACCCCAGCTCTGCCATTCTTATCTGCCAGTTACTTCATGTTCAATTACTTCACCTGTAAAATAGGAATACTAATAGTACATGCTTCAGAATTTGTAAGAATTAAATGAGATAAAGATTAAAATACTTAGCTCTGTCATGAAAACAAAGTAAGTCCTCAACATAAACTAGTTTTTATTATATTTTTTTTACATTTCAGTTCTAAACTGCAGTTTTTCTCCCTGTCAGTTTTATATCTTCACCTAATATCCAGTTCTTTCCTTATAAAAGGAAAGCTAGAATGCCCTATATTTTAATTTGTAATTCTTGTCAGCAAGTTTTATGTTTTCATTACATGTTTTTTCCATACCCTGCCATGTGCTGTGATTATCTATTATTGCTAACAAACTACCCGCAAACTTAGTGTCTTAAAACATTAGAGGCTAGGTGCAATGGCTCATGCCTATAATCCCAACACTTAGAGAGGCTGAGGCAGGTGGATTACCTGAGGTCAGGAGTTTGAGACCAGCCTGGCCAACATGGTGAAACCCTGTCTCTACAAAAATCCAAAAATTAGCCAGGTATGGTAGTGGGTGGCTGTAATCCCAGCTACTCAGGAGGCAGAGGCAGGAGAATCGCTTGATCCCGGGAGGCGAAGTTTGCAGTGAACCAAGATCATGCACTGCCCTCCAGCTTGTGCAACAGAATGAGACTCCATCTAAAAAA
>NW_016107497.1:880018-902160 GCF_001604975.1 Cebus imitator
CCCTATAATCTACTGTCCTGGTTCTCTGCTCAGTCCCCTTTTTGAACCAGCGTATGGGCGACTTCCCGTGGCTCCAATCGCTAGCCTAAAGGGCCCCCGGACCAGTGTATTTTGTACGGAGAACCGCGGCTCCGGGGCGACAACAAAGCAGCTGCACGGGGCAAAGCAGCAGCGCGGGGCAAAGCAGCGGCGCTGGCCGGCGCTGGCCGGCACAGCCGTGCTGGCCGAAACAGCCGCGCTGGCGACCATGGAGCACCTCTGCCCGGGAATTTTCTAGTCTGTGGGCAATAAAAACACGGCGTCCACTCACCCTCTGCGCTTTCACTGGGAGCTGCAATCCTGAGCTGTTCCTAAACGGCCATCTTCCAAAATTCTAACAATTATAATACTTTTTCAGTGCCTTCTCAATCTCTTTAAATTTAACATGAAATTTCTTTAAATATTATAGTTTATTGTATGATAGCTCTACCATGGCAAAAATTCTTTTTTTAAAAACTAATAAATTACATTTTTGTTTAAAATACCAAATTACTTTAAAGAAATATATCCATGTTCTTTTGCTTCTCTCTCACATTAAAACCTGCTTTGAAATTGTTTTAGTTCTCTTTTTCTGAGTTCTGAAATTCTACAATCTATTTGTATTTCTGTTGTGGACAGGTGCAGCATTATTAGCAAATTCATAACTTCCAGCTGTTTATTTTTTCTACTGTCACTTCTTCATTTAGATAAGAATTGCATTTTTGCAGTTATCTCTATTTCATGATTCTAGTAACGCCTGTTAGCATTTCTACCATGTCTTGATAGTGATGATTGTCTCTAATAACCCGTTTCTTCAGAAACTAAATACCACTTTTAGCATTGCTATCTTTCCCCTTGGTGATAGCAGTGATAATAGGGCATAATGGCATGGCAAAGATGGCAAAATGTGCAAAACCCAAAAGACTACAGAAGGGTTTTCAAAGTCCGAAGGTAAACCTAACACTGATGTAATAGATACTACAATCTTCATCTTATCAGTATAATTACTTAGGCGCTTTTTTGAGAATGGGGGTCTCTCTCTGTGTGAGGAAACGGAATAAACAATATAAACATAATATATTATTAATTTTCCATTGGTGGGAAAATCTCTGTAGTTTTCTTATACCAGGAAGATGCATATTAAACCACGTTTCTTGGAGCTAGACACACACCACACATTCGAAATAAATTCTTTCTTAATATTTAGGGTATTTTATGAGCCACTCAAAAGCACAGAACTTCAACTTATAATAGTTTTAAATATGTTTGTATGCTTTATGATATAAGTAGATACTAAACTGTTAGAAAACAGACCTAGTCTCAGACTAGAGAATATTACGTGTGCATCTGTGTGTCTGTGTGTGTGTGTGTGTGTGTGTATAATCATGTGGAAAATATTGTTGAGGAAGAAAATATAGTTAGGAAAATAAGAAAAGTAAACCTAAAGTCTTAAACAAAAACCATCTACATTAAATAACTGATTAATAGATTTTTATTTTTGTTTTATTTTTACAAACAAAGTTTCTAAACCTCTGTTTAATATAGGTGGGTCAAGGAGAATTCATTATTTCTATTAATTATTTACTGTCTCTATCTTCCCCTGGATGTAAGCTAATATGAAAAAAAAAATTCAGTTTGTTCACTGCTACACTAAGTGTCTAGCATAGCGTTTGAAAGAGTAGGTAGTTGATAAAAATTAGCGGAATAAATTTTGGTATCAACATTTAAAAGACAACTGATTTTTTGAAAAGGTAATACAAATACAACCAACCATATTTATCTTTGCAGAATCAGAATAAAATAGCGAAAATATGTATTTTTATTGGCCCCAAACTAGTAGATGTTGTAAGCAAACACTAAAAGGAATACTGGCTAAACAAAATTTCGACAGCAATAATTGGACCAAAATAATCAAAGATGAACTTTCAAGGAGCTTTACATATTTACTATATGAATGTTGATTATTTCTGTTATTAAAGCAAATTTATAAAAAGTAGTACAAATGCCTCTCCCCCAGTCATATAAGAGCATAAGGCAAAGGTGGACTACATGGAAAAAATTTACACATCACAAAAGCAATATAATTAAAAAGGGCTTTAATGAAAACTTTTGTTTGTTTTTTGAGTCGGAGTTTCGCTTTTGTTTCCCAGGCCAGAGTGCAATGGTGCGATCTCGGCTCACGGCAACCTCCGCCTTCCGGATTCAAGCGATTCTCCTGCCTCCGCCTCCCGAGTAGCTGGGATTACAGGCATGCGCCACCACGCCAACTTAAGTTTTTGTATTTTTAGTGAGACGGGGGCTTCTCCATATTGTTCAGACTGATCTCGAACTCCCTACCTCAGGTGATCTACCCGCTTCGGCCTCCCAAGTGCTGGGATTACAGGCGTGAACTACCACGCCTGACCATGGAAACCGAATCATCAGATGAAAAGGACAGTAGAATGTATTTGGGCATTTTTATTTGACAAAGAAATCACTCTCGTTAGGATTTTCTAACATCAGAGGGGTGCATTTCAAAGCAGAGAGTTACAAATGCCATAGATGAAGGAGACAGCAAAGAGAATAGAACAGCAGGTCTAACCAATGCTGGGTCATTTTACACAAATGGATTAAAAACCCGTTACAACCAAGTGTACCTTCAGGGGCCACGCTTCTCCAATAAGACTATCATTTTTCTTGATCATTTTAATGCAATTGATAGGCACCCTCCACTTGGCGATAGAGAAGTCAGAGCTAGTGTTTTTTGGGTTTTGTTTTTGTTTTTGAGAAAGAGTCTCACTCTGTCACCCCAGCCTGGAGTGCAGTGGCGCAATCTCGGTTCACTGCAACCTCCACCTCCCAGGTTCAAGCAGTTCTCCTGCCTCAGCTCCCCAAGAGTAGCTGGGATTACAAGTGCATGCCACCACACCTGGCTAATTTTCGTATTTTTAGTAGAGGAGGGAGGTAATACCTTCTACAAAGGAGAAAAATATACTTATTTCTAGTAATCATACTAAATTATAGATAATCCCTTAAAAAGTTTTTGGACTTCAGCAGTCACTTGTATATGTATTGCCAACCGAATATACAATCTAAGTAAAGTTAAACCTCTGAAAACTAGTAGTTTCGTATATAATAGAAATCTGAATTTATCAAGCTATCCACTGGCGGGTAGACTACTCAACTTAATCTCCATATCTGCTTTATAGTATATATCACGCCTACTGCATTAATAATGTCTAATGTTAGCCATTTTAGTGACAGGGCAATTTAATAGCAAATTTCTGTATAACCACACAAAAGAATTGCTGAAATGAGGTGTGTCTTACTAATGGGGATTAATCTGAGAATTAGAACATTTACAGATTGACAATGAGAGATGAAAATAATATTAAAAAATGAAGTAAAGTGCCAAGTTATACCAAATTTGACTGACTATTCAAATTACATGGAAGTAGATTGACTAGCTCTCATTTATGTAGGCCTAAGTAAAAAGTAGCAAGTCAATGCTAAATCATATTCACTATTTTTATTGAGATCTGACAGGTTTTCTGAATCTGTCTTTTAATTTCCTTTCCTGAATATGTATACATATATATGCACAGTCAAGGTAACATTGAATATAATATTGAACACATATATATATATTCAGTATTACCTTGACTGTATGTGTGTGTGTGTATATATATGTGTGTGTGTGTGTGTGTGTGTGTGTGTGTGTGTATGTATATACACACACACACACACATAACACACATACCAAGGTTATATATACATATATATGTATGTGTATGTGTGTGTGTGTGTGTGTGTGTGCGTGCACGCACGCCAAGGTAATATATATGCACCAAGGTAATGTTGAATCACAGTGTTTTTCACAGTAGATTAGGGAAAATGCCTTCCAAAGTTTTGTCACAAGAAATAATAAAATGATGAGGTGGTATTTTCCAGGAGAAAAATTCAAGCAAATGAAAAGTTATACCTAATGCTTTCAACAGACACCTGTTTTTTAAAAACTACTTTTGAACTTCAACTGGCATTTAAGTTAAAATTCTACAAATATCAGGCCAGATACTACCAAAGGTACTTTCAAAGATGTGTTAACACTGACTGAAAAAAGATTTAGATAAATGTGGCTCCCCCTTTTTCTATAATTATACAGAGAATTTAAATTAACATTTTCTAGTGCTTTTAAAATCATATTATAGAAATAAAATTCTGTAGGTGCAAGAACTGTCCAGGAGAAGGCTGGCTGCCATCTTAATTGCAACATACATTGTTCCTGACAATATTTGTATTGTTTCATCTGTATACTTTACACCATCAAGCCTGTGAGAGGCAGCTGCTGTGTGGGCCTTTTGGCTAAAATGCTTGGCTATCCATACTGACCCAAGGATAGAAATGCTTGGTCACCATAATAACTAAAGCAAAAGTTCCATTCTGGAAACATTTTTCAGAAAAGCAATTATAGATTTTTAGACCAAAAAAAAAAAAAATCAAGACTTAGTCTCTTCTTTTTAAAATTTAAGTATAGTGGAAAAGTCTATGGATATGGGGAATAAATTAGGGATAAAGTTAAAAGAAACCATGTGTCCATCCTAATTTTGCCATATTCAGTTTCTTTGACCTTGAGCAAATGACTTCATGTCTTTCAAAAATACATAAAAAATATACCTCCAATATGAATTTGCACTGGGACAATTTGTGAGAAAACATTTTGCAGATCGTTAAGTACAAGACAGAGCTATTGTTACTGTTTATGGTTATAATCATAATTACTAAATATTCAGCCTATCCACTCCTCCTTCCACTATAGGATGCTCTGAAGTATAGTGTATTCTAATTTTCCAAAGACTTTGTAATAGTGTATTTCAATGCTGAGCTGTCTTCCCCAGCTCAAAAACTTTTAATTGCCTGATAAAGTGGATCATAAATGCCTTCATTTTGCATCTGAACCCATTTATCATGTGTTAAAGACATATATTTTTATATGTAACTCCCACTATTTGCCATTTGCTTGTTCCTTTCAGATCTGATTTTTAAATAAATTATCTGAATATGGATTACTATCTTTCTGTGTTTTCCTCACAACTTCCTCCTTCAGCTGGAATTCCTTTCCAGGTCATTTTCTTTTTTTCAGAAAGCTCTCTTAGTCCTCTTATAATCTTTTCCACACTGAAATATTCTATTTAGTAAAGCATTCTAGTGTGGATAAAATTTGTTTTATGCAGGTTAACAAATATATGATATATTCTAATATACGGAAGATACAGGCCAAGTATTAGTGAAAAAAGTGAGTAATTAACTGACAGTTGGTTAGAAACTCAGATATTTCAATGTGTAATTAAAACCTTATAGTCCATACTTAGGGAGCTCACATATAGAAATGAATATTCAAATGTATTTTTGTAAGTCTCTTAATGTTCATACACACACATATGCTCACACACAGAGAACCATATTATTATTACTTTTTTTGCTTCCAGTTGATGTTTTAAAGAAAGAATTGGTTGGCATCATAGATAACTAGATCACTTTCTAGGAAAATATATGTTTTTTTTAAAAATAGTGTTTCTTAAGCAATACTTACCTTTCACCTACCCAATTACCATCAAAATGTGGCAGGAGAAGAAACTGAAAGGAAAAAATTATTTTACCATGGCACTATACACATGGAAAAGCAAAACCACAACAAAGTAATACTAACAATACCAAATGCTAGCAAAAATGCAAAGTAACAAGAAATTTTATATTGCTGGAATTTTCACATATGCCAGGAATAATTGAAGTCCTTTTGAAAAACACGTTGACAATCTCTTTTAATTTAAAAGTGCACTTACTCTATGACCCTGTAATCCTATTTGTAGTTATATATCTAAGATAAATTAAAACTTACATTCACATACATTAAGCATACCAGCAAAGTTTTATAGTGATTTTACTTATATTTGGCTGAAAACAGAAATATTCTAAACTGGTGAATGGATAAACAAATAGTGTTATAACTATTAAGTAGAATATTAGTTATTAATGATAAGGGAAACATTGCTGACATATGTAACTACATAAAACTCAAGTGCTTTAGAAGAAATTATGATTTTTGGACTCAAAAGTTTATGCAAATTGAACTTTGTTCTATTCATTTTGGAAAAGGAAAAACAATAGAAACAGAAAACTTATTAGTTCTTTTCAGTGCGTACGTGTAAGGGTTGAATACAAAGAGGCAAAAGAGCATCTATTTTGTTTATAAAAATGATTCTTCATCTTGAGAATGTCAGTAACTACGTAACTTCATGCAATTGTCTAAAGTCGTTGAACTCTACATTGAGAACTGTGCATTTTACTCTATGTAAACTAAACTTCAAAAACTTGACTTTTACAAATTGTGTTATATTTATCCTTGTGTTGAAATTAATGGTACGTAGAAGCAAATTATATAAATATGAATTAAAAATAATGTTTATTGCAACAGATGAATAATAACCATGTAAAAAAATTTTTAAGCTACACTTTTTTGGTGTTATAACATTAGAAAACATTTTTGTCTATAATATATAATGNCAATCTTGGCTCACTGCAACCTCCGCCTCCTGGGTTCAAGCGATTCTCCTGCCTCAGCCTCCTGAGTAGCTAGTTGGAAATTCAGATATTTAAATGTGTAAGTAAAACCTTATAGTCCATAGATATTTAGAGAGCTCATATATAGAAATGCATATTCAAATGTATTTGAACATGGGTTCAAGCGATTCTTCTGCCTCAGCCTCCTGAGTAGCTGGGACTACAGGCATGCACCACCACACTTGGCTAATTTTTATATTTTTGTAGAGAGGGGGTTTCACCATATTGGCCAGGCTGGACTCAAACTCCTGACCTTGTGATCGCCAGCCTTGGCCTCCCAAAGCGCTGGGATTACAGGTGTGAGCCACCATGCCCTGCTTATGCATTCTTTTTATTTCCAAATTTTTAAATATCTCTAGAAAAAGTTAAAGTGAATAATTATTCCCCTGCATTCAAGGGATTTATAGCAACAGATGAATAATAACCATGTAAAAAAATTTTTAAGCTACACTTTTTTGGTGTTATAACATTAGAAAACATTTTTGTCTATAATATATAATGCAAGGTATGAATATGAGCTGTGAAATTATATTTCTTGCATGTAGGGGTCCAATTTTTCCTACAGAATTTGTGGAATGTTGCCTTTCTATGCTAAATTACCATTGCACCATTGCCAAAAATCAATTGACTATTGTATTGAACTACATCTTTCACCTTTTTCAAATGCAATACTGTCATTACTAATTATATTTCAGTATTTATTGAAATCAGTAAGAGTTCCCTTCAATTTTTTTTTCCAAACATACAGTTCATTTGACTTTCCAAACAAATTTAAAACTATCTAATGGAAATCTACCAAAAAATTTTCCTAGTATTTTCATTATGGATTAATATAATTTATATGTCAATTTGTGCCAAAGCAATAATACTGAGTTTTGCAGACTATAAACACAATATATCTCTTCACTTGTAGGTCTTCTTTTGATTCCTCTTACCAATGATTTTTGGTTTTCAGGAAACTGATATTTCAGTTATTTTATTATATTTACGAATAAGCATTATTGGGTTTTGGTTGCTATTTTCAGTGTCACTTAAAGGTAGTTTCCTATTGTTCATTGCCAGTGTAAATAAATAAATTTGAGTTTAGTATATTAACTAAATCCCACAATTTTACCGAACTCAATTATTGATTTTTAACTTGCTTATTGTTTTTTTAGTAAACTCTTTGGTTCTTAACTACAGCGAGGTCTGCAAATAGAGAAAGGTTTATTTTTCCATTCCAATATGAATACCTTACATTCTTTTTCTTCACTTACTGTTGTATGTAGAATTCATCCCCATTTTACTCATGACATCATTCACTACATTATATTGTATTAATTATATATAACCACATGCTGAAACATGGAAAAGTTAGACTTTTTACAGGTCTCTGTTAAAAAAAAAATCTGAGTTCATGTAGAAAATAAGTAATGACTTGTATACTTAGATTTTCAACACAAGTACTTTTAATATATAGTTAATGATTTTATATGGAATCAGACAGGCTGTTAGTTCACAACTTAAAAAAAGCAATATTATTTTTAAAAGCTAAAAGTAATAGAAAAAATAATTTCAGAAGAGCCATTTTTTCTTTTATATTCTTGTTTTCTGAATATGGTCGTTCCTCAGATGATTATTTCACCTTTCAAGCAGTATATGGCATTTGGGATTTGTTACTATTTCCATAGAACAGCCAAAGTGATCTATTAAAAGTACCTGTTAGCTCCTATTATTGTTCACTTAAAAATCTCCAGTGACTCCTTCTTACAAAGTGGATAAAAATCCCAACTTGCTATGGCTCCTTTGACCTATGCCTTTCCTGCAATTCCAACCTCATTTTATTCCTCTGACTTTGTTCTCTCCCTAATTCACTGTACTGCTCTTTGCTGGGTTTCTCAAAATAACAAACTCTTTCTTACCTTATTGATGAGAATAACTCTTCTTTCTCCCCCTTTTAACTCATTTTTTACATAGCTGATTCCTTTTTGTAATTCAGATCTTAATTTATATATCACCTCTTCAAGTAACCTTCACCACCATTGACTGAGTATTGCAGTTGCTGTCACAATAGCAATTCCCCATTTGCTTTTAACTTAAATATAGTTTCTAGTTCCATCTCTACTTTGTGGAAATTTGACTTCACCCTTGGCTACAGATGATGATTTTTCATTCTAACTTCATCATAATTACACTAAATTCTCATCACAGTCATTCTTTTTCAGAATGCCCCAATTCAGATTCATGTGATCCAGGCAAACATATGCTAGGGTTTTCACAGAAATAACTTTTTAAATATTTTAAAAGCAAGACTCTAATTATCTTGTTCTTTCTCTGTCTCTCAACTTAGTCAAGGTCAAGGAAACATATAATGTGGGAAGTGTTTGACAGACCCCCAGTAATAGCAAATCTACTTTAAAATGAAAGTAGGCCGGGTGTGGTGGCTCACACCTGTAATCGGAGCCCTTTGGGAGGCCAAGGCTGGTGGATCACCTCAGGTCAGGAGTTTGAGACCAGCCTGACTAACATGGTGAAACTTGCCTCTACTAAAAATACAAAAATTAGCCGGGCACAGTGGCAGGCACCTGTAATCCCAGCTACTTGGTAGCCTGAGGCAGAAGAATCGCTTGAACCTGGGAGATGGAGGTTGGAGTGAGACAAGATTGAGATTGTGCCATTGCACTCCAGTCTGAGTGACAGAGTGAGACTCCATCTCAAAAAAANAAAAAAAAAAAAAAAAAAAGAAAGGTAATACTAAATCTGAGCCCCTTGAGGTTATCATTAAGCCACTGATTTGAAGTAGTCCTGAAGTTCACCTTGCCTTTAGAATTAGTGTCATTATTTTTACTTGTATATTGTTTTCATTTCTTGCAGTTGAATGCACTTTTACTGATGCATGTCTATTTTTTTTAACGTTACTATCATTTAGTGACTTTCTGTCCAATTGCCCTGTTTTATTTTCTACGTTGAATTTATATCAGAAATTGTCTTTTATTTGATGTTCA
Source organism: Cebus imitator (assembly GCF_001604975.1). Lineage (NCBI taxonomy): Eukaryota > Metazoa > Chordata > Mammalia > Primates > Cebidae > Cebus > Cebus imitator. Next base: position 889,618 of record NW_016107497.1, read on the forward strand.
TCTATGTAGCCTTAAGAATAAGAACATTAAAAACTAGAGGTTAATTTCTCTAGTTTATTTTTATATTTCTTAGCACATAGGAGGTAAAAAAAGTAATTTTTGTACAATAAATGAGTGATGAAAATGGCTGGATATTAGATCTCAGGGTCAGTTTGGTTATATCAGATATATTAAGCTGTGTCCCCTCATTCTTGACAGAAATTTTGAAATCACAGACAACCTGAAGCCCTAAAGTTATAAAAGTTACACTGCATATTTTTAACAGAAATCTTGCCTTACCACATCTGTTTAAATTGCCTGTGTTCATTTTAGTGTCTCTAAGTTGAATTTATAGTCAACTCTGTTAAACAGGGTTTTTGCACATGCCTGAGACTTAGGCCCAACTCTGTGTCTATATTACTAGTCCTAAACTGTTTCCTGAGTTCCCCTAAGCACTGATTCCACCCACATGAATGCACCATAATCATCTGAAACTCTACACATATGTTTAAATTAAAGCATTGTGCCTTTCTGTTATTGAACCTAATTTCAATTTTTTGGAATTTGAAATGTGAAGACTTGAGCCAAAATGTTTTTACTGAGATATTAGCTGAAGATGAAAGAAAAGCAAAATGACAAGAAGGTTTAACTGTCACACTGCTGACAGCTATTTAGCCCTTGGCTGTTTATTTCTATATTTCTTTCACTTGAGAGGCATTATACATCTATGTTGTTTATGCTACTATTATTTTAAGAGGTATGCCATAGTCAGGTGGACCTTGTTTTAACAGATGTATTTATACATATATATATATATATATATATACACACATATATATTCATATACACACACACTCTCTATATACATACTATATATATACACTAAAAGCACATGCACATATACAGTATTTAAAATATTTAAATATATGTATATATGCATACATACAGCTAAGTATATAAACACACATGCATTTACATAAATGCACATGTTTTATGAGAGAAAAATCTTCATATCCCTCAAAGTACATGCACAATGTTTGTTGATTAGAGTTATTTGGCTTTTGCATGATGATGCAAGATCAGAACATCAAAGGAAAAATTAAGCATTGCAGAACCAGACACAATGTGTCTTTTACTGAATGTGTTACTGGCTTATTAACTTTTCAGTGTACATAATTTTACTCATCTATAGGTTGATGTTAATATTGACATTTATGTAAAAGTACTTTCATGACAATTAAATGAGATAAATATTATTGTATAATTTTAAAAAATAAAGTAAAATCCAGCAGCCTCATTTGAATTACGTGCATCTACTCGCCCATTGCACAATGTTAGGTTATGTAAGCTTCCACAGTGTTAGTATCTTCATGTAATAAAAGTATAATATATACTTCAAAATGCTGTGAAGAATAAGTGCAATATATATACAGAGCACTTACAATAGTTCTTCAAATACTGTACATTAAGGTATCAATGCATACTATTTTGATAATTTTATTTTTAAAGAGTTGTTTTGAAGAATTGGTTACTGCTTATAATGTTCCCAGAACATAGCTTAGTTTATAGTAAGTTTTTAGTTAATGGATTGTATTTTTGTTCTATTTTATTCACATTTGTGTGTTAAAGTATTTTGTGATCACGGATCAAGCTCTAAGACATTATTTACTTTAAAAAGACCCTTATAGTTTTTTTTTTAACTCTTTAAAACTTTTGAATTGCAAAGATAGTTTAGAGAGCTCCATCTATATTATATCAAATTTCTTCTATTCCTAACATCTTAACATTTACTCAGGATCCCATGTGAGTTACCACATTACATTTACTAATTGTATCTCCTTAGGCTCTTCTTGGCTGTGACAGTTTCTCAGTCCTTCCCTATTTTTAATGATATAGTTTTGAGGTGTGCTGGTGAGGTATTTCAGAACGTGCCTTAATTGGGATTTGTCTGGTTTTCTTTCTTGTTTAAAGTGAGGTTATGTGTTCTGGGGGGGAAGATGTGAGAGATACACTGTCATTTTCATCACAGCATATTAGTGGTACATACTCTTAACATGACATCACTGCTGATGTGAAACCTGATCATTTGTTTGAGGTAGTGTTCATTGGGTCTTTGCTATAAAATTACCCTTTATTTTTTCCCCAGCTTTACTCCTTGGAAATCATTATTTCTAACTTGCTGGGGTATTATTTTATCTAGGCTCTCTCAGCTGCCAGAGCAAGAAAATGTATGTAGGTATATATAAATATCTACAAATACTTCAAATGCAATATTATGTATCTATAGCAAGTTAAACCGTAGCACATACCGATATCCTTTACTGTAATCAACGACCACATGGATTATTCTAACTTCCTCCTCTTGCTTAACTGTAAACTCCTACTACAACAGTGAGAATAGCCTTCCACCATTCTTTTACTTAGTTGCTCAAATCTAGTATGCATGAGTGATAGCGTCTGAATTAACACATAATCCTGTGGTAAAGAACATATCGTATAGTATATACACAATACTTATCAATACTCACCTTTTTCTGTAGTCTTACAGACACCCCACAATTCAAAATTTATTTATGGCAGCATCTTTTTTCCTACTCCTTTCAGTGACATGACTTCATATATTTGTAATACAATTATATTGTTTTGTCACATTCTGCATTCCATCCTAGAATCCCTTGACCCTCTAAATTATTATTATATTTTACCTTATATACATTAAGTTTCACTCTGTTATAAAGTTCTATATAATTTAACAAATGCATAGATTTTTTGCATTGAGTTGTCTTCATCCCCTAAGCATTCTTAGTTGAATGTTTGGTGCTTTATTATTAAACAGTTTCCTTTTATCTAACCTAATAAAATATGTTTCCTTTGAAGAGTAACTACATTTTATACTACATAGCAATAATTATGGATACAGAGTTCCTGTACTGAGTTTATGATACGTTATTATTTTTCTTGGAAAAATCTTTAGTCCTTGGAATCTGCTTTGCTGCCTGCAGCACTGACCAAATCTTTATATTTTGAGGTGAACCAAAAGAGTCTCATAACACATTTTTCTAGCTAGGTAACAGTAAATAACAGTAAATAAGATATCCTTACAATGGATAAATTGTAATGGTGGGAATTTTACAAAAATACATAGAAAGCAAACCCAGAATATTTCTAATAAATAATCTCAGTGTAGTTACAGCTCACCTTATTTAATATTTGTGTGGAAGTCTACTGTTAACAATTTTTCCTTTCATTTTTCTATTTTGGTAAAATGCATATAACAAAATTTATCATGTTGGCCACTTCTAAGTGTACAGTTCAGTATTATTAAATATATTTATAATATTGTGCAACTATGACCACCATCCATTTCCATAACACTTTTCATCTTATAAAACTGAAACTATACCCGTTAAACAATAAATCCCCATTCTCCCCATTGCTCCTGCCAATCCCTGGCAACTATCATTCTATTTTTTGTCTTTTTGATTTTGACTACTCTCAGTACCTGATGTAAATGGTATCATACATTATTTGTCTTTTTGTGACTGGCTTATTTCACTTAGCATAATATCCTCAGGTTTATTATTGTAGTATTATGTCAGAATTTTACCCTTTTTTTAAAGCTGAATAATATTTCACTGTGTGTATATACAATATCTTTTTTATTCATCCATCCATCAATGGACACTTGAATTATTTCTACATTTTAGTTATTGTGAATAATGCTGTTCTCAACAAGGGAATACAAATATCCCTTTAAGACTCTAAATTCGAAATCTTATGTTTTTAGAGTATTTCTCTAATTTGCCTTTTTTTCTTGAACCTGCCCACATATAAATTTAAGACATAGAATTTACTGGCAACTTTCAAGCATAGAATTAACAAGTTGTCTCTAAAAGAGTGAAGACCTTAATATTCTCATTACTTCCAGATTTCTTACTCCTGCTGTTTTCCTGACCACAAAGAATTCTGTTTACTTTTTTGAAGGTCATTTAATTTTCCAAAATAGATATTTCTTGTTATTTTATTATATACATTTAGGTTTCTTTTGGAGGGAGAGATTTTTCAGCATCTCCAGTTTGTCAAGAAAACTTATGGTCACCTCAAAGCTTCGTTTCAGTGTTTCAATTTCTTCTAAAATTATTTTGCTTTCAATTGTTTTCATTTTTCTCTTTTTCTAGTTAATGGCATTCAGATGTCTCGTGATCCTTAGATTAAAGCTTTGTGTGCATGTGGCAGGCTCTTTAAGTGCTAAGCCTGGCTGACTGAATTATCTGTGATGCAACTAACCCATTTAATTGAAGGAATCACAACTATCAATGTCTTTAAGTTTTTATTCTTGGACTCACTAGTTTCTGTATGCTGTATATGCTGGAGTACTTCAATATCCTTCTGGGAGGTGCTAACTTGATACTACCTTGATCATTTTATTATTTAGTAGTATTTAAGTGATATGTCATGACTTAGATCAAGCCCAATTCCCTCTTTCTTTGGGATTTGACACGTTCTCAGTCACTGGATTAAAAATAGTGACTAGACTAGGAGGGGTGACTCACACCTAAAATCCCAGCACTTTGGGATGCCAAGGCAGCTGGATCACCTGAAACCAGGAGTTTGAGACCATCCTTGCCAAAATGGTGAGACCCAGTCTCTACTGAAAATGCAAAAATTAACCTTGAGTAGTGGTACACGCCTGTAATCCCAGCTACTCGGCAGGCTGAGGCAGGAGAATCACTTGAACCCAAGTGGTGGAGATTGCGGTGAGCTGAGATCATGCCATGGCACTCTGGTGTGGGTGACAGAGCTAGACTCTGTCTCCAAATAAATAAATAAATAAATAAATAAATAAAAATGATCACCATTATTATGTTTTGTCCTCCAGTTACACCATATAACTTCTTAACCCTAGAGCTAAACTATTAGAGCATTTTCTAGATGGTTTTGAAGTGCTATGCATCTCCTAAACTGAAGATTTGTTTATAAAAGTGCCTATGTGCACAGTTATATTGAGGTTGTTGAAGGTACAGGAGTGAAATAATTCACATACTTCCACAGCAAAATATACGGATTACACAATTATGGTTAATGCTTTCTTCTTATCCTCATTAAGTATTGTTCCTACCATTCACATAATATCCTAAAACAGGAGAAAAAATAAATTGGCTCCATAAGCAAACACAAGAACAATATAATAACATTATTGTCAATAACAATATTTTAATGGTTATTTTCAAGTACTTTTATGAATTTTGAATCTGACTTTATTAGTACATTGTTGGGTGTAAAGCTACATATATGGTCCTTTGGTGAAACATGAGATCTTTGCTTTTCTTTTTTCTATGTACATATTTTTTAATTTTTGAAGAAAACAGGACTGGTAGTAAAGCATCAGTTTTATATCATAATAAATGAGATTCCAGAGAAGAATATTCCTTTATGTTTCAGTATTTCCCAATGTAATGTCTGTGCTTAGTCAATTCTATTAAAAGGAAAACTTTAGACAAATTAAGCTTAAGAGAGTTTTGTTGAGCAGAGAGTGATTCACGAATCAGAAAGTTCTCTGCACCAGAATACACTCAGAACACCTCCTGGATTGCCACATGATTGAATAATATTTATAGAGATAAAAAAGCAAGGGACGAACAGAAAACAGAAATGAGGTAAAGAAACAGCCGAATTGATTATAGCTCAGTTTTGCCTTATTTTAACACAGTTTGAACAGTTGGCCATTTGTGAATGCTGAAACTCCATGATTGGTATGTGTAGTCTCTTTACATATCCTGTTAGTTTGCCGTGTAATATATGTGGAGAAATCTTAGGCTGAACTTTAAATATGTAAGAAAGTGGTTTGGGGCTTAACTAAATAATAATTCATTATGTCATAACTATTTCTTTTTCCTCTGCACAGTATTCATTTTTTTCTGTTCTTAAAATACCAGCATTTTTTTTCTTGATGTCTAGTTCATTATAAAGGTGATTTTAACTGGATATTTAGGGCAAAATCCTGATGAGTTTTCTTGGAAAACGTCAAATATTGTTCTGAAATTTCTTACATCTGTTCCAAAATTGCAACACTTGTTTTCTAGTGTCTGATTTAACTTAAAAATTGCAAGGGCAAAAGTTATGTCCTATCGCACTCACACACATATTATATATATAATCTAGCATATTTCCTTTTACAAAATCTTACCTATATGGGTTGCTAATGTAGCTTACATAAACTTACAAATTCAACACTGAAAAATTTTTATTAAAAACTATGCCATGTATCTCAAATAAAAAGAAATTCTGACAGTTTTAGGATAGCAGACTATCATTTTGTCATAGATGAGTGTATGACCCATGAGTTTAAAGGACAAAGGAACACAGGCTCAGACCCCATCATTTAGTTGGATTGGTCTACTCAAACCATTCATTCCAGAAAATTACTTGGCCTTCAGATATATCTTGCAGGTGCAATCCCCACCTACCTCCAATCTTTCAAGATCAGCCTCTCCAGAGAAAAAACTCCTTGTTTATTCCAGGATGGGGAGGAGTACTCATGTAGACACAGGTGGTAAGGAATTTGCCTGGATTCTGATGCTTTTTTTAAATATTTGTTTGAAGGCCGGGCGCGGTGGCTCACACTTGTAATCCCAGTACTTTGGGAGGCCGAGGCGGGTGGATCACGAGGTCAAGAGATCGAGACCATCCTGGTCAACATGGTGAAACCCCGTCTCTACTAAAAATACAAAACATTAGCTGGGCATGGTGGTGCGTGCCTGTAATCCCAGATAGTCAGGAGGCTGAGGCAGGAGAATTGCTTGAACCCAGGAGGCGGAGGTTGCGGTGAGCCGAGATCGCGCCATTGCACTCCAGCCTGGGTAACGGTGACAGAGTGAGACTGTGTCTAAAAAAAAAAAAAAAATTTGTTTGAGACAGAGTCTCACTCCATCACCCAGGCTAGAGTGCAGTGTAGTCATAGGATCTTTAGGGTGTCACTTAGCAACCAGAAACCTTAGTGGCCAGTGGTGCTTTTACCCAAGTTTTGCCTGGGCACAATAGGTTTGTTCTACACATTTGGTCCAGCTGGCTGCACTCAGCTCTTGCTACCAGCCCAGATTTTATGACTGCCAAGGGCAAGCCAGGTGCAGAGCAGTGAGCCGGGTGTGTGAGCAAGCAGGCACAGAGTCCATTCCCTGCACACAGCCTGGCATGCTAGCTGTTGCAGGGCAGGCAGCTCCAGGTGCCAGCATGAGCGCTGGCTCCCTGAGAGGCTGCAGCTACACCAGTCATACTGCAAGCAGCTGGCACCAGGGAACACAGTGGCTCCCAGTAGCTTGGAGATGCAAGAAACTGCAGAGCCCCAAAGAGGATATCACAGCCCTGGCTCAGAGAGCTCCTAGGTCAGGGCTCCCCAAAAGGTGGCAGCTCTCTCCTCTCCTGTTTTTCTCATCATCCATAATGTGTTGAGCAAGGACCATGTTTCAGCCCTTGTTACACCTCTTTTAGTCCTTCCATTTGGCAGGTCTTGAGTTCTCGTCCCTTGACCAGGAAGAATGAGATAGGCTGAAAACTGGAGGGTAAGACTAAAAAGTGCTTTATTGAGTTACAGAACAGCTTTTAGTAGACCCAAAATGGGTAGCTCCTTTCCACAGGCAGGTCATCCCAACCAGTGCAGCTCTCAGCAGAGAGGAGACCCAGAGTGTGTATCTCCTATCCACAAGTAGGACATCCCACCAAGTGGACAGGTCTCAGCTGAGAAGAGATCCACATTGGGTAGCTCCTTTTCACAGGCAGATTGTCCTGATATCTGCCAGAGTCTGGCTGAGTCCAGGGTTTTTATGGGCTTCAGAGGGGAAGAAGTGCATGCTGATTGGTCCATTGGTGGCCATGGCGACGTGGGGCAAAGGCACTATAAGTTCTTACACCAGTCCACAGAATTGGCAGCTTAGCTCCCAGACTTCAGGCCATCCCTGGGGACCTGCCGCTTTCCACCCAGGAGCCAGTATGCCGCCTGCCACCATTAACTTGCTATTCGTGGTGCCCAGGCTCTTCATGCCAATGAAAGCCTGCAGGCCTGTGCCAAGATGGCCTCAGGTCTTCCTTAATCTCCTTCCCATGCTTGTCAGTGCCCCAAGTCCAGAGGGGGCTGAGGCAGCATGGGGCTGGTGCATATAGGGGGCTGGAGAGTCAGTTGCTGGCCCCAGTGCACACACAAGCGACAGGGTTTGACAGCACTTGGGCTCAGCCACAACTTTCCTCCAAAATCTGAGCAGGTGTGAGGAGCATTTTTGTTTTCTGCTGCTCCTTTTTGTTGTTAAGTAGTTATCAGATATGCATGTTGGTAGGTTTCAGATTGGAGAATGTGGAACTGGATCTGTGTTTCAGATTCAGGGCTTCAGAAAATTGGATTTTCAAAATAGAGAAATGAGCCTGGGGTTCCTTGGTATAAGTCAGAATAGAGGTACTGAGAGGTGGGATGGGTGGGTAAGGTAAGAGGATAAATGGGAGACTCAAAGAAAAGCAGAGATATAGAATAGAATGCAAGCCAGTGAGCACTGCCAATGGGATATTTCAGTGATAATTTAGAACAGGTACACCTGATCCTGAATCTAACATTTACTTTATTTCTGTAGTTCAAAGCTATTGTATGTACTTAATACTTTGTATAAATTGAATTTTATCAATAGAATAGGTTAATTAAAGAAAGGCACTGGATCTACCCAATGCAGAACAAGGACAGCAAATCTATTGTTATTGGAAGATTGATAGACAGAATTAATTTACACAAAGCTGGAACTTAGGGTCCAGAAGGAACTAAGATAGCTTCCCATAGTCCTATAAATCAGAGGTACTGTGAGAGATTAGGAGATATTCTAAAACTGTACAATTGGATTTCCAGTCATTTTTTGTAAGTATTAAAGGGTAGACTAGTCCAACTCAATTATTCAACAATAATTATTGAACAATAATGATTAAACAATAATTCAACATTTATATACAAATTTATTAATCTAGCATTTATGTTCATCATTTTTATTTTTACACAATGATGATATAAGTAAAGGTTTTTGTTAGCCTTCAAGTTCAGTTCATCAGCTAATAAAAAAAGGAGTGAAGAAGAGGTTTAGATCCATATGTTTGTTAAGTTTAACAAACTTCTATCAGGAGGTCTGTGTTGTAACATACATATACTGGATTAATCTAATCTAAAAGTTAAAAGTTAACTCTAAGCATCAGTCCATGTTATAATGTTACATGGATTCAAAATCAATTGCCTGTTTTTGAGGGAGTTCCTTAGAATTAACTGGTAATTTTTATTTATTTATTTTTAATTTGTGAAATTGGCTTTATAGATTTAGCAAAGGTTATGAAACCAGTCTGGATAGACAGTGTAAGTGAAAACGGAGAGGTATTTGGGCAGTGTTTATGGAGAGTTGAGGAAGGAGACAGAGCAGTGAGATATTTAATGGTTATATGTGGGCTGATTAATACTAATTAATTGTCTTCTCCTACAATTGAACACTAGCTTGGATTATAAATGTAACATAAAGGAATCGTGCTTTATATCTTGGATTGAACTCACAAAAATAGAAATTTCAAATTATTATGCTCAGATATTTTAAGGGGACTTTTCCATTAATGATGTTCCGTAAGATGGAATCAACCTTTATACTTGCTTTAACCTCAGCGTTAATCTCAAAAAACTTACACAGCGAGGGAGAATTTGAATGACAGCCCAGATATATAAAAATATTAGGTACACAGAAACTTAGAAGCCATGTTAAAAGATCCATATATATATATATATATATATATATATATATAAGTTTATTTTACATGGTTGAAATTAATTTATTTTCAACTTTAATCTGACTGATTCATAGTCACAATATATTCTTTTTGGGAGGGTTTCACAGTCTGCCATATAAAATATTTATATCAGTTTTTCTTCATATGAATCAAAATTATCACCATTCCTCTTCTCACTGATTTTACAAATGAAACTGCATAACTAATCCACAGCATTTTTAGAGAAGAAAAATGATTTGACACACAGCAGGAATATGCTCACCTGACAAGCCATCACTCTAAAGTCTCCATTAGCTCAATCAGAAAATGGCTTTACAGTAAAGAAATATGAAGGCTTGGAGTCTATTACTCCCATGGCTATAGTTTGGCAAACTTACAGAAAAAAATCATTTTTTTCTCACAGCCTGATAATATTCAAACTTTTTCAATCTCTCCTTAACAGTTAGCATTATTCTCTCACCTGGAAAAACAAAAATAAAACAGAAATGAGGAGAGAGAGGAAAGGTGTGGTTACAGGAATAAAAGGGAAGGGAAGTGTGTAGAGGAAGACATAAAAGAGACAAAGGGAAAACGAGGGAAGGATGTCTCTGGCTGTTGAGAAAGAATAGTAAGAGGTAGTAACACTGGCAAAAGTGGCAAGGTTTGTGGAAATTTCCAGTGTCAATCAACAACTTACAGACATTCTTGGAATGAGAAATAATTGGTGAAATAAGATTGATATAGTAACTTTAAAAAAATGAAACAACTTTGTTTCTGTTTCAGTAGAGTGAGACAGAACATCAAATGGCTATTACTTGTAGAGCTTCTTACAATGGAATCTTCTGTGTTGTTGTGCGCTGCACAGAGAAGGTAAAGGTGAGGGAAGCAGTACTAATAACTTATGATGTGGCATCAGGGTCTATTCTGTTTCACATTCTCTATGAACTATGAGAGGTTTTATTTGCCTTTTTTAGACAAGAAAAAAAATGCCTCAGAGACATCACCTTCTTTGGTTTGCATCCTAGGTAATCACCATTAATCCTTCTCACCCATTATCCAACTTTTATTCAAGATACTTTGCTCTCCAGATCACTGATATCCATGGACTGCTTCAAAGGGATCTCTTGCATTTTGATTTCTTGTTGGGTTCAGCTAATGGAAGACAACAGAGGAAGATCAGAAAACAGTAAGAAAGAGAGGACAGAGTAAATGTTCCTTCACTGCTCCCTCTGCCTGGCTGTTTTCTTCTATCTAAGTGTGCTTTCTGCTACCTCAAGTCACATTTCCTACCTTTCAGTTCCTTCTACAGCTATATCCCCCATCTGAATTACATATTCTCTCTCCCACTTTATCAGGCCTAGCATCGACAAAAGTTCCCCAATATTTCTAACCTTTGGAGACTTACACAATCTTTGTTCTTTTTCTTAATATGATCCATACCTTTTCGTAAATTAAAAAACAAAAAAACAAACAACAAAAAACTTGTTCTTAATGCCTCTTCAATTAACTGTTTTCAGTGTGAAGTCACTTTCTATTAGGATTCATCTACCAGTTGACAAAGCCAAGATTTAAACCCAGGTTTTCCTATAAAACCTAGAACGTCTTTTTACCAGCCCACAACCTATTTGGAAATTCTTATTATTACTATTGAGACAGAATTTCACACTTGTTGCCCAGATTGGAGTGCAATGTCACGATCTCAGCTCATTGCAACCTCCCGGGTTCAAGCAATTCTCCTGCCTCAGCCTCCCGAGTAGCTGGGATTACATGCGTGTGCCACCACACCCAGTTAATTTTGTATTTTTAGTAGAGATGGGGTTTCACCATGTTGATCACACTGATCTCGAACTCCTAACCTCAGGTGATCCACCCACTTTGGCCTCCCAAAGTGCTAGGATTACAGGTATGAACCACTGTGCCTGGCCTGGGAGATTATTTTTAAGGATGATTGGCATGAAAGTTATGTTTATTTCAAATCCATCAATTACTAACTGTTTTCAGCATTTTAGGATGATCATCTACTTAATGAAATTTATGTTCCCAGAAAAATAAATAGCAACATAATTGCTTGAAGGCATTTATTAGAGATTTTGTTCCAGGACGAGATTCCCACAATTCAATAAATACGTTTGTTTTCACTGTTTCCAACCCCATGTAGGCTAATTTATTTATCCTAGCCAGCATTCCTAGATTGTTCACAGCTCCATGCAACTTTTTAAATAAATGTGACTCTACTGGGGCTTCTACTTATGTCTCTGGAAAGAGTCAACCTGTTTATTGCCTTATACTGCACAATAACATTAAGGATGCATTTTTAAGCCAACATAAGTGAGGGTATAGTTGAGTCCAAATCAGGCAGATTATGAACAACTTGGAAGCAGTCAACACGCACTTCATGTCTTTGAATCCCAGATGTTTAGTGCTACATTGGCCTACAATAAATGTTAATAAATAAGTTAATAGACAAGGTATTCATAATGTAAATAATGTATATTCTTATTTATGTGATTAATCTTCTCTTTAATAATGGCCAGATGCTTCTGATTTCTCTTCTGACTCATTGATCAGTCATTCCTCATCTTATTTGCTGACTCCTTCTCTCTGATCTACCGTCTCAGTTTTGACAAGCCTCCTAGACTCTACAATCTCCCCTTTTGAGGTAATTTAAGATTTTTATTTTTGTGTATATGGCATGGATCTCTTTGTTAGCCTGGTCAAACATCAGGACTCATTCTTTCTTTTTTTTTTTTTTTTTTTTTTTTTTTTTTTTTTTTTTTTTTTTTTTTTTTTTTT
>NW_016107497.1:902215-928308 GCF_001604975.1 Cebus imitator
CACATGCCACCATGCCCAGCTAATGTTTTGTATTTTTAGTAGAGACGGGGTTTCACCATGTTGACCAGGATGGTCTCGATCTCTTGACCTCGTGATCCACCTTCCTCGGCCTCCCAAAGTGCTGGGATTACAGGCTTGAGCCACCGCGCCTGGCCAGGACTCATTCTTAGAATACTGCTTTTATGCATAAGATAAAATAGTATAAAGAAAATCAAGCATCAAAATATATTTTAAAAGGTTTGTATTCTAGTAATATGTGTACTTTTTAACATATTAAGTAGGAAAATCTCAGGCATGTCTACTACTACAATAAACCACATTTTGAGATATCAGCAAAACTAAAATGATTAAAACAATAGCTATAATTCCTGTAGGTTATTTATTTATTTATTTACTTTTGCTTTTGGTAATAAAGAAAATGCTAATTAATGAAGCTTAGTAAAAATAAAATGCAAACATTTGCATCCATATTAATCTTTGGATTCCACCTATATCTTTAATTTTTGTTAAAAGCTCTAATTTAAATGGGTTATTCAATGTTATGATGAGAAATAGAATCTATATGCCGAAGACTCACACATTTACATCTTTATTTCAGACTGCTCTCCAGAGTTTCAGTGAAGCTGGGCTGTGTTTCAGACATCTCAAATTTACCATAGCCAAAACAGAATTCTGGAATTCTTGATTCATGTCATAAAAGGATCTTTCTCTTAATTTTCTCACTATTAAAGCCCAGGAAAGGCAAAACTATGGCACCGTTTTCTCAATTGCTCATTTTTTAAAAATCTGGCATTCTTCTTAGTCATTGCTTTACCTTATTCTGCCACACCCAGTTCATCCGAGAAAATTGTCAGTTTTACTAAGGTACAAATGTTTTTTACCCTAGTCCAAGTCTGGTAAGTTTTCATCTGGATTATGCTAAGCTTTTCTAAACTTTTTTTTTTCTTCGTGCAGTTATTGACCCCTAGTATTTATCTTTTAAGAGCAGTTCGAACTATATTTACAATATAAATCAAGTGATGGATCCATCTTTGCCTATTTCTATAAATTTTGGTTGTTTTAATCACTCAGGTCCATCCACATCCAAGAGTCCCTTTGTTTGTAGAATACATCAAGCTCTTTCCTATTTTAAGGATACCCAATATGCTCCCACCACCTCAAAACCTCCCTCTTTCTTTTAAAATAATGTAAATATTATCTTTTTAGAGAGGCCATTGTTGATATCCTACGCAACAGAGTAAAATCATGTACAGTACTCTTTTAAACATTGTCCTTCAAGTGCAGCATCTGTGTAATAATGACACATACATAAATAATGGTAGATAGATGAATAGATAGATAGATAGATACATACATACATATTGTCTCATCCAAGAGAATAATTGTTAAGGGAGAAAAAAATGTATGCGTCTTTCACTGAATCTTTATTGCCTAGTAGAAAGTCTATCTTATACGAAAGAGTTAATAATAAATCCCTGACTCATTGATTATTCATAATCAGTAAACTTCTCTAAACCTCTGTTCAGCAGTATATTTCCTTCCAAATAAGAAATAGTTGGGGATTATTTTTAATAATCCTAATTCAGCAGTTTTTTTTAAAAGCCATCATAGGCTGGGTGGAATGGTTTATGCCTGTAATCCCAGCACTTTGCGAGACTGAGGCAAATGGAACACCTGAGGTCAGGAGTTTGAGACCACCCTGATCAACATGGTGAAACCCCATCTCTACTAAATACAAAAGGTTATCCAGGGGTGGTGGCACATGCCTGTAATCCCGGCTACTCAGGAGGCTGAGGCAGGAGGCTTGCTTTAACCCGGGAGACGGAGGTTAGAGTGAGCAAAGATCTTGCCACTGCACTCCAGCCTGGGCGACAGAGTGAGACTCTGTCTCAAAAAAAAAAAATGTCATAATAAAGAGATAGTTGTTTGTATATAACATGATTTCATATTGCACTGAATAAAAATATCAGTTTCAAAATGATCTGGCCAGTATTTTTTAACTTGTTCTAAGACGTAGACAGTGTGAAGATCAATTTCCTTTGTCATTGTTCAAGGTCCTCACTTAAGAACTAAATTTTGTTGTTTACAATTATTCATAAACAGCTGGAATATTTAATTATGAAACTCATTGTGATGATTTTAGGATTGGAAGGAATGATGACCTTATTTATGTCTGTGTGATTTTCTGACAATAACTAAGAAAACATGAAAGTAACAGAGAGTAATTATGACTTTACAAAATAACTGCTGACAAAAATCAGGCAAAGATAATACTTGGGAAATTTAACATATGCAAATCAGCAGGTCCAGATGACAAACATCTTAGGCTATTAAGGGAAGAGATAAACATTCTGGACCACTTAAAGTTATTTGAAACAAAAAAAAAAGTTCAAATTCAAAAACAAAGCATAATGTTGAGAAAATATAAATAAGCAATCTATTTCTTTTTGAATAGAAAAAACTAGTCTGCATGATGCTGATATTAATATATATGAAGATAGTGAGGTAGTACAATGGCATCAGGAACTAATGCAGAATAGATTTTTATGGGAAAACAGCATTTCATCTATTCCCATAGCTTTTGCATTGTAATACAGTTACTATGAGCAGTACCATTATCAATCAAATGTTACAATAACCTCTATTTGTATGTAGTTATAAAGTAGATTTAGTGATACCTCTAGCTATATATAATCAATGTGAAATCAGAATATAAACAGCAAATAATAATCTCTATAAATGAAGTCATCTTAGGAAACTTTTGGAAAGTTGCTGATGAAATAATATCAAATTTGAACTTAAATATAACCTCTATTGTAAACTGGAAGAATGAAAAGCCTATCTCAAATTTCAGATAATATTAAATGGAGAAGAATTAAGAAGTTGAGAAAGAAATATGGTGTAAGTCTAAAGATAAAAATGTGAGCAGAGAAAACAAAATTAAATTTACATTGAGAAAGTAAGAGATAACATATCAGATTAAATATAATTTTAATTAACATAAAATTTGGGACAAATCTATATAAAACACTATTCAAAGAAACCTACATGAAATATGGTTAGACCAATTAGATATTAGATAGGAGAAAGAAAAGGAAAAGCAACTTGATTTTAAATCCATCTGGAACCCAGTACCTGTATAAAATCCTTAATTGTAATAATTACCAAGAATAATTTAAAATTTTGTTAAACAAAAATATTTATTTACTATCACTGAGAACTTAAAAATAAACCAATAGCGTTAATACTCTGACACTGGAATTAAGTAAAATATTGACTTTAGAACACAAAATGAGAGAAACTGAAAGTTTTTATAGGAAGTGGTACAGGAAAGTGGAAAATGAAATCTTAAAACTCTGCCCTAACCTTATTGTGGCAGAAGCTGGACCAAAGTCAGAATCTATTTTCTTTCAAAATCCAGACATCAGAGATGTATTCTCTAAATTAAAATAATATCAGTTATTAGTATAGAAGAAGAAATGGATTGTACAAAATGAACAGTATATCAAACTAGTAATAACAAGCTAAATAAATTTCCACTCTAAAATAAATATATGCACCATATAACTTTAAACATATTTTTATATTTCTTTCAGGTAAATAAGTATACCTTTTGAGGCAATGCCTTCATTGAATGGTTTATATTAGAACCTGGAAAAAGGAAGGGAAATTTTAATTCATCATAAACTATATATGTAGAGTATATATGTAATCATATCAGGTATTGTGTATGTATAATGAGGTTCAGTATTTTATTAAAAGCACAAAATACATCTGTTCTTTGTTATATCAGTAGTATTTCAATGGTGAAATACTATTATTAAAGTTAATTTTAAGTATAAAATTTTAGTTTTCTTTCAATATCACTAAGCTACATATATTTTGAATGACATTAAAAAGTAGATCACTGATTTTTTTATGATCATCAATATTTGAAAGCAATATGTAAGTCAGGTAGGGGCTGTTTGCCCTATAGACCTGGATAAGGACCAGTTTGGGTAATTATATTCCACCTGTCAAATTTCTCCCTGTAGTTTCTAGTCTGCAGAGCTGTTAAACAGCTGTTACATGTTATCCCAGTGATAACTGCAATTTGGTGATGAAGGAAATGACTCTTTCTTATTTATTTATTTATTTATTTGAATTTAATAGAACTCAGTAGTTGTCTTAAATACAAATCTTAACACATAAAACTTGATTTTGCAGGTTCTATACAAAAATATTCTATACAATCTTTTTGTATAGATCCTCCACAATCAAGTTTTAAAATAATAAGTAATTTTCCTGAATAACATATAATAACAATGCATTTGTTTGAAGACGATGAATAGGAGGAACTAAACTGTTTTGAAATGGGGATGAAATTTAGAAGAAAATGATACCTAGACCCAATGAAAGGTATAGATATGCAACCTCACGCCATGTACAATTAGAGTTGTAAATTTTCTCAAGTATTTAGATTTTTTTTTTCCATCAGTTTGGAAGAAATTTGTTCCATGCACATTTAAAATGGTTTCATTTGATATACTGTTGGCTTACATTTTTTCATTATTAATTTCATTTTGCTTTTCTCTGTTCATGTTTCTTATCTTTACACTTACATCAGAGTCCTGCCCTTGTTAGTGTTCTCCATTCTTTTCCAGTTAAAACAAGTTTCTTGGAGAAACCTCTATCAAACACACACACACACACACACACACACACACACACACACACACACACATTGTCAGACACACACATAATCCTTTATCTACTGAACTTATCCATCTTTAGGGGTCATTCAAGAGTGACCTCCTTAGGGAAGGGCTCTGATTCACCACACATAGTCCAATTCAATTTCCTTTGTCATTTTGTTATAGAAACTCTCTTTCTTGGCTTCACTGTGTAATACTTTCCTTGAGCTTATAATTATATATATTTTTTGCGTCATTATTTTCTGTTTTTACTACAGCATAACTTCATGAGAACAGGGTACTTTGTATAAATATTTTATAAATATTTTCTAAGTTAACCTTTTGGCAAACATTTCTCTAATTTTATATTGCTTACCCTTCCTTATAACTTAGCCCTTTTTTCACTTCTGCATATGTATTTAATATCAAAAATTGAATAAATAATAAGCACAATACTAAAGTATTTTACATATGGTATAACATTTATTTTTCATAACAATCATATAAACATGTATTCATATTGTCATTTTATAAGCAAAGAACAGAGACTCAGATATGATAAATATGTTTTCACGTAGCAGTGACATGCTGAATTTAAACTTAGATTTTTGTTTTTGGTCCAGAACACCAAATATTTTATTCTGTTTTAGTTGATTACAGGTAACAGAACAGCAACACACTAAAATCAATGAGTATTATGAAATCAAGTAGGTGCAGTTCAACAAATCCCAGCTTTTAACTATTAAAGCCTAGGTAATGCATTTTGTAATTTAGCGAAGAATACTTAGAGACCTACTCAATCTTTATATCTTTAGATATTATTGTGAGGCTCCTGCTGGTCACTGCTATCTACATGCTTTTGTAGAAAATGTCAACATCTTAAATGGTTACAAATTATGTATTCCCACTTTGTTACACTGTATCTACAGACAAAACTAAAAACTCTGCAGTGGCAAACAAGTCAAAAGATAAACTCTAAAAGTTAAAGGCACAGATCAAACCAATTTTAGAGATAACATAAGTGGCAATTGTAAGAATAAACTATAGGGGCTGGCAAGATGGCTGAGTAACAACAGCTCCGGTCTGCAGCTCCTAGCAAGATCAATGCAGAAGGTGGGTGATTTCTGCATTTCCAACTGAGGTACCGGCTCATCTCATTGGGACTGGTTAGATAGTAGGTACAGCCCACGGACGGTGAACCAAAGCAGGGTGGGGTGTTGCGTCACCCAGAAGTACAAGGGAATGGAAAATTCCTTCCCCTAGCCAAGGGAAGCCGTGAGGGACTGCTATCTGGCCGAGATACTGTGCTTTACCCATGGTCTTCGCAACCTGCAGACCAGGAGATTGCCTTGGGTGCCTATGCCACCAGAGGCCTGGGTTTCAAGCACAAAACAAGGTGGCCATTTGGGCAGACACTGAGCTAGCTGCAGGGTTTGGGTTTTTTTTTCTTCATACCCCAGCGGTGCCTGGAATGCCAGTAAGACAGAACTGTTCACTACCCTAAAAAGGAGGCTGAAGCCCAAAAGCCAGCTGGTCTAGCTCAACAGATCCCACCCCTATGGAGCCCAGGAGCCCAGTAAGCTAAGATCCACTGGCTTGAAATTCTCACTGCCAGCTGAACAGTCTGAAGTCAACCTAGGATGCTGGAGCTTGGTGGGGAGGAGGAGAGTTGGCCATTACTGAGGCTTCAGTAGGTGGTTTTCCCCTCATAGTGTAAACAAAGCCACAGGGAAGTTCTAACTGGGTGAGCCCACCACAGCTCAGCAATACTGCTGTAGCCAGACTGCCTCTCTAGATTTCCTCTCTCTGGGCAGGGCATCTCTGGAAAAAAGGCAGCAGCCCCCGTCAGGGGCTTATAGATAAAACTCCCTCCTTCCTGGGATAGAGCACTTGGGTGAAGGGGTGGTTGTGGGCACACTTCCAGCAGATTTAAACATTCCTGCCTGCCAGCTCTGAAGAGAGGAGCAGATCTCGCAGCACAGCACTCAGGCTATGCTAAGGGACAGACTGCCTCCTCAAGTGGGTCCCTGACCCCCATGACTACTGACAGGGAGACATCTCTCACCAGGGTTTGACAGACACCTCATACGGGAGAGCTCTGGCTGGCATCTGGCAACAGCCCCTCTGGAACAACGCTTCCAGAGGAAGGAACAGGCAGCAATCTTTACTGTTCTGCAACCTCTGCTAGTGATATCCAGGCAGGCAGGGTCTGTAGTAACCTCCAGCAAACTCTAGCAGTGCAGCAGAGGGGACTGACTGTTAAAAGGAAAAGTAACAAACAGAAACAAATAACATCAACATCAACAAAAAGGAAGTTCACATAAAAACCCTATCCAAAGGTCACCATCATCAAAGAACCAAAGGTAGATAAATCCATGAAGATGAGGAAAAACCAGTGCAAAAGGCTGAAAATTAGAAAAACCAGAACACTTCTTCTCCTCCAAGGAATCACAACTTCTCTCCAGCAAGGGAACAAAACAAAACTACATGGAGAATGAGTTTTATCATTCATCAGAGGTAGGCTTCAGAAGGTAAGTAAAAACAAGTTCCTCCAAGCTAAAGGAGCATTTCTGAACCCAATACAAGGAAGCTAAGAACCTTGAAAACGGTTAGAGGAATTGCTAAATAGAATAACCAGTTTACAGCAGAACATAAATGACCTGTTGGAGCTGAAAAACACAGCACGAGAACTTCCTGAGGCACACACAATTATCAGTAGCCAAACAGATCAACTAGAAGAAAGCATATCAGCGATTGAAGATCAACTTAGTAAAATCAAATATAAAGGCAAGATTAGAGATAAAAGAATGAAAAGGAACAAAGAAAGCCTTCAACAAATATGGGACTGTGTGAGACCAAACCTACAGTTGATTGGTGTATCTGAAAGTGATGAGGAGAATGGAACCAAGTTGGAAAATGCTCTTCAGTATGTTATGCGGAAGAACTTCCTCAACCTAGCGAGACAAGCCAAAATTCAAATTCAGGAAATACAGAAACCCTCACAAAGATACTCTCTGAGAAAGTCAACCCCAAGACACGTAATCATCAGATTCAACAAGGTTGAAATGAAGGAAAAAATGTTAAAGGCAGATAGAGAGAAGGGCTGGGTTACCCACAAAGGGAAGCCATTAGACTATCAGTGGATCTCTCTGCAGAAACCCTACAAGCCAGAATAGAGTGGGGGCCAATATCAACATTCTTAAAGAAAAGAATTTTCAACCTATAAGTTTATAACCAGCCAAACTAAACTTCAGAAGAGAAGGAGAAATAAAATCCTTTGCAGACAAGCAAATGCTGGGAGATTTTATCACCACCAGGCCTGCCGTACAAGAGCTCCTCAAGGAAGCACTAAACATGGAAAGAAAAAACCGGTACCAGGCACTGCAAAAACATACCAAATTGTAAAGACCATCAACACTATGAAGAAACTCCATCAGCTAACAGACAAAATAACCAGCCTGCATTATAATGACGGGATCAAATTCACTCATAACAATATTAACCTTAAATGTAAACAGGCTAAATGCCCCAATTAAAATGCACAGACTGGGAGATGGAATAAAGAGTCAAGACCCATTGGTGTGTGGTATTTAGGAGACCAATCTCACATGCAAAGACACACATGGGGTCAAAATAAACGGATGGAGGAATTTTTTTTATTAATTACCAAGCAAATGAAAAGCAAAAAAAGCAGGGATTGCAATCTTAGTCTCTGATACAACATACATTAAGCCAACAAAGACAAAAAAAAAAGACAAGGAAAAACATTACATAATAATAAATGGATCAACGCAACAAGAAGAGCTATCCATATGTACCCAATACAGGAGCACCCATATTCATAAAGTAAGTTCTCAGAGACCTCCAAAAATCTTAGATGCCAATGCAATACTAGTGGGAAACTTTAACACCCCACTGTCAATATTAGACAGATCAACGAGACAGAAAATTAAAAAAGGTATTTATAACTTGAACTCAGCTCTGCACCAAGTGAACCTAATAGACATCTAAGAACTCTTTACCCCAAATCAACAGATTATACATTCTTCTCAGTACCACATCACACTTACCCTAAAATTGACCACCTAATTGGAAATAAAACACTCCTCAGCAAATGTAAAAGAAGGGAAATCATAACAAACAGTCTCTCAGACCACAGTTCAAACAAATTAGAACACAGGACTATAAACCTCACTCAAAACTGCACAATAACATGGAAACTGAAAAACCTGCTCCTGAATGATT
Organism: Cebus imitator; assembly: GCF_001604975.1. Taxonomy (NCBI): domain Eukaryota; kingdom Metazoa; phylum Chordata; class Mammalia; order Primates; family Cebidae; genus Cebus; species Cebus imitator. The sequence goes on from NW_016107497.1 coordinate 911,134, forward strand.
ACTGGGTAAATAACAAAATGAAGGCAGAAGTAAACATGTTCCTGAAACCAATGAGAACAAAGCCACACGTACCAGAATCTCTAGGACACATTTAAAGCAGTGTGTAGAGGGACGCTTATAGCACTACATGCCCATAGGAGAAAGTAGAAATGACCTCAAATCAATACCCTAACATTGCAAATAAAGGAACTAGAGAAGCAAGAGCAAACAAATTCAAAAGCTAGCGGAAGACAGGAATAACTAAGACCAGAGCAGAACTGAAGGAGATGGAAAACGAAAGAAATCCTCAAAAATCAATGAATCCAGGAGATGATTTTTTGAAAAGATTAACAAAAAATACTTAGACCATTAGCCAGACTAATAAAGAAGAAAAGACGGAAGAATCAAACAGACACAATAAAAAATGATAAAGGGGAGATCACCACTGATGCCACAGAAATAAAAACTACCATCAGAGAATGTTATAAACACCTATGCACAAATAAACTTGAAAATCTAGAAGAAATGGATAAATTCCTGGACACATACACCCTTCCAAGACTAAACCAAGACTAAACCCTGAATAGACTAATAACAAGTTCTGAAATTGAGGCAGTAACTAATAGGCTATCAACAAAAAAAGCCCACACCAGACAGATTGACAGCTGAATTCTACCAGATGTACAAAGAGGAGCTGGTACCATCCCTTCTGAAACTATTCCAAACAACAAGAAGAGGAACTCCTTCCTAACTCATTTTATGAGCACAGCATCATGCTGATATCAAATATGGCAGAGACACAACAAAAAAAGGCAATTGCAAGTCAATATTCCTGATGAACTTGGGTGCGAAAATTCTGAATAAAATACTGGCAAAACCAAATCCAGCAGCACATCGAATAGATTATCCACCACGATCAAGTTGGCTTCCTCTCTGGGATGCAAGTCTGGTTCGACATATGCAAATCAATAAATGTAATCAATCACATAAAAAGACCCAATGACAAAAACCACATTATTATCTCAATAGATGCAGAAAAGGCCTTTGATAAAATTCAACACCCCTTCATGGTAAAAACTCTCAATAAAGTAGGTATTGGTGAAACGTATCTCAAAATAATAAGAGCTATTTATGAGAAACCCACAGCCAATATCATACTAAATGGGCAAAAGCTGGAAGCATTCCCTTTGAAAATCAGTACAGGACAAGGATGTCCTCTCTCAAGACTCCTTTTCAACATAGTATTGGAAGTTCTGGCAAGGGCAATCAGACAACGGAAAGAAATAAAGGGTATTCAAGTAGCAAGAGAGGAAGTGAAATTGTCTCTGTTTGCAGATGACATGATTGAATATAGAAAACCCCATTGTCTCACCTCAAAATATCATTAAGCTGATAAGCAACTTCAGCAAAGTCTCAGAATACAAAAATCAAGGTGCATAAATGACTAGCATTCCTATACACCAATAACAGACAAACAGAGCAAATTCATGAGTGAACTCCCATTAACAACTGCTACAAAGAGCATAAAATACCTAGGAATACAACTTACAAGGCATGTTAAGGACCACTTTGAGGAAAACTACAAAACACTGCTCAAGGAAGTGAGAGAGGATACAAACAAATGGACAGGAAGAATCAATATAGTGAAAATGGCCATACTGCCCAAAGTAATTTATAGATTAAATGTTATCCCCACCAAACTTCCATTGACTTTCTTCAAAGAATCAGAAAAAGCACTTTAAATTTCATATGGAATCAAAAAAAGAACCTGTATAGCCAATTCAATCCTAACCAAAAAGAAGAAAGTTAAAGGCATCATGCTACCTGACTTCAAACTATAGTACAAGGCTACAGTGACCAAAACAGCATGATACTGGTACCAAAACAGATATATAGACCAATGAAAGAGAACAGAGGCCTCAGAATTAGCGCCAATCATCTGCAGCTATCTGATTTTTGACAAATCTGACAAAAACAAGCAAAGGGGAAAGGATTTTCTATTTAATAAATGGTGTTGGGAAAACTCTCTAGCCACATGCAGAAAACTGAAATTGGACCTGTTCCTTATACTTTATACAAAAATTCACTCAAGATGGATTAAAGCCTTAAACATACAACCTGAAACCATAAAAGCCCTAGAAGAAAACCTAGGCAATACAGCCAAGACATAGGCATGGGCAAAAACTATAAGACTAGAACACCAAAATCAATGGCAACAAAAGCCAGAACTGACAAACGGGATCTAATTAAACTAAAAAGTTTCTGCACAGCAAAATAAATTATCATCAGCATGAACAGGCAACCTACACATTGGGAGAAAATTTTTCAATCTATCCATCTGACAAATGTCTAATATCCAGAATCAGAACTTAAACAAATTTACAAGAAAAAAACAACCCTATCAAAAAATAGGCAAAGAGTATGAACAGACACTCTTCAAAAGAAGACATTTATGAGGCAAACAAACATGTGAGAAAAAGCTTACTATCGCTGGTCATTAGTGAAATGCAAATCAAAACCACAGGGCGATACCATCTCATACCAGTTAGACAGGCGATCACTAAAAAGTCGGGAAACAACAGAAGCTGGAGAGGATGTGGAGAAATAGGAATGCTTTTATACTATTGGTAGGAGTGTAAATTAGTTCAACCAGGATGGCGATTCCTCAAGGATCTAGAACCAGAAATGCCATTTGACTCAGCAATCTTATTACTGGGTATATACCCAGAGGATTACAAATCATTCTTATATGAAGACACATGCACATGTATGTTTATTGCAGCACTGTTTACAGTAGCAAAGACTTGGAATTAACCACAATGCCCAACAATGATAGACTGGATAAAGAAAATGTGGCACATATACACCATGGAATACAATGCAGCCATAAAAATGATGAGATTATGTACTTTACAGGGACACGGATGGAGCTGGAAACCATCATTCTCAGCAAATTGACACAGGAGGAACAAAACAAACACCACATGTTCTTACTCATAAGTGGGAGTTCAACAGTGAGAACACATGGACACAGGAAGGGGAACACCACACACTAGGGCCTGTCAGGGGGCTGGCAGCTAGAGGAGGGATAGCACTGGGAGAAACACCTAATGTAGATAGGTGCAGCAAACCACCATGGGACGTGCATACCTACGTAACAAACCTTCACGTTCTGCACATGTATCCCAGAACATAAAGTGTAATTAAACAAAATACCATGTGATCCCCCACATATAAGAAGGGTCAACTATGTTATCTGAAGAATATGTAAGATCAATGATCTAGAATCCTGGCACATATAATATGGAAAATTGAAAATTATATAACTAAAGAAATAGGCAGTAGCCAATGTTTTAATCTAAATTATTTGTATCCAGACTTTATATAACATGTTAATAAGTTTCATAATTTTTGGAATCTGGAAAATAATTATACCAGAGCTATTCTAATGAGCATCTGAATTAGAAGCCTATAGCTTATATTCTGAGTTGAAGCCCTACAAATAATTTTTCTGGCAAGCTCAGTTCTAATTAGTATGCATTTCTGGAAATTTCAAAACCTGAGAAGTTGGAACCAATCTTTTAGCCTCAGGCAGAAACTACTAACAACATTTCAGTACAATATTTCAAATGTGCATGTTGAAAAGTGAAAGAACATCTCTCCTAAATCAACAATACATAATCCAAAAGAGAAAATAACAATCACATTAATCATAGTAACTAATGCTTTCTCAGAACTAAATTTGAGATTTCAACTAGATTAAGTTTCAACAATGATTTTTAAAACAATATATTTAATGCTTAGTGCAATTCTAATCTGATATCAGGATTTCAGGATGCAGATTGGTCATGATGACAATGCTTCTCAAAATCCAGGGTGTACCCCCGGAATCTGATAATGGGAGCCAGACATCATTAGCTGATTCCAATGTTTAGTAACAGTGGAGAATTACTGGTCTAATGAAGTGACCACAGCCATGGCTTATAATTAGAATAACAGGGTATGTATTAGCGATGAGGGCGGCTGGGGGGTGATTATTCTCTCATAAATTTAATAATATTCTCAATCTCTTAGTGCTTCTCATAACTCTTTAATTGAATCCTCCCTTCAGCATGAAGACCTAGATTCTTCGTCAACTCTAAATTAAGTGAAGTCCATAGATCCCTCTCTATTTAATTCTCTCACAAGAGAATTGGGAGACAGTGTCAAGAGTTCTTCTATCTTTCTGATTCTCTCTTATTTTCTTAAACTTCATGGCAAAAGTTGTTTGTTCTGGACTCTCATATCATTTTCTGTGCACCCTCTACTCCTCTTTATTCTGTCCATTTACAAACACTTGAGTTTCCTTACAAATTTTTTTAAAGTTTCTATATTGGGGCTTATGATTTTACTTCATATCCTAGTCCCATGCATTATTGTGGGAGACTTTACACTCTCTTGGACAATTCTTTCAGCATAGTTATCCACAATGCTTGACTTGCTCAAATTATACAGTCTTGATCTTCTTTCCACTTAAATCCCTCAAGTCCACTTGAATCTTTATTTTGTCATAGAGAATTGCTCTTCCTCTTATACAAGAAAAATTCTTCCCTTCCATAAATATATATTTTTCGGACTAAAAAAATATGTTTTTTCATTCCTTTACTCCCATTAAACATGTCCTCAAAACTCATCAATATATACTGATCTATATATACAGGCCTACAGTAGTCAATCATTTTTTTTTTTAAGTTACTCTAGACCCTATAATCCATCACATAGATTACATTCTTTTTATCCTTAGACTTTGAACATTTTTTTTACAGTTTATAGTCTTTTTTCCAGATTCTGTATTAGAAAGATTTTCTTCAAAAACACTGTCAAGAGTAACTATTCTCAGCATTTGAGAAATAAGAAAAATATCATGTCAAAGACAGTTTCTTGGTTGACAAAATTAAGGGAAAGCCTAGGAATATTTGTACTATAACAGTTTGCTTGCTTTCACAAATACACACTCATCACTTAAATGTACTGTTGCCCTTAGTTCTCTGTAATTATTTTCTCTGTGCAGACACTAACATGGTAACTGATACACATTAGAGTATGTGTGTGTGTGTATAATACATGGATGGATGAATTACAGACCTAAGAAGTCATTTTTATTTTATCTTTAGGCAAAAGTGTCATCCTTATGAGAAAATGACCCATCATCAGCAAATAACATGAGAAAGATTTAAAAGGCTTAATATAGGCCAGGCGTGATGTTTCATGCCTGTAATCCTAGCACTTTGGGAGGCCGAGGCGGGCAGATCATGAGGTCAGGAGCTAGAGACCATTCTAGCTAACAAGGTGAAACCCCATCTCTACTAAAATACAAAAAATTAGCCAGGCGCGGTGGCATGTCCCTGTAGCCCCATCTACTCAGAAAGCCGAGGCAGGAGAATCACTTGAACTCTGGAGACAGAGGTTGCAGTGAGCAGAGATCTCACCACTGCACTCCAGCCTGGGCAACAGAAAGAGACTCCATCTCAAAAAAAAAAAAAAAAAGGCTTGAGATATATTTCTTGAATTATGATCCTCGAACTAAACTTTAAAAAAATCTAACATTTATGTAATAATCAGAAAATATGAGCACTGCCTAAATATTAGATTAGTGATCCCTAACCTTTTTGACACCAGGGACCAGCTTGGTGGAAGACAATTTTTCAACAGAGTAGGGTTGGGATGGTAGGAGGTAGGCGTTGGAAATGGCAAGGGGGGTGGGGGTGGTTTCTGCATGACTCAAGCACCTTACATTTATTATTAGATTCTTATAAGACGTGTGCAGCCTAGATCCCTCACATGCACAGTTCACAATAGAGTTGGCAGTCCTATGAGAATCTAATTCTATTGCTCATCTGGCAGGAGGCAGAGCTTAGGCTGTAATGCTTGCTCACCAGCCCCTCACCATCTGCTGTGCAGCCCAGTTCCTAACAGGCCACGGATCAGTTGTGATCCATGAGTTAGGGACCCCAGTTTTAGAAAATATAGTTATTTCAGATATAATAATGATGTTAACTATCATTTTAACAAGAAACTATTGAAGAGATGCATACCAAAATATGTATGTATAAAATTACATAAAGTCTTAGATTTACTTCAACATAATCTGAGGTAGAAAGAGTACATAGGAATATAAATGAGAAAGAATGGATGAAATGGATGATTTTTGAATCTTTGTGGTGATATAAGAAGTTCATTAACCTATTTATTCTATTAATACTTTTACATATAATCAGAATTTTCTATAACAAAATGTTAAAAAGTAATATTTTCTAAAGTACCTTTTTTTTCTTTTTTGAGACAGAGTCTGGCTCTGTCACCCAGGCTGGAGTGTAGTGGTACAATTTCGGCTCACTGTAGCCTCCGCCCACCAGGTTCAAGCAATTCTCCTCTCTCAGCCTCCAGAGTACCTGGGATTACAGACATCTGCCATCACACCTGGCGAATTTTTGTAGTTTTAATAGAGATGGGGTTTCACCATATTAGCCAAGCTGTTCTCAAACTCCTGACCTCCTGCCTTGGCCTACCAAAGTGCTGGGATTACAGACAGGAGCCACAGCACCTGGCTGATACATCCTTTAATACAATACAATGGTGATTATTATGCATCAATCTCTGCTATCGAATATTCATCTCTAACAAAAGGATTATATAAATACTTATCAAAAGTGAGTTTTCTTTTATCCTGTCTCTGCAACACATTATTGTTGACTTTCAACCCAAAGACACTCATATAGCTGCAATTCATATCAATCCTAAGCAGTGACAAATATGTCTGCCATGAGTATAAGAATTAGGATAACATGGGGAGAAATGCCAGATATAGTATGCACCTAAAGTTAAATAAATAAATTTAAAAAAAAAGAATTAGGACCTTATACTACTATAAATTGAAATTGAGATGAGAACAACTATTTTGTATCTAATTGTACTTGAAATATCACTGTTGTTGCACATTAAGGTTTATGGAAACATCATGGAAATCAAAAACTTGAAAATAAGTTAACTTCAATGTGAATCTTGAACGTATAACTGTGCAAACAATGCCAAGTATCTAGCACATAAACACATAAAATAAATTGAGACAGAATGGATAAAAATCAGAAAATAAATTGAGAAAAAGAATAAAATCTCTCTCTGTCTTTCTCCCCCTACCACACTTATTGGGTACCATAGCTAATTTAATTACTCTTAGGGTTTTGATAGGAATGAAGCTAGGGATATAATCATAATAAAATAGGCATTTTTATTCCGAACTAATCACATTTTCATTAATAAAATTTATGAAAACATCATTGAATTCTTTGGATGGTTCAAAGTTAAGTCTCTGTAAATATCAATATGTGATGACTTGAAGCCCCATGTTCTTCCACAACAGAAAGTGTATTGTTTTATTCTGCTCTGCTCCCAATGTCAAATTAGCTATTTGCTTTTTTAATTTCCACATTCCCCAACTAATTCTTCTTACCTAAGATAAAATCTTAAAAACATGAGTGTTTTTACTTCTTTTACTCCTTATTTCCAAATTTCTCTCAAGATCTTTTGATTCCTTCACTATTAATTTCCATTTCTACTGCCATTACCTAGTCCAAACCTTAGGCTCTTAGACTGAAATTATGGTGTCTTCATTAATTTCCTTGTATCTAAGCTTTTCCATACCCACTGAAGACCTAACACTGTGGTCTCATAAATCTTTTAAAAATGTTCTTGTATTCCATTTCTAACAATTCATTATGTTTTAATTTTCTGTCATTTATAAAATATTTTCAAATACATTAGACTGATCTCACAAACTTTATCTATACTCTTAAGTAAATCTTATGAAAAGCTCAGAGGCTTTAAAAGTGATCTGCAAGTGGAGATTTAAATCTAATTTTTCTCTAATTCTTAATTTAATGTTGATTACTCTAGTACGATGGGTATCTTGTTCATGAACCTATAGTGGTTCTTCATTCTTCCTGAATATATCAGTTGATAAATAAGTTATCCTCATCTATAATTTTCTATTCTTCCTACTCTGTGTGTGTGTATTTGTTTCCTATCACTTGCCATTTAATTTTTACTCCTTTCAGATGAAAGCTGATCAGAGACCTTTTTCCTTGCATGCATTGAATCTACTGCCAACCTCATAAATTTCCTGCAACCTAAAATTTTATCACATTGTAATTCAAATTTTTCCATCTTTCTTAACATTTTTTAAATTAACTATCAGCAACATATTTTTCTCGTTAATTTGCAAACATATTCATTGCATAAAACATGTTGTAACAGGTTTTAAATTATATCAAGTGCTGACATTATACACAGCTTTAAATAATCCTATACTAGCTCATCATGTACATAAGAATTCTGTAAATATTAATTGGTTGAAACAACTGTTAAACTTGCTTACACTGAAATCAGAAAGAGTTAGACGTACCTCCTAGCTTATCTTAGCACTTTGATTTTCAATATGTCACTGACTCTCTCTGAGTCAACATTTCAGTATCAGTCATTACCCAAGCATTTTAATGATACTTATTCTTTAGTTTATATTGAAATAATTTCTACAGAGGCTTAACTTATGTAATAAAACCTTGAATAACTTTTGATTACTTCATTATTAGATAGCCACCTAAAAAAGCCTTCTTGTTAAAGGTTTATCGAATTTAATTGTTGTCAAAAACTAAGTGCATACCTCAGCAATGTATTTTATTGGGTAGATATAAAGAAAGGCCAGGAGTAGGGTAGAGAGGCATAATTATAATGTATTCTTCTTGACATGTCTTTATAATTCTTGATCAGAAATGATTTACTGAATTCTGAATAAATATGGGAAAGAGAATTCATGAGAACATTGCAGATAAAACTCACATTTGTGGCTAACACTATGTTGAGAGAATATACTACCAAAATTCAGAAGTAGAAAGAAAGACACCAAGTTGCATTGTCTACACAAGGGTGATAAAATTAGAGGGGTTTTTTTGCTTTTGTTTTTTCTCATTCCTCAACTGACTATGCAAAATTTCCAAACATGTGTATAGGCATATAAACACATATAGTCAAATATATTTCATTTGCTTAGAATTAATAGAAAGTAAGTAGAAATTGATTCAGTAAGCAATTTTAAGTAATTTTAGCATTGTACAATTAAAGCCATAACATAAATTGATTCTTTAAAGCTAAAAAATTATTTATGAAAGTAAATTGTTAATATTTTTCAATGAATAAGATTGCCAAAATAGCATGAATGCATTAAATTGTCCCCAAAGGCCTTAAGGCTGACGTTGCATCAGTAAATACGTACTCACCAAGTCTATTTTTGAAAGGCTTGCGATAAGTTATCAAGCCTGGCCTATCACAGTCTCTCAAGAGCTGATGATCATAACGGCAATGTTAAATTGGCTATAAAGATGGAAGAAAGGGCAGGTGTTTCACTATCTATTGACTACTAACTACCCAAAAACGGAGTGATTGAAAAACCCAGTAATTTTCTTTTCCGTAGAATATTGTGAGTTAGTTCAGGAAGGGCACTGCTGGGCAATTTACCTCTAGCTGGGAGGGGCCAGAAGACTCACTTCCAAGTTGGATCCCAAACTCAAATGTCTAGATCTCTGATGGAAGCAGTTGGAATATTGGCCTCAACTGGGCTTGTCATCTTCATCTTCCTTTTGAGGTATCAGGGTCACTCCATCTAACTCCAAAGTTAGAAATCTAACTTTCTCAGTAAGTTAGATTTCTCACATGGTAGCTCAGGCCTTTGAAAAGACAGAAACTGCCCATCTTATTAAAAGATGGGCCTGGAATCAGCATGTTGTAACACCCACTGTATTTTATTTATGAATGCATCTGCAGCTTACTCTACATTCAAAGGATGGGGAAAAGAACCTCACTTCCTGATGGAAGATATATCGGAAAATTGCCAGTTTTTTTTTTTTTTTTAGTTCACCACAGAAAGAACAATGAAGGGAAAATTTTCTTTAGAAAGAGTCTTGACAGCCAGAATTTTGAAAATAACAAGGAGTATTCCCATGTAATACAGTGTTATTGACCTTCCTCTGTAGGAAATTCTGTGATGTACCATCTAGATGTTCCCTTTAATATTGAGGGACTCATTTGTACCGCAGGAAACGTTGCCTACTGATAGCTGTATCTCTGTTTGTGAATTGCTCTCAGTAAAAGGAAGCTTCCGTACTCAAAATTCCACTCTTCCATGAGATCAATCACATCCAATGACTAGTAAATATGGCAAACCTGGACCTGGATCTTTTCAAGTCAATTTGGTATAATACTGATTGCTATTCCAGCTCTAATGTTCCTTGAGGATTTAGACAGCTCAGCTTCTCCCTCTGTCTACACTAGCTTCCTTCTTTTTCTCACTGCTGTTGTTTTTGAGAGTACCCTAAAGAAAATCTCCTCATACAAAACAGCACTGGTGTTTCCTGGAGAATCAACTTATGATGCTTTTTCTATGTAATATAAATGACTATAAAGCAATCTATAAATTATATCACATAGATATTATTTGTGGTTTTTTTGCAAAATATTCTGCATACATAGTTTTGTATGCTTATATTTTTATGTTATAAAATCAATAACAAGCTTTATTTGAAATTTGATGCATTCAATTATTTTTATTATTCTTATAATATTTCTATAAAAAGTAAATAATTACTAAAAGTTACAACATGGGATTGAATGGCAGCCCACTGTGAGTGTTTGCAGGGAGATGATTTTTTTTTTTTTTTTTAATAAAGTTCCACAACTAAACATTTCCTCCAATGAAGCTCAAACAAATTACAATGTCATTATTTATAATACTTTGTTGATTCATTGTATATTTTAAAGAAATTGGGGCTTATCTAAAAACAAAATCACCACAGTCAAAGAGCTTAGAAGTACAAAAGAGAAAAAGGCAATCAGAACTGCAGGTGGGCTGCAAATCACATTGATTTGAAGATTAAAGACATGCGATTGAATGAGACAAAAGTAATGCAAATTCCATGCCAAATTCAGTCAGAACAAAGTCATTTTGCCTAGTTCACAAAATGGTACTCTTTTTTTGTTGTTTTCTTTTATGCATTTCAGCTCTTGCTAAGCCTTGAAGAAAACAAAAGTGCTGACAGACTGTGTGGTCACACATATTGACAGCAAATATTTCATGCCCAGGACAAAAAGATTTGAATCATCATATTTGAAATTTTTAATCCAAATCCTTCTACCTGGTGTCTTTTTATATAACTGACCTCATTTCCCACAGAAGCCAAGTAGAATCCTTCAGTGCTTTCTGCATGTACCCCATTCCTTTCACATCAGCATTTCAGTCTCCTTCACTTTTTTCCCTTTGCTTCCTGGGCATTGACTTTCTCAATGCTTAGCCCCTTATTGCTGTGTTCTCATTCTCTTTTAAGGTATCCCATGTCCTTAAACTTCACACGTTCTTTAATACATTAAAAAATAAAATTAATAAACCTAAATTTGTATTTTCAGTCCTATCTTTATGTTTCTAGGGCATTTCCACTAAATATCTCACTATTATATGTAACAACAGGCCCATAACTTGTCTTTACACTTAGTTAATATCATACCATGTAATCATTGTTCCATTATTACTGTATTTATGTGAATAACATCATTATCCATATACTTTCAACATTTTAAATATTACCTTTTCTTTGGCAATTTTATTTCTTCCAAGTCTCATATAACATCAGGTCAAACATCATTATTAAGCCTGCCTAGTTTCTCTTGTTAGTTTTTACTTGCCTTAGTTAGGTTGCCTTATACATTCACACCTAAATTGCTGCATTTTACTCATTTAACAAGTATTAATTACGCTCCAATAATTTGCCAAGCTCTATGCTCAGAATTGAGAATACAGTTTTTACAAAGCTAGATATGCTGCTTGAAGTCAAGAACCTCACTTGCTCCAAAAAGAAAAATATTACGACAATATGGGAAGTGTGGAGTGCTAGGGATATAAAGATGAGATAAACTTTTTGATTTGTCCTTAGCTGCTGCTTCTTTAATTCACACAGAATATCCATATAGGGAGTATGTCATCTGTTTTAGTCACTGGTACAAAATAGATACCAATAAATAAGAAAAAAAGAAAATGGGTATTGTATGTCATCTTCATTTAATGTGTATGTGCCAGGCACTTTAGATGTTTCTAGGCATAAATACAAAATACATTTTTGGAAAAGTGTAGTTAACTTATAGTAGCTCATAGACAGTAAAAGAAATATTACTTTAAACAAATAATTAAAGCACACTTTTTCCTAGTCTTAAATGCTTCTTTTTAAGTTTGTGTATTATCTTCACAATTAATCAGATGCTATATTGTAAGATATGCTGTAGTCTTGAAATAATTTTTATTGAGGTTTGCTTCTTCATGAATTTATAGCCTTTTATTTTCTCTTCACTGAATAATTTTTGAGAGAGCAATATCTGATTTATATTTCGATGTCTTATAGTGATAGTTCAATATTTTGTACTTAATATTTTTTCATTTATCTATATATTGGTAATTTTTCTTTGTATATATTACATATCATTCCTCCAATCTGAAGTCCTAATTTCTTTCAACAGCTCCAAATGAGTTCTTTACAAAAGCTTTGTTAAAGCGAATGCATTATTGTTTTCCATTCCTAAAGAATTTAATCAAATCACTTCAAAAGATGTATTATGCAGAAGCTGTCATGTAAGTCACTTTTTAATATCAGTATTTAAATATATCAATGTTCAGCTTGAAGAATGGATCTCAGGCCTTCTAGTTCATCTTGCTCATTTTTTTGGTCAACATAGTTCTGCTTATTACACCTGCTGTTAAAAAGCTTTAGTTAAAGTATGCACTGCTGCCTTCACTGAGCGATCCCAGGACATCCCTCCTGCCTTAGGTTCTGAGACCTGTAAAACATCATTTGAGCTTATTAAGATAGTTGTTTTCCCAAAGACTGCTTGGCCAAAGAGAAGAGAAATCACTAGAGCAGCTTCCTTTTTTGATTTATCTATACAATGCTTATGAGTTATTAATTTCAGTTCAAATAATTCATAATTTCTGACTTCATACCTTACTAAGGAGAGATATTTTACAGTGACAGATTGGCCAATTATTTTTATGGTTTATCTCAAACTTCTTTACTAAATTTTAAGCTTGGAGAGTTATTAGTTAATTCTTTTTAAAATATGACATTTCCTTTAGCCAGAAGACATGTACACTAATTGTCTAATGTTTGAACAGAAATTTGGGAAGATAAGAGGTAAAAATAAATAGCTAATTTCAGCATAATGATAGGTGAAGAATCATTATACATAATATAGCATCACATATATTACTTCTTATTTATTTATTTATTTATTTTGATACAGAGTCTCACTCTGTCATCCAGGTTGGAGTGCAGTGGTGCCATTTCAGCTCACTGCAACCTCCCACTCCTGGGTTCAAGCGATTCTTCTGCCTCAGCCTCCCAAGTAGCTGGGATTACAAGTGCCCACCACCATGCCTGGCTAATTTTTGTATTTTTTTTATAGACAGGGTTCCACCATGTTGCCCAGGCTGTTCTCAAACTCCTGACCTCAAGTGATACACCTGCCTTGGCCTCCCAAAGTGCTGGGAATACAGGCATGAGCCACTGCACTCGGCCCATATATATTACTTTTAATTTTTGTAACCTATTGTGTGTATATATGTGTACATACATATATATATATATACATATATGAATTTTTATAGTCTCATATTACTATTTTGTAGCATTAAATACATACTGAAGTAATTCATTCCATTGCCAAAAATTTCAGCTTGCTGCTACCAGTACCTCCTTCAATTAATTATTTAATAGTCTTGAAGATGTGGAAGGAAAATCTTTCTTTTTCAAATTTACTCTTCACTACTTCTTCTTACAACTTCCATATTCCCTTTTTTATTTCCATTTATGAAATTCATTAAACTGACTTCATACTTTCATATTTCTCTTCTCAGATTCCCATGTCCTCATTTCTATAATTTACTGGTCTTTCAACTATCAACACAGAAATAAAAACAACACATTCTACATGAAGTCCTTCCTAAAACTTTACCTCCTAATAAATACTTTCCCTCTACTATTATATCAATTTAACTGTGATTCTCTTATGTCATTAATTATGTCCTGTTAATTCAAGAATCAGTACATTTTATAGTCTAGGCACTATAAAATGTAGGCATAGAAAGTAGGTTGTTAAGCGGGATGTATATGCTCCATGTTATTATAGACCTTACCTCATAGCATAACAGATGGACATTGAGCAAGTAATAATGCTAAAGTATGATTGGTATTACTCTAAGGGGATTAATGTAAATTATGTAAACATAAACCTAAATATGTAAAGCATAAGCTAGACTTCTATGGAGACATTTAAGAAATAGTAAAGTTTAAAGAAAAAAATGAGTAAGGTAGTGTTGGAGAGATAATGTACCAGGAAAGAGAAAGAACTTGGCAGAAGGCTGAGATTTGGGAGAGATTATGACAAATGCGAAGAATTATAAAATGAGCAGAGTAGCAGGAACATGAATGTGGCTGGAGAGGTAAGTCAGAGTGATATTATGGATATCCTAATTTTATGTAAAGGGCAATTTGAGAACTCTGAACAACTTAGGGAAGTGAATGATTTGATGATATATATAGTTTGGGAGATCTCTCTAACTGTAGTCTTAAAGATGAGTTGATAATTATAAAGCAAGTCATAAGCAGTGACAGTGATAATGAGCAAAATTACAGGGATTTCATATAACTAGTAATTTGAAAAATATTTTGGGGGATTTATAAAATTTGCCAGTAGCATAAATGTGAGGAAAATAGTGAAGAAAGAGATAGAAATGTTCATATTCCTGTGTTGAACAATTAAGTGCTATGTTATTCTGAGATGTAAATCAGCGTGTCATAAGTAATGGGAGTATATGAAGTTTAGTAATTATCATGTTAATTTAGCAATACTTAAATGAGATCAAAGCAAAGATATTGAACTATCTTTAACTGAATATATATATTGCACATATAGAGAGAGAGAGTACAATGGAAGAAGATAAATAATATCTTTAAAATAGATGAGATTTATTTTTGAGATTAAAAAATGTAACTTAAAATTAACTTAATACAGTGAACCTCAACAGAGCAGATAAAAATAATTCCAAATAAAAGGGTTTCCGAGCAAATCTTTCTAAGATTGAAGTTAAATGAAGTACCAACCATCTCAAAGCTTATACAACCTTTTATGAGTTGAATATGGTATTGATACCAATAGTCAAGCATAATTTCAGTAATGGAAATAGGTCTAAAATTCTTGACGAACTATTAGGAAACTAAAATTAGCAATATCTAAAAATAAAACAAATTATCATAACAGTGCCATTCCCTTATACCTTCCCATGAAAATCAGGATAATTTAACATAGAAATGTAAAGCTTTTCTGATGGCTCTGTGGAAGATTAGATATTTGGACAGTGTATCTTGTCCATATTTATCAAAATGCTGTTATGTATATATAATATAGATATGTATAATGTATGTTTGTGTGTATATATGTGTGTGTAGCATTTGGGGATTGTCACATGGCCATGTTAAAAAGTTAAACTTAAGATTAAATGAGGAGGAATTAATACATTTCATTAGTAGAACATTACCCAACCCTAAATGACATGGAGGTGGAAATTAATATAATAAATAGTATGGGATTAGGAGGCAAATTCAGATACCAGCAGGGTGGAAGATCAAGCTAATCTCTCTCCCATTCTAATGCTTATTTCTCCACCAAAGCACTGTAGAGGAAGATAGCTGATATATTTGGCTTTATCAGAATGAGATTTAACTGTGTATAGTCCTAAAAAACCAAGATTAAAATTTAATTTTAAATAATCTACAGTTTGTTTGCCTGATAGTTGTCTAACATAAACAAACATATTCATTATTTGGATGAATATAAACAAATAACTCAGACTTTGAAAAAATGTGGCATAGCAGGGACAAGATTTACCATCTCATCTAAACAAAATTTAAAAATGGATGAAAAGATACAAAATAATGGTTTTCCAGTCACTGGATATTAGGCATAGAGGGCGGTGATCCTTGATAGATAGGTAACAAGCAAATAAAGAAACAGAAACAAGCCTTATGATTGCCTGGAGAGCGTTTCTAGGCTGCAGTATAAGAAAACCAATGAGGAGTCTGGCCTTTTCACTGAAATGTTGAGAAAGCTAGATGTATGCTGAGGCCAAGAAGACTAGATTTTAATAGGGAAGAGTTCCAAGATGAGAGAGCTACACAGAAAGAAACCTCCCAGGTTTTCTCTGCTTCATGGGTACATACCGCATTGGTACTTAATGTCTGGCACATGGCAAGGTTGCCGGGACTCAAAGATAAGAGGTGGAGAGTGAAGGGAGGATGCTCACATTCTCTCTCCATCACACTCTAAGTTTTCACTGAAAGAGGGAAGGGAATGGGGGATGCCTCTATTCCCTGCGTTTCAGGATGGGCAACCAGTTCTCTTCACCACCCTCAGCTTATACTCCTCTGGACTGTATCCTGAATCACTGGGGCTGATTTGACCCTCAGAAACTGGAGAAAAAGTACCTCCTAGCCCTCTGCACAAAGGTTTGGCTAAATTATGATTTACAGGAAGGACTGGCTTGGCCTCAGGAAGGAACCGTTCATTTCTATATCATCTGGCAATTCTATATCATCTGGCAATTGTAACATTTCAGCAGATGTGAGGACAGATGGTCTGAGGCCCCACATGTGTAGGCTTTCTATACTTTGCAAGGCAATCCAGAGCTTTGCCAACAATGTAGGACTGATCCAACCCTCCTGTTTGCAATCTCAGGGAAGGCTGCAAGGGGCAAGCCCAGGGAATTAGAGATACTAGGTTCAGAGGCACCCCCAGCAGAGGAGCCACCTCCCTCGAGCTCTGCTCTTCTGAGTCCACCATGACCTCCCTATCCATCTTCAGCCTCTCACTTGCCCCCTCCTAGAAATCCTCACTCTAGACAAGCCCCAGTCTCATTCTTTCCCCTCCAACAGATGAACACTTTTGAGATTTGACTAAACCAATAGTGAAAGGAAAATTATGGCATCAAATGCTTTATTAGAGAGATCAGTTTCTATCTTAAGAAGAAACAAACAAAACCTAAGAGAAAAAAAAATACAAAAAAAAAAAAAA
>NW_016107497.1:928323-946534 GCF_001604975.1 Cebus imitator
AAAAAAAAAAAAAACATCAAAATTCCACAAAGAAAGGAAATGATAAAGATCAGAGCAGCTGTGGAAAACAGTGTTATACCCGTGATTCTACTTTTCAATTCATTCTACGGGTCAGCCTGACTATTGTTTTCTTTTCTGTTAGACGGAGTCTCAATCTTTTGCCCAAGCTGGAGTGCAGTGGCATCATGTTGGCTCAATGCAACCTCCACCTCCTGGGCTCAAGCAATTCTCCTGCATCAATGTCCCAAGTAGCTGGGACTGCAGGTGCTTGCCATGACATCCGGCTAATTTTTGTATTTTTAGTAGAAACAATGTTTTACCATTTTGGCCTGGCTAATCTCAAACTCCTGACATCACGTGATCCATCTGCCTTGGCCTCCCAAATTGCTGGGATTACAGGTGTAAGCCACAGTGCCCGGCCAACATGACTTTGTAACCAAGTGAGATAATATGTTAAAAAAAAGATAAAATGACAAATCAATATTTCTCAAAAACACACTCTAAAATATGTATCAGAATTTCAACAAATTGAATCTAGCAATAAAACAAAATAATAATCATAAGCAGGTGTTCATTGCAGGTACAAGGTTGATTTAATGTAAGAATATCACTCAAAATAAATTATGTCACCAAATTTAAAACATACAGCCATCTAAATGGATGCAGAATATCATTTAATAATATTTAGCATTTATTTTGAATTTAAAAAGCTAAGGAAACTAGAAATATAAGTCAACTGCCTCAACCTGATAAATAGCATTTATTAAAAAACCTAGAGCTAATAGAACATTTAATGGGCTAGGCATGGTGGCTCACGCCTGTAATTCCAGCACTTTGGGAGGTTGAGGCAGGCAGATCACAAGGTTAGGAGTTCAAGACCAGCCTGACCAATATGGTAACACCATGTCTCTACTAAAAATACGAAAATCAGCCAGGTGTGGTGGCAGGTGCCTGTAGTCCCAGCTACACAGGAGGCTGAGGCAGGAGAATCACTCCAACCCAGGAAGCAGGGGTTGCAGTAAGCTGAGATCATGAAACTGCACTCCAGCCTGGGCAACAAAGAAAGACTTTGCCTCAAAACACACACACACACACACACACACACACACACACACACACACTTCACATTTAATGGTTAAAAAAAATGACTCTTTCCTGCTAAGGTCAGGATCGAGGAAAGGCCATTGACTTCTATACAATGTTTCACTGGAGGTTCTAACCAATGTAGTAAGTAATATAAATGTATATACATGTATATTTATCACTAACAACAAATGTGTTTTGTGTATGTTAGCTAAAATATATAATTGATATAATAATTTATAACACATTTTTAAGTTTTTATAATATGGTATACGTATTTTCTAATATGTCATAAAAAGCATGTATCTAAATAGCAGTTGTTTCCAACTAGTGTTCTATTTTACTCCTACATTTTTTCTTTCTAGCCTGAAGTAGTATAATTAGTAGAGTTATTAACCTTGATATTCATTATTATGCACTTTAAAACTTTTTGAAATTGTGCATGTGATCGATCAACCAAGATCTATTTAAATACATGTGTAAATTTCCTCATCTTCAATTGGCTTATAGATACTGCCAAATATCAGCTTCAATTACGAAGTCTAAATAAAAATGATAAAATTCTAAAAATACATGTGGAAATTGGACTCTCTTAGGAAAGGAGGAACAGAGAAAAACATATTAAATAAATTGATGGCATTTGCTTCTTTTTAAAATAGTTTTATGTTTAAAGATATACTTATCATATTATGAAATTTCAGGGCTAAGAATAAAAACCTTGTTTTGGGTTGTTTTGGAAACGAGGTCAGAATGTCAAAGGTAAGTAACCAAAATGCTGCCATTACTGAAAGGGAAGAAATCACCTTTGCAGATTTCAGCTGCTGAGTACCTGCTGGAAGAGACAGGCTGTAGGTTCTAGGCCTATTATATTATTGCTTCAAACTACAAAAGGAAAGCAATTTGGACACAGGGTGAAGAATAAAACATACTGTGTCCTATCAGCAGGTCAGGGGAGGGAGACCATTAAGGATAAATAGGTAATGAATGTGGGACTTAATCCCTAGGTGATAGGTTGATAGGTGCAGCAAATCACCATGGCACACATTTACCTATGTGACAAGCCTACATGTCTTGCATATGTATCTCAGAACTTAAAATTAAAATCAAATCAAATTAAATTAAAAACAAACAAAAAAAGCAATTAAAATGATGATGTATTTTATCTTTGGAAATGGGCGAGGATGCTTAATTGCAAAAGGAAATGCTGCTATCTTTTTGGTTATTGCAATTGTTTTTTTGAGACAAAGTCTTGCCCTGTCACCTGCAGGGAATCCATGAGCCCCACACAGTGGGTGCCAGAACATAGGGATGCTTGAGTCCCCTGTTGGGCAACAGAATGTAGGGAGCCAGCCCTACATCACCCATGGATACTCCGAGTTCAGAGGCAACAAAGGAATGAGAAAAAGACAGATTAAGAAAGACAGTGGGACCAGGGGGCCATCACTCATTACTTTGGAGGAGGCAGTGAAGGCCCCAAGCTCCGATCATCCACATTATTTATTGATTACTATCACTTTGATCTATAGGGTAGGGGTGGAGTCGTGGTGGAGTGAATCAGTGACTTGGAAGTGAATCAGTGGGCCAAAACTGTTGTGTCACCCTAAGGATTGATAATAGGGGCAGTTTGGGAGTTTCACAAAACAAGAACATGTGGTTATCTTTAGCTTACTATCTATGTACAGCTGATGGAACTCGGGCCTTACAAGAAGCCTACAAGCCTGGCTATGACATAGTGCTATGAAGTGGTTTTACAGCCTTGAGCACAATGTTTATGGTAACAGAGCCCAAGTCACCCTGCACCAGAACATGAGGCATGGAGAGGACTTCCTCATCAGACGCCTCCTGCGGCCTTCTGCAGTTTGTTGTTCCTTTTTTATATGTTAATTATAACCAATTTGTGTAGGCACTCTTTAAGTCCTTTCTCCTTTGCTGCTTTCCCCAACAGTCAGGCAGGCTGGAGTGCAATGGCAGGATCTTGGCTCACTGCAACTTCTGTCTCTTGGGTTCAAGTGGTTCTCCTGCCTCAGCCTCCCTGGTAGCTGGAATTACGGTCACCCACCACCACGCACAGCTAATTTTTTGTATCTTTAGTAGAGACAAAGTTTCACCATGTTGGCCAGGCTGGACTTGAACTCCTGACCCACCTCAGCCTCCCAAAGTGCTGGGATCTGCCTGCCTCAGCCTCCCAAAATGCTGGAATTACAGGTGTGAGCCACCATGCCCAGTTAGTTATTGCAATTTTTTAATTACTAGAGAAATAGCAGACTTGGAAGAGTCTATAGTTGCCATGGTAACAGTTACTTCAATTTGTTATTTTTACTACATTTGGAAAGGCCATTCTTAATTTTCATCATTTTATGATTCACATTAAATAGTTTTAAACTGGGCATATAATAGTTATTAATGACAAGCTAAGCTTGATTGCTTTGGGTCCACTTAGAATCTTTACGTTTGTCTTTATTTTGTAATAATAAAATAGTTATTTTATATAAGTTTTAATTTTACTTTAAATAAGCTAACATAATGTAAATATTTGCTACTAAAGGTATATACTGCTCCTCAATCATATATATATACTGCTCCTCAATTTTGTTTTAATTTTATATTTTGCTGCATTTAAAAGCCATTTTAAAAATGTCCACAATATCATGTTAAATGAACACTAATCTATGGCTTTAAAATAAAAATAACACAGTGATCTAAACTGTTAACAGGATGTGATGCATACTGGAAAACTCAATTAAATACTGTACTATTAAATCAGAAATGGTATGTGCTCTTTACAGTGAATGAGATGAATAAGGCAGTGTCTTAAGGTGGATGTCATCACCTTTTCAAAATTAATATTTGCTTTCAATTTAATTTTTTACCATAATCTGGAATTTGTAACTACTAGTTGTGAAACAATGATTAATCAGCATATGCTTTAATGTATATTTAAATTACAGTATCTCATATAATCCCTACTTCAGCTAACCTTGGTAGGTAGTTAGTTAGTAGGTAGATATGTAATAACCTACACTGGGCTAGCATAACTGACTTCATTTTAGCTGTAAACTCCAACCTGGCTTCCCCGTCCTTACCACAACCCCTTTGGTTGCATAACTGAGTCATGCTGCACTTAGAAGCATTGAACAGTACTGTTCTTAACACTGGTAACCACTGTAACCACATCCTGTTTGGCATACCTCCCCACTGCTATTGTAAGTGAAAAGTTTCCCTATGCTCATTGTGTAGAAGGAGCATGATTGCCCCTCTTTCTTCGTAATTGTATGGAAACCACCTATACCTGCAGCCCCTTCCTCTAACCTGCTTTTCTGCTTCTGTGAAATTCTGCTTCAGCTAGGTACTCCCCTCCCCTACCTAAATCAAAGTATAAAAGATAACCAGGCCACTTTCTCAGGGCCGAGATAATTTTGAGTGTTAGCCATCTCTCAGTCACCAGCTAAATAATAAAGGACTCTTAATTTGGAAGTCTAACTTGCTTGGTTACAACAGATACAATATCAAGTTGATTTTACAGATAATGCAAATAAGGCTTAACATAGATGAGGTAGACCAGTGTGAAACAAACTGAGAGATGGAAGACATAACACTGTGATTTGCCATTCTGATTCACAGAAGCAGTGAGAAAGGCAGTATGTTTTTGCCCTTCTGTTTTCTTTGATGCCTTCTCCAGAGTTATCTTTAGCTCCTTCTTGCTCCTTTCCCTTTGCCTCCCACATTCAGTTTCAAATCTTAATTCATCCTCTATAATTTTTTTCCACTATGATGATTTTCCTAGTCTTCTCTACTACTAAAATAAACCCATTTTATTTTCCTCTACTATTAAAGTGCCTAAGTAAATCATTCTTGGTGTTTAATATTTTTCCAATTTATCCAACCCATGGTCTACATATATTAAAACCAGTGTTGTCATTTTTCTATATACCAATATAAGTAGAAACATACACACAAAAAAGTACTTTGTTTTAATAAGAGACAAAGAAAATAAGAGGGGAGAGGGAGAAGTCAGGAAAGAAGATTGTGGAAAATAAACGGTATTGTAAAACCTTAACATTGAACATTTTCATTGCAGAAAAGGAAGCTTGTTTCTTACTGATACATTGCAGATGTGTATAAATTATTGACATATGCTACAACTGAAAATGGCTGCTCCTTGTCCTTTCCTATTCCCAAAGTCAAAAATGCTTTCCCCCTTTTAATATTCCTTTCTTTTCTTATTTGTGTGTCTATCGCAGTGGTGCTATATTGAACTTCCTTTCTAGGTAGTCCATTAGCATGAACATATAAACAAATGAAGAAAAAGATGGTGATGACAGAAGAATTCTGTTTGACTCATGAATAAAATCTCATAGACTTATTATATTTTCAAAGGGAGGCATTTTATGTACGACTGACAATGATTAAGTGTCTGTACAAGTAAAGGGAAACATTGATAGGGTTATGATAAAAAGTAAATTGTTAACTTCCTTCTTTGATGGCAATTAAAGGAAGAATTATTATGTATTATGTTTAGAATTTTAGCATTTATTATATACATAGAATTTCAACCTCTTATCTGCCTTAACACTAGCAATTCTTTTAGTGAAATTGAAATACAGCACAGCTGCCAAAGAAAGGAAATTAAGCAATTAAGAAAGGAAATTTAAGAATACACATTTATTTTTCAATTACTGGCTCAAGAATGTGAACAAGTCACATATTAGAATTTTTTAAAATTAACATAGAGTAAAAATAAAATGCGGAAACAAAAATATCTTGTTAAAAATACATAATATCCCATCCCTCATAGCTATTATAGTGTATATTTAATATTTTTATTGTGTAAAAAGAAGGATTTGGATATAGCATTTGAAAATATGTGTTTATAAGACTAAAAAATGTCAACCTATAATTTCATTTTAATTTTTGAAATATACTGGAAATATTTACTAATTACATTTAATTACATTTCAATTTTTGTAATATACTTAAAATATTTACTAACTTCATTGTGTTACGTATTTATGTATTTATTTATTTATTTATTTGAGACAGGGTCTCACTCTGTCACCCAGGCTGGAGTGCGGTAGCATGATCTCAGCTCACTGCAACCTCCACCTACCGGCAAGCCATTCTCATGCCTCAGCCTCCCGAGTAACTGGGACTACAGATGTGTGCCACCATACCAGGCTAATTTTTGTATTTTTAGTAGAGATAGTGTTTCACTATGTTGGCCAGACTGGTCTCGAATGCCTGACCTCGAGCAATCCACCCATCTTGGCTTCCCAAAGTACTGGGATTACAGGCATTAGCCACTATACCTGGCCAGAATATTTATTAATTTTAAATAGAATTTAAGAAAAATATGTGTATAAAATTTGTCTTAAAAATATCCATTTTAGCTAGACTGTGTTCAGGAAACAGTAATATTGATTATTCAGAAGGCCATAAAGGATTTTACCAATTTAGAAATGATTTCAAAATTATTGGTTGTTTTTATTTTAAAAGTTTTAAAAGTTTAAAAGTTTGTATTTTCTTTTAGTAGAATCTATCTGTTCTTTCCTTAGTGTCTACTCTTCACTGATAACCTTTGTACCCAGTGTGATGTTTTACTGCTTTCTTCTTTCCCATCTTGGCTCTTTTTGTTTTTCATTCCTCCCCTTCACTAATATTGATAATTATTTGTCTTTTTGTTGTTCTCTTCATCACTAAATTACTTAGTGCAGGAAGTCACTCAGTAGTGACTTGCTGGAAGATGGGAATGAATACAGACATTCAGAGAATGTTAAGAGTGAAGGTTATTTCTTTTTCAAACTGCTGCTGTTGTGATGTTAAAGAAATATTTTCAGCAGTATTTTTCTCATGTGTTCCATAACTTGTGTCCCATGAGGTAGAAAATTTAAGTAAAAAAAAAAAAAATAAGCCACACAGATGATACCACTTCTAAACAGAGACCTCTTTGGACATGGTATCAAAAGATGATAGATGTGAATTGCCTTTGCAATACTTAACTGTATATTTTGTTATTTCTTTGTTATCAAAACCATTATCTTTTGTTTATAAATTTTCATTACAGCAAAGGTGAAAGAGATAGTTAGGTGTTACTGGTATGATAAATTTTAATTGAAGAAATTGAGACTCAGCCAGGTCTCGTAAAATTGGATCAGTCATGTTTATACAACTGGATTCTGAGTTATTATTGCTAAACAACCAATCTTTTCTGAGGTCTTGTCTATACCGTAAGCACAATTTGCCTGAAATATGTTAAACGAATATTGACTCTAGTTATTGAATTTGATCATTGCAGTAGTCATATGCTAAATACAAATTAATGTTTGTGTTTTCTACATGTAAATAAATTAGTAAAAGAGGAAGAAATGAGTAATATTTCTCACTGCTGGAAAAAAAGTATTATGATAATGTAGAAGAAGACTAAAATGTACCTTTAAGTATTGAAATACAATTGGAAATATCATAATGTAGTCATGATTTTTAACAAGAATCTGTATAAAGATATGTATCCTGAAACAGTCTCTGTCAATCTTTACTTATTTCCTAGAGGCCTTGAAATCCATGTCATGCCACTAGTAAAGGAATACAAAGCACCAATATCTTGATTTCTAAATATCATTCTCAACAGAAAATACCAAATCAAACCAAACCAAAATTAGATTCCTTGAAGAGGTTCATTTTATATCTGGGATACAGAATGTATGTGTCTTAAACACACCATTGGGACACAAAGTAATGAAGTGCTCATGGACTGATGATGATGTATCAAAAGCATACAGGAAAAAAAAAGTACTAGACAGAGAAAAAAAATGAAAAGAAAGCAAATAAGAACAAATGTAAACAATTGGCGAATATAGTAAAAAAGTAACTACCATTACTAGAATATTCCTGTAAATTACTATATCAAACCAACCATTAGACTTCCAGGTTTTGTTAATGGCAGACTATTTCTATCATACAATTGCTAATTTAAAGCAAAGCTGATTGGAATGTACTGCAGTGTTTATAATATATGTTGTTATATATTATTCTTTGTTACAAAATCCTTGTTATTTTAAGTCACTGGGCTGTGGTAATTTGTTATACCAGACATAGGAAACTAACACTTAGATTTAAGTGTGAAAAATGGGGTGATAGTATACTCCATACATAAAAATGTAGAAGTGGCTTAGGAATTGGGTAGTGCATAAAGGCTGGAAAAGTTTTGAAGTATATGGTAGGAAAAGAGCCTAGATTTTCTTGAAGGAACTGCTAGTAGAAATATGAATGTTAAAGGTGATTCTAGCGAGGGCTCAGAAAGAAAGAAGGGGAGCTGCAAGAGAAAGCTTCTATTATCTTAGGAAATATACCCATCACCACAAACAAAAGGTTTCCAGAAGTATGAATGGCAAAAGTGCTTCTGGTGAGGTCTGAGACTGAAAAAAGAAACATATATTAGAACCTGGAGAGAAAGTTATCCTTATTAAAGAATGGCAAAAAAAAAAAAAAATTGCCAAATTAGGTTTTATTGGACAGAAAGTAGAACTTTTAAGTGAAAAACTTGAGTATGAAGTTGAGGAAATTTTCAAGCATAGTGTTGAAAGTGTCGCTGATGTCCCCTTGATTCTTATAGTTAAATGTGACAGAGAAGAGACACGTTAAGGAAAGAAATTAATAAATAGAAAATAACAGAGCTTGGTGATGTGGAAAATTCTGTCTGTCAGTATTACAAAAGATATTCATGCATACTCTTGAAAAATTGTCAAAGGTATGGCTGGACCATCTGGCTAAAGAGATGAGTCCTTGTGACCTTTCACATTTAAACAACCATCTCAGCAGATACTAGGAATAGAGATGGGGTTATCTTAGATGGATCGATGGACAACTTTTATGTCTAGGGCATGGATTCCATTAACACTGACAAAGATTTGAGAACTTATCCCAGCAGAAACACTGCTAGCCTAGACATGGATGTAGCAAAACAGAAGATTGACTCTGAGAGCAGGGCTACAGAGGAATAGGTCATCAGAGATGGAAGAGCTGCAGCCCTGGAGGACTAAGAGGGTGAGCACCAAACCATGGAGGATAAAGGTTTCTAACCAAACACAGAGGTTTCTTAGGTCTTGAAACCTAATAACATAATAAAATAAATATTGCTGTGTTGTAAAGTTGCTTTAGATCAGTACCATTTTGTCTATTTAAAAATGGGAATTTGTTCTCATACCTGCCCTACCATTGTATTATGGAAGAAGTAAATTATTTCCTGGTTTCAGAGGTCTGTGAATGGGGAGGCATTTTACTCTAGGAAGGATCATGCCTGATTGTATGCATACTTTATTTAAATGATGATATTTGAAACTATTTGAATTAATATTTAGGTGATATTTGGGACTTGAAAGTGGTAATGGAGTAGGTTAATTCTTAATTCTTTGGAGTATATTTGGATGACATCACTTTATGTTTTATGGAGGACATGTACATTATCGGGAAAGGCAAAATGAGGAATATACTGGGTTGCATAGTGTCCCCTTGGAATCCATGCCTACCTAGAATATCAGAGTGTTCATTCATTTAGGAGTATGATTGAAGTGCTGATCTAATTATACTGGGGCCTACAGTTTCTTTGGTATCAAATCTTTGTACATATTTAAAAGACCTACCTTTTTCTTAGCAAAATTATGACTTGACAATAGTTATTAGTCCAATGACTGTGAGGGAATGATAATGGTAGATCCTGAGGGGCCTGTATGTGTTATTTCAAGGAAAGCACTCTTGTTCGGTCTTCAAGCAATAGAGTGAACTGTTTAAACAGGGAGGACTGAGTCACTTTTGCAGTTCTAAGGATTTTAACTAACCTAAAAATTCAGGAAATTTGAAGTGTATGGTCCCATAAGTGTCCATAAGAACTCTAATAGTCCCCAAATTTCCTAATTAAGTTTCTAATCTTCATAGAGCAAATTTTCTGGCATTGAGAATTTAACTTTTGCCTAAGCTTTTTTTTGGCATCCAGCTAAATGAGCTAACACTCTTTTATTTGATTCTAAATAGACTCTCATTTATTAATCATTCATAAACCTTTATTGAATTTCTCTGGTGAATCAATAGCATCTAGCAAGTGTCATCAATTAAATATTCTTTACTATGACCACTTCCACTGAACCTCCGAAATGCTAGAAATACTACACTGTCCACCCATTCCTTTTTATGTTATTCCTTCACAATTTACTACTGGATGATTCTTTTTTTTTAATACTGAGCCTCACTCTGTCACCCAGGCTGGAGTGCAGTGGCGCAATCTTGGCTAACTGCAACCTCTGCCTCAGCCTCCTGCATGCACGACCACGCCTGGCTAATTTTGTATTTCAAACAGAGACGGGAGTTTCAACATGTTGCCCAGGCTAGTCTCGAACTCCTGATCTCAGGTGATCCACCCACCTAGGCCTCCCAAAGTGCCGGGATTATAGGCATGAGCCACTGCGCCACACCTACTGGATGAAATTTTAACAACAGCATCTCTATAGCATGCAAGGGACAATTGCTACTAAACTTGACCAGTGCCTGAATACTCATTAGCATCTGGCTGGCAGTTTACTCTGCTTCATTTTAGGATCAGTTTCCTATTTAGTGTCGAATATCAACAGGAAATAAAGATTTGGTTACAGGAATTTTGTTGATGAGTGCCACTGAGAACACTATTTGTAAGAGAGTGAATCAATCAAGACTGGGTATAGAGAGAAGCTGAATTATGATTCAGTTGTCATTGAGGCATCAGTCAGTTGGACTTTGGAAATGAGATGGGTTTTTAGGGATAGCCTGAACATATGTAAGAAGCATGGGCCTCTGTACACCTTCATCACCAAATCATTGAAGATAGAATGCCCTTATGATAAGGGCAAGATGTTACGTGAAGCAGCTCCTTCAGTTTGACACTATTGCTAGAAAAGAAGTTGACTATGAAAATTCAGCAGGCAATACTCCAAGCAGTAATTAGATCCTTAAATAGTATCTGGAAGTACTCAACAGCATTCACTAAAAGTAATTAGTCCTGACGTCCTTCAAGCATATGAATAGCTATGAATGATAGGGGAGAGGACACATTTACAAAAATGGCTTGGAATTCCAGAACTTGTCTGCAGTCTTACCAATGGAAAAGCAGATGTCAGGAATAGTTGAGGAATAGTTTCAAGAAACACTTTTCTAACAAGAAAATCCCCTAGAAAGATAAATTGAGAATCTCTTAATTGCTCTTAATCTAGGAAATCACAAGAAATATTCTACTAAAATTAAATATAAACTGATGCTGTTTCTCTTGTTTTAAATGAAAAATAAACCATAATTCTACATAAAATTTAAATTGTCCATGGAAATAAAGTCCACCAGCTTGTTTGAGGCAACAATCTTTTCTTGAAAATTAGATCCAAAAAAATTTTTAGAGATATGTAGAGGCGTAAAGTATACAGAAATATATCACTCAATCCACTTAAACTTCATCTGTTTTTCCAAAGTAGGTTAGAATATATTTGTCAGCCAGCCAATGATGAAGAAAATATGTCCTACAGCTACAATAAGGATATGTTTTGACTAGACCATCTTGTTTTTTTGGAGATGTGAGACAGTATGCTTTTCTTATATACAGTCTTTTGACATGATTGGTAAGTAGCTAAGACTGCAAATTCTGGCTGACTGAGACCACTGATATGCATTTTTAGCATGTGTTTTATATATTTTCTGTGTGTAAGACTGATTCTAAATTTGATGTACCAAAATACCTGCTTCCAATTTTGCCTTTAATTTATTAGAATGCGTATGATAGGGGCTGTCTCAAACACAGAGCTCTTACTAGAGTGACAGTTATTCATTACTACTTGGCTAAAGCATTACATCAATTGTGTTTCATTTTAGAAGCCTTTCATCGTTCAGAAAGATTTGGAAATTATTCTTGATTGGTTATGCTAGCATGTTTGGAATGCTACATTATGTAGGTTATTATTCATACTACTTCATTTGTTATTTCTTTATTGGGGTCAAAAATGTGCATGCATTTCTTATATTTGATGTTTCACAGTGCTATGCATTGGATACAAGTTTGCGATACATATTTATTAGTTGCATGTTAATTTATTTTGAGGATTTATTTTGTTTATGGTGGTAGTTCTCTATGAATTGTTTGCCCTATTGAATGCCACACTAATAATATATGATATACATTTGTGGGAGAGTAGTAAGTTCTCTGCCTCAAACTATACTATTAATAGATGAAAATTAAAGTTAATTAAAGTGTTGATTTCAAAATAGGAACTGTGACTTTTTTATTTGTGTATATTATAAAGAGGAACATTCCTCAAGGTCATGTTTCTTTTTTCCTTTCTTCAAACAACAAAGCAAATCATTTCAGAGGATAATAGATTGCTTTAAATAATAAAAGACAATGGCAGAGGAAGATTTGCCATGAAACTAGTGAAGCTTAAGTTTCAAGGCTTTTAACTTAAATGGATGCCATCTGAGTCTCTGGAAGGGGTGTTAGCAAAGTATTTTAAAATATATATTTTAATGATTTTTTTCAAATCTAAGATATTTCAACTTCTATTTTCATTCTAACTTCCTCTTTATCACAGTTATCTCTGTGTTAGATAATATTGACTACCAGAAGGGTTTGAGGATCTGGCTAAGGAAAAGAAGGTTGAAAGACAGATTTAATTGAGCCTTTACAAGCTACACAGTCACTCCTGTATATAATTAAGATATTGTTAGTAATCTCCATATATTGTAATGGCTTCTGGGAGTAATTCTTATATGCTGTTTGCTTATTCATAAATATTTGGTACCGGAAGTGTTATCAATCTACCCTAGAATATTTTCCATTCTAGGTGACAATCAGGAATGGCAGCTTTTTAGGCCAGGTGGTACATGGATCAGTGCAACATTCTATGTGTGAAATTTGTTTGCTTCCAGCCTCTATATTATCATGAGAAACTTCCCTTCCCGCTTTGTGGTAGGAGAATCACAATGTAACAATTATTTTTACCCTCTAAAAGGGATATTTCAGCAAGCGCCTATCGGTTCAGAAATTTGCTGAAATATGCCGAAGTGAGAGGTTAACGAACTGATTAGATTTATATTCCTATCTCTGAAGACTATGGTGTTACTTCAAGTGCAGTGCTTTCAAAGAACTAGCCAATTTTTGCTCATCCTGTCCAATCACCTCTGTCATCTGTGTAACAGATCAATAAGGTACTATGCAGATTTCCGGATAGTCTAGGCCTCTACATATTATATTGTGACAGAGAGCAGAAGAGTTCATCAAGCTTTGAGAGAATTTATGAATGAATATTTTTATGTTCCATGAATACCAGTTAAGTTTTTTTTTTCTTTTTTTGGACTAGAGGAGAATACTTTCTCAAATCTATGCTAGTAATAGCACTACATCTGGCAAATAACCACAACTGGGACTATGAAATGGTTAAACTTGGGTCAGTTTATGGCCATTCTCACAAATTTAATGGAGATAAAAGCCTCATGGGTAAAGACTTCATGACTAAAACATCAAAAGCAATTGCAACAAAAGCCAAAATTGACAAATGGGATCTAATTAACTTAAGGAAGTTCTGAACAGCAAAAGAAATTAGCATCAGAGTGAACAGGCAACCTACAGAATGGGAGACAATTTTTGCAATCTACCCATCTGACAGAGGTCTAATATCCAGAAGCTACAAAGAATTTAAACAAATTTACAAGAAAAAAACAACACCTTTGAAAAGTGGGTGAAGAATATGAACAGACAGTTCTCAAAAGAAGACATTCATGCAGCCAACAAACATATGAAAAAAAAACAACTCATCATCACTGGCCATTAAAGAAATGCAAATCAAAACTGCAGTGAAATAGATACCATCTCACGCCTGTTCGAATGGCAATTTTTAAAAAGTTGGGAAACAGAAACTGGCAAGGCTGTGGAGAAATAGGAATGCTTTTAGATACCTATTTCTAGATTGGTGGGAGTGTAAAGTAGTTCAACCATTGTGGAAGATAGTGTGGTAATTCCTCAAGGCTCTAGAACGAGAAATACCATTTTACCCAGAAATCTCATTACTGAGTGTATATCCAAAGGATTATGAATCATTCTTCTGTGAAGAATCATGTGGACATATGTTTATTTCAGCACTATTTACAATAGCAAAAACTTGGAACCAACCCAAATGCCCATCAATGATAGACTGGATAAAGAAAATATGGCACATACACACCACGGAGTACTATGCAGTCATTAAAAAGAATGAGTTCATGTCCTTTGCAGGCCATGGATAAAGCTGGAAGCCATCATTCTCAGCAAACTAACACAGAAACAGAAAACCAAACACTGCATTTCTCACTCATAAGTAGGAGTTGAACAATGAGAACACATGGACACAGGGAGGGGAACATCACATACTGGTGCCTGTTGTGGGTTAGGGGGAAAGGGGAGGGAGAGTATTAGGACAAATACTTAATGCATGCAGAGCTTAAAACCTAGATAATGGGTTGATAGGTGCAGCAAACCACCATGGCGTATATGGTGGTTTGCATGTTCTGCACGCGTATCCCAAAACTTAAAGTTAAAAAAAAAAAGCCTCAATCCTGATTTTTTTATGTTCTAAATGGTGACATTAATCTCCACAACTTCAAGAACTCAGTAATAATAATTAGTCATATTCCTTACTCAATTCCTGGATGTGAGCCACTCTTCTATCTCTGATCCTTTGGCTAATGAAATGGTCAAGTCTAGAGGAGAAAGGGCCCTGCCACATCACCGCAAGCATATATTGTAATGGTGATTTTCCCAAAAGTATACATAATGAAATATATGTGCTCATTATCAGCCCTTTTATTAAGGTTATCCTAGTAATCTCTTAGTTCATTATAATTCATCCCATAATGAATTCCTTGAGAAGAGCTCATCAGTACAGTTTTACCTCAGTTCTTCCATCTTTAAAAATTTTGTTGAAAATATACTTGACACTTACTGAGCAGTGCGATTAGAACATAAAATATTTAACTTACATGTTCTTGTTTTTTTCATGCTGCTTCAGCAGTAACCTTGCTTCTTGTATTACATGTGAGAAATATGACAGCAACCTAATGATGGAGGCCTTGAAGATTTTTACCTTGTTTATAACGTCTAATATTTTTGTGATACTTTTTATCAGGGTTCATAATTCTGTCTCAATTTTTTTATGTAGAGTGCAAATTTTTAGTCTGTGGGTTTAGGATTTCTCTTATATTTCAATTTCTTGAATTTTAGCTTTAAATATTAATTTTCTTCCATGTTTTTGTGCTTTTTCGAAAATGATTTAGTTTGGTATATGTTGAACCCTCTTTGCCTATATTCCATTATAACTACTTTCCCTCTAACCCTTTCTACTTTCTGCAGCACATGTTCATTTTATTAATGACTTCCCAACTTCTCTTCAATATGACTTCTTAGGTATTGATTCTAAACTATCATCCAATGGGAACTTTGTAATTTAATCCTCATTTGTGAAATTGCTTTATATTTTTCTAAACAAGGTTTTCTGTTTTGAATCTGATCTACTTTCTTATTTCTTCTTCTTATTCATATCTTTTCAGTTTCTGAATTTCAGATTCTATTTTTAATATATAACTATAAATTTAAGTGTGAAAATATTTAATAATGTTTGATATGCTGTGTAACAGTTTTCTTCTGCTACAGTATTATCTCTCAAATAGTATTGTCTCTCAAATAGTACAGTTCAGCTTAATTATTTTAATTCCCATTTTCTGTTTCTTCCTCCATTATTGATTCATGAGGTCTGTCTCTTTTTTCCTAGTTTTAGGCATTGTACGGGTAGTGTGCTTAGATAATTTTTTAAAAAATTTCTGTAAGTGGCTTATTTTATGGCGGCACTGGGAGGAAGGGAAAGATTTGGGGCAGGATTATGATTCTTCTTGTGTGTGTGTGATTCATAACTTTTTCATTTTATTTTAAGTTTACTTATTTTTTCCTGCATTGCCAAACCAAAAAAAAAAAAAAAAAAAAACCCTCTTTTTTTTATATATTCCCTTATTTTCTCAAAATAATGCTTTCTTTAGGTTACCATTTTTGGTCTACTTGTTTTTAAGCTCTTTTCTGAACTTAATTCTGTAAACTGGCAAATGTCATACTTGTCTTGTCTAACACTTAGCATTGACATTCCCTTTCTGTGAGTTGCGTTGTTTGTACTTCATCTGTGACCTCATGTTTCTTCTTTTTCATTGAATATCTTTAGAATTCCTCTTGTCACAAGCTTACAACATAAGTATAATTCTACTGGACGTGTTGCTGTTGTGAGCTTGTTGCCAAGGGATAGGTAATTTGAGGACTAAGGTATTGTCTTCACCTACAAGTTGCTGAAGTTGTGATTTATATGTAATTTTTTTCCATCATATAGCTCGTAGAGTTTTTTATTTTATTTTTTAATGTTTGCAGAGATTTAGATACAGAGAGCCACCATTATCTTTGGGTCACTTTATTCCATGGTGCACTTTAAATGATCAAGGTCCTAAGTAACTTTTCTTGGCAAATATATCTACATTTATATCTATACATTTCTTACTAAAAATAGTATATATGTGCTATGTGTGCATGTGTGTGTGGTGTATACATATGTGTAAACATACTATAATATTTCTTTTTTTTCAGGTTATAGACATGGGCAAAGAAGTGGTAGCTGATATTTTTAACGAATTACGTAACTACCTCTGAAAGTAATTTAGACAGGTAAATCACAGTATATATAACCATCAATAAACATTACTTTAATAATATAATAAGATTGAATAAAGCGAATGATAAAAATCATTATGTATTTTATTGAATACATTTGATATTTTTGTTCTACTACATAAATACTGCATAAAATCGTTCATCCACAGAAATTCAAGTTTGAAACATGAAGATCCAAGGTATATTTCAGTTAGGCTTACACAGATAATGATTAACAGATTTCTTAACTGCTTATCTTTTAACCTGACCTGGTGCCAAAAACATCATAATATAGAATTGTTAAAAGATTTACTATGATGCAATGATTGTCATGACCACCTTTTTGGAAAAAATAAACATTTTTCAGTATAAATCAGCTTTACTACAGATAATATGCTTATCCCAGTAATTCTGCTCTTATAGGAGACCATTTTATGGATATTTTCATGGTTATTTAAATACAGATTCTTAAGATTCTATGACAAAATTTGACCTGCACCACACAGGATTACAAAGCTATAAGGATCTTAAAATAATGTCTGGTCCAGAGGCCTGATTTTATTTCATTCTACATGCTATTGCAGAAAATGAATTATACAACAAATACCTGTACTTCAGTTAAATTAATAGTGGTAATCAAACCATTCCTTCCATTTTAATATAAATAAAATATAAGAAAGAAAACTTTAATATGAATTTTCTCAGGTAAGACATTAATTTAGATTTTGTAAGTTGTCTTCCCCCTTACTAAAATAGCTATGTCTTAAATCTCATACTGTTGCCTTTAATATGATATTTAACCCTTAAGATGGAAACTTTGTAAGGCTATCATTGCTAAGGAATCAACAAGATGCTTTTGAGTAACTGATGATGTATAATCCCATTGATAATTATATATTGCTTAACTTTACTTGATAGTTGAAAGTTGTTAGTACTCTAAGCTAGTTACATCACCAACCACAAGGCAGTTAGACTGAAGCAGGCAAAAGAAGCTTCAACTATATTAAACTCTAATTAATTACTCTTTAGAGTAATTATCCATTCTGTAGAAATTTTCAACAAAATACATGTTTACTATACTTTCTCATAGCCAACCAGCATTATTAATAAGAAACAACTGCCCTTTATTACATTTACTAATTTCCTCATCGCCTTATATGTATTCTGTTAAGAAAAAATAAGGTAGGCTGGCACCGTGTCTCACGCCTGTAATGCCAGCCCTTTGGGAGGCCAAGGCAGGTGGATCACTTGAGGTCAGAAGTACAATATCAGGCTGGCCAACAAGGCAAAACCCATCTCTGCTAAAAACATAAAAATTAGCCAGGCATGATGGTGTATGCCTATAATTCCAGCTACTCAGGAGGTTGATTAAGGAGAATCACTTAAACCCAGGAGGTGGAAGTTGCAGTGAGC
>NW_016107497.1:946589-981219 GCF_001604975.1 Cebus imitator
AAAAAAAAAAAAAAAAAAAAAAAAAGGACAAGAAGCTAAAAAGTTTAATCTTCTTAGCATTATATCAAATGAAAATAACAATGAATATTTGGCCTGGATTCATATGAAACATGACCAAGTGAATGAATAAAGTATAACTTAATGAATACATTTCTTGAGTCCTTGTCTAATGTCAGTCAGAACATATGGGAACAAGACTTAGGGTATACAGCAAACCTACTTTGTTTCATTACCAAGTCATTAATTTCTCTGTGCTTCATTTTCCTTAATTATTAAAAATAAATTGGCAAGCTGACTAGGCTTACATTGTTCACTTATAAGTACATGGATCAGACAAGTATTCATTTTTTAATCAATGATTCAACAACAAACAATTCTCTCTTAGTTTATCATGGTGTTTTGAAGGTAGAATGAAAACTAACATATTTTTAGAAGAATTCTATTGACATAGCTAAATTATTTTTGATGTTGAATTTTATTTCATATTTTCTTCATAAACATTAAGAGTACATAAAGTTCTGGTTTTATTATTTTATATAGTATAATGAGATCCTTGTTTAAAGGAAAATGTGAAAAAAATTAGACATAAGTCATTTTTCAGTCTTATTATAGAAGATCATATTAATTTACTGGAATATTGTTAGAGTAACAAACAATAATCTAATATAATGCTTTTACATAAACATAGAATATTTTACAACTATGTGCAAAACATAGTTTTTAAATGAACAAGAACCATTAAATGCAGTGAAGGTGATTTAAAAACAAAAGGCAATCAAATCTAGACTAAAATATATCAAATAAAAATGAAGAAATCCTAATACTGTATGCAATACAGCTCTCTTCTTCCTCCTTAACTCCTCCTCTAAAAGTTCTATGTACTCATCACATCATTTAACTAATTAGTTAGTTGATACCATTTTCTCTAATACAACTAATACCTCCATGGAATTGGCTCAAAAATATATATATATAAATGACAATCTAATCAATTAAGATTGAGAATATCTCAATAATTTTTCTTTCCAATTGCAAGTCAAAATCTTTTCCAAATATTTCTTTATGTGCTTATTGTTTATCATTACACCTAGATTCTAAACTCCCTGAAAATTCTAAGTTTTGCCAACTATATTGCTATCAGGAAAAAATATGTACATTTTCCTAAATCTTAGCAATCAAATCCCATAATACAAAGTTTTAACATTAAGAGTAATTCAGCAACTAGCAACTCACCATCTTATGTTTCGTTTTACAAAAAAGGAAATACTATCAAACATACGAAGAAATTCGGTGTCCAGCACTCTATACGTGCATGATACACCCACAATTTGAAATATATTACAAGACACATTTTCCCCAGGAGATGTATTGCTTTTCTTTTTCTGAGTTAAAGTAGTGAATAAGGAAAGTACATGATTAAAAAATTAGCTGGGTGGCCAGTAAACTGAGTTTGCTCTAGCATGATTTCTTATGTAAGCCAAGTAAACCTCAACTCAGCACAAATGGTCATATTCTAGGAAAGCAAAACTTAAGCTTAACCAATCAAAAATTTCCTACTAACTTCTAAATAGGGATTTTCTACTAGAATTATCCAAATAAGGCTACTGTTCCACTTTAACTAATCCAATAATTCCTATGTTTTGCTTCTTTTTCACCTTCTGAAAGCCTTCCTCGAACATTTCCTCAGCCCCTAGCTGCTAGGTGTCTGGCACTGCTTGATTGATAAGTCACTGTGGGTCCAAATAAGTCCTTTCATATCTTAATGTGCCTCAGCTTATCTTTTAGCAACATATACACAATGGTACCCAGTGGTCTCAATACTATTAGGCAATCTGTGCAAAAGTAATTGCAGCTTTTGCTATTTAAAGTAATGGTATTAAAATAATGGCATTACTTTTAATGGCAAAAGCTGCAATTACTTTTTCACCATCCTAATAGTTTTATTATGGGTACAGAACAAATTTGTAAAAGATTTTATTTCTGAATTCTCAAAAAAATTGATGCAAGAATAACAATGAAATGTAATTCAAATAATTGATTCTATAAAGATGTATGCTACTAATGTACAAGTCAGTGGCTTTCAGGTCCTCTAAACTGATACATAGCAATAGTCTCCAACTTTTTGGCACCAGAGACTAGTTTTGTGAAGACAATTTTTCCTCAGATCAGGGGGGATGGTTTTGAGAAGATAACAAGGCATTACTTAGATTTTAATAAAGAGCACACAAGCTAGATTCCTTGCATGTGCGTTCAGTTCACAGTAGCGTTTGGGCTCCTATGAGAATCTAATGCTGCTGCTATCTGACAGGAGGCAGAGCTCAGACAGTAATGCTTGCCCTCCTGCTTTGCCCCTGCAGGCACCCAGTTAATAACAAGCCATGGACTGGGACTGGTCCACAGCCTGGGGCTTGAGGACCCCTGAAAAGGGGTGACTTACATCTGTTAACCAAAAAGTGACTGAGGCAGGTCTCAAGTAATAGAGGTTTATTTAGCTAAGGATGAGGATACACCTGGGAAAAAGCACAAATCACGGGAGCATGTATGACCTGTGCTTTTTCCAAAAGGGGTTTGGGAATTTCAGTATTTAAAGGGAAAAGAGAAAGCAGGAGGGAAAAGAGGTAGGAAAGGTAGGTAATGAGTCAAGTGGTTACGTTCTTGTGAGAGTCTGATTAGACTCAATAAATCTACATTTTACATATGATGAAGTAAATGTGAAGAAGGAGTAGAGGAAAACGTCTATCGTGCATTTGTCTCAGGGCAGGTGAATGGATGATTTCTGGTCTTGTCCTATAGCCTGTGAAGATAAACTGGTTATTGACATTGTCAGAGTAAGATTCAACAGAACTCAGTTTTAGGGCTAGTTTATAGTGGGATATATGTAACCTAAAAGATATGGCAGCTTACAAGGAACTTCCTTGTGAGCAATTTGTGAGGAATGCCATCTGGGGAAATATGTAATCCTCTATCATTGTGAGAACCTGGCTTGTGGATGAGGCTATGACACAGAGTTGTGAAGTTACAGCTATCTGTTTGGGAGCAAAAGTAATGTAATATTGTGTGACTCATTCCCCATGCTTAATTTTCCTTTTGGCCTGATAAGTTTGAGGTCCCAAGATTCTATTTTCTTTCATACATCTTAGAGAAATGTAAAAGGCGTGGCCATTAGCTCAAGTCTCTGATTTATAAATTGTTTTCGTCAAGCTTTTGGCATAAATTGACATCCTGTTTCTGTTTAAATCTCTAGTGAGAATCTAAAATACATACATATGTCAAATAACTAGAGAAGTTTCACATTTGTTTCTGATTAAGAAATGTTCCCCCCCCCAAAACCATTCAGGACATAGGTGTAGGCAAAGACTTCATGACCAAAACACCAAAAGCATTGACAACAAAACCCAAAATAAACAAATGGGACCTAATCAAACTCCACAGCTTCTGCACAGCAAAAGAAACAGTCATTAGAGTGAATCGGCAACCAACAGAATGGGAAAATTTTTTTGCAGTCTACCCATCTGACAAAGGGCTGATATCCAGAATTTACAAAGAACTAAAACAGATTTACAAGAAAAAAACTAACAAGCCCATTCAAAAGTGGGCAAAGGATATGAACAGATACTTTACAAAAGAAGACATACATGAGGCCAACAAACATATGAAAAAATGCTCATCATCACTGGTCATCAGAGAAATGCAAATCAAAACAACATTGAGATACCATCTCACGCCAGTCAGAATGGCGATCATTAAAAAATCTAGAGACGACAGATGCTGGAGAGGATGTGGAGAAACAGGAACACTTTTACACTGTTGGTGGGAGTGTAAATTAGTTCAACCATTGTGGAAGACAGTGTGGCGATTCTTCAAGGACCTAGAAATAGAAATTCCATTTGACCCAGCAATCCCATTACTGGGTATATATCCAAAGGATTATAAATCGTTCTACTATAAGGACATGTGCACACAAATGTTCATTGCAGCACTGTTTACAATAGCAAAGACCTGGAACCAACCCAAATGCCCATCGATGATAGACTGGATAGGGAAAATGTGGCACATATACACCATGGAATATTATGCAGCCATCAAAAGCGATGAGTTTATGTCCTTTGTAGGGACATGGATGAACCTGGAAACCATCATTCTCAGCAAACTGACAGAAGAGCAGAAGATCAAACACCGCATGTTCTCACTCATAGGCAGGTGTTGAACAATGAGAACACATGGACCCAGGGAGGGGAGCACTACACACTGGGGTCAGTTGGGGGGAAATAGGGGAGGGACGGCACAGGGTGGGGAGCTGGGGAGAGAGAGCAAGGGGAGAGTTGCCAGATGTAGGTGATGGGGGGGAAGGCAGCAAATCACACTGCCACGTGTGTACCTATGCAACAATTTTGCATGTTCTTCACATGTACCCCCAAACCTAAAATGCCATAAAATAAATAAATGGGAAAAAAATGTTCGTGGGACTTCCAGAATGTTAGAAACAATCCAAAATGCCACTCCTCTCATGAAAACAAGAGAAAAGTAGAAAAAATTCAAAACTAACTTATAAAATCAGACACCTGAGCTAATGGCCATGCCTTTCACATGAATAAAAAAACCTAGTATCAATACCTTTCTTTTTATACTGAGAAACACAAATATGAGTTTGACATTCATTCTTCTAAGTAATTAGCATGAGTGATAATCAATTCAATAGATGGTATATATGCTTACCTTTTTACATTATCATAGTTGGAGACTTCATATCCTTATTGAAACCAATGTTTATTCTTCTATTTAAGCCAGTGAGTATTCTATCTTGTTCTTTTTGATCATGATCTGAATTGAGTAAGTTAAATATTTGTGTTATTTCTGTGTATAAAAGCTCTCTTAATTTATACTCCTCTTATAAATTCTTAGTTGGCTTTTTCTTTAGTTGATTTTTTCCAATTTCTAATATATGTCATCATCTTATAGTCTTTCTCTACTCTTATTTTTGCCTAGAGAAGGACATATGTCTTAAAAGAAAAATCTGAGCCAGTCATATCTTTTTAACTTGCACTCTTAAACACACAAAACTGTATTGTAATAGTTATTTTAGAAGAGGTGATTACTTGAAGTTGAAAAGATAGAAATTGAGTCATCGTGTCCTGGCATTAGGTAATAAACATTTGATAAATTAATGTCAGAAGTAAACTGAGTTCTTTTAATATGTTATATCTGTCACAAAGAAAGAAAACCCAATTGGATAAAAGGGCAAGCAGGTTTTATTTCTGGGCAGAAGGGGAGAGGGAGTGAGCTTATGCCCTAAAGACTCCTTCTCCGTAGATAATAGAAGACATTGGGCTCTTATGGACTGGGTATGAGGACAAAAAGGAATGTTACCATGTGCAGGGTAGGACTCCAGACACACAGGCTCAATTCATAAATATATGTCTTCATACACTCCATGTACATAAAATGGCAAAGGTTTTCTTTTGGGGAGGGAATTTTAGCATTATAATGATGTGTTAATAATCTAAAGGCAACTAAGGCTGTCTGTTCCAGTTTGGGCAGGCTTAGGGGTCTTT
Source organism: Cebus imitator (assembly GCF_001604975.1). Classification (NCBI taxonomy): domain Eukaryota; kingdom Metazoa; phylum Chordata; class Mammalia; order Primates; family Cebidae; genus Cebus; species Cebus imitator. The sequence goes on from NW_016107497.1 coordinate 952,142, forward strand.
TCTCCTTTTGGTATCTGATCAGGGGTTACGAAGCTCTGGCACCATCCTGGACCATCTGGTTTCTTTAAGCAGCTGCATCTGTAAACAAGAAACTAATGAAAAACAGTAAGAAAAAGAACTTTCCCAACTGTTTCATCAGGGCTGCCCTGGTGACATTAATGCATGGATAAATTAGTAGATAAACACTTTCAGAAGGTAAAAATAATAATTGAGAATATTCCAAAGCAGAAGTCAAAGATTCATTCAAAGTAGAAATTTTCCCATTTTTAATAAAGGCATTAGTAGACTATATAAATTCTCCTGGTGACTATCATGAAGAATTATAGTTACTTAAATTTGAAAGATATTATTATCTAAGAAGTTACTATATTCATTTATTATCTTATTTGTGGTTTTTGTATTCTTTATTAAGTGAGGCTTCAGATTTCTAGAGATTCTCTCTTCGTTTTAAAGAAATAACAATAATGTTCACCAAAAAAGGATTTAAGTTCATTACCTCTGGCCCACATGGCAACAACATCCTGGATGAGGACAGCCACATACACACACACACACACACACACATACACACACACAAACACACTTTCTCTCTTTTGAGATATAGATTTATAGATAAAAATATATAGATAGATATAGATATAAGGTACATATTCTCTATCTATAGATTTCTATACCTATATCTATCTATATATACAAAGAGTCTATTATACATGTGTCTATGTTTGTGCTTGTGTCTACATGTGTATATGCACATAAATATTCCCTATTATTTCAGTACATTCTTCTTTTTATTCGCTTTTGATATTATTAAAGAAAAATAAAACCAAATTTTGGTTTCCCAAATAATATAAAGTCAGAATTCATTGTTTCAGAATAGAATCTGTTACAATTTGAAGAAATAATGTAGTAGAAGTTGGTCTTCTGGGTATAAGCTTTGTGTGATTCCTTAACATTTTAATTTAAATTTAGATTGACCTCTTAATTCAATACCTTGCTTTAAATTAATTTTTCTCAGATGACACAAATTACAAAAACATTTCGCTAATGCTTCACTGATAGAAGATCACAAATAAACCCTTGAAATGTATTCAAGTGCTTAAGATTAAAAATGAAGGTGTCCATTGTAATGCTAATCCATTATGTTTTATTTATGAGGTATATAAAAATTAATTTCCTAATTTAAAGTATTACTAGACATATTTTTATGTCAATCATTTCATTGTTGATGTTTTTATTGTGTTTTTGCTTTGAGATGGAGTCTCCCTCTGTTGCCCAGGCTGTAGTGCAGTGGCATGATCTCGGCTCACTGCAACTTTTGACCCCCAGGTTCATGGGATTCTCCTACCTCAGCCTTCTGGGTAGCAGGGATCACAGGTGCCCAATACCATGACCGCTAATTTTTTTTTTTTTTTTTTTTGTATTTTTAGTAGAGACAAGGTTTCAACATGTTTGCTAGGCTTGTCTCGAACTCCTGACCTCAAATGATCTGTCTGCCTTGGCCTCCCAAAGTGCTGGGATTACAGGCATGAGCCACTTCATATTTTTATTGTCTTAAGTGATAGGTCTTTAATAATCAGAATGAAAAAGTGTTTCAGTGTATTGAAAACCTTGAGATAAATCTGTTTTAGTAGATTAACACCTGATATTTGGCAACAGTTATAAGAATATCATCAATATTGCTTTTCGCAGAAAATACATCTCCTAAAGATTTCTATTATAACTGTTCCATGCCCAGGTAACAATGATTTTGGCATTCAGTACTTTTCAGTCTCCTTTGAAAATAATAATATGTAGAATTTTGAAACGGTTGTTATTAACTAGCCTCATCTCAGAAACATGGCTTAGTTGGTATTTATGCTAATTCCCCTTCTCATCACAAGTGGACACTAACGGCTTAATCCAGTAAGCTTATTTGATGACCCTAATGAAAATAGCTTTTTTTTGTTGTTTTTCAAAAATAGAGACAGAAGCTAGTGCTGGCCCATGAAAAAATATATTTTCTGTGGATTCCAGCAAAGCAAAGTTCTTTGTCTTTTCCTCAGTTATGACATAGATAGACTCTCATCAACCTTCTTGTTGAAGGTATAAAATCTGAAATAACACCTCATTTTCAACTACAAATGAAAGCTGATGAATGGATTTGAAGAAAACTTTTTTTTTTTTTTTTTTTTTTTTTTTTTGCCGACAGAGAAGGTAGTGCAAAACAGACCAAGTTTAGCATTATCCTTGTGGAAAATATTTGAGACAATGGACTAAACCTTACTTGATTTAGTTTTATTTCTGAAATTTTCAATTGTGACAGACAAAACTTCCTCTTACTATCTAACTGGCAATGAGGTGGATTTTATGTCACTTAAAATAATAAGCTTCCCAAAAGGTACTTTGATGCTCAAAGCTGTTTGCTTTTAAGGAAGACTTCTTATAATTATAGTATTATTTATGTGAGCCATTAAGGCAAGAAATGGAATCATACATAGCAATCATTTTTAACTTTTTTAAATGTGAAGCTAGAGTTGCCTCCATTTGAAAGGTTTACAATGCTATATTCATAGACTAAGAGGTACCTTGTATCTAGATGCAAATTTTTAGAAGATAAGTAGTCACTAATATTGACTTTTATCTTCAGAAAAAACCTTTCAAATCCGTATCTTTTTATCAGTATCACTGCTTAAACTTTTTTTTTTTTTCTTTTTTTTGGTGATGGAGTCTTGCTCTTTCACCCAGCCTGGAATGCAGTGGCACGATCTCGGCTCACTGCAACCTGCACCTCCTGGGTTCCAGTGATTCTTCTGCCTCAGCCTCCTGAGTAGCTGGGATTACAGGTGCCCACCACCACACCTAGGTAATTTTTTTATATTTTTAGTAGAGATGGGGTTTCGCCATGTTGGCCAGGCTGGTCTCGAACTCCTGACCTCAGGAGATACACCCCCCTCACCTCCCAAAGTGCTGGGATTACAGATGTGAGCCCCTGCCCTGAGCCTCACTGTTCAGACTTTATGCACTCAGTTTCTCCTACTTTGAAAACTGAAATAGTTTTCTAACTAGATTACTTGGCTCTATCCTTGTCCAATAAGTACATTGCCAAAATGACCTAACAAAACATATCTGTCCATGTTGCTATCTGCTGATCAAACGTTTAATAGCTTTCATCTTTCCAGAATAAAAGTTAAACTAATTATGACCTATGGGCATTTTCTGATCTAAAAGGAATGCTATAAAATAAGAAAATAGCACTCTAAACATAAAATTATTACAAACCAGAAATACTATCTTACTAAAAAATCTGTCGATGATTAACAAAGTATTTTAAAGACTACTAAATTACTAAATAATTACTAAATTACAAAATAAAATAAAAATGAATATATCAATGGGAAATTGGTGCTATATCACAAATGCAGTATTAAAAAATATTTTATGTACTTAGAAATATTTTATCCTTTCAGTTTCTTAGTATAGTTAGCCACTAGCCACATGACTATTGACATTTAAATTTAAATTTATAAATTAAATAAATAAATGCATTGAAAATTTTTAAAAAATCTAAAAATCAGCTTTTCTTTTTTTTTTTTTTAAACTGGTAAATAAAAAATCAGCTTTTCAACTTTGTTAATAACTTTTCAAGTGCTTGGTAGTTGCATGTAGCTAGTAGTTACTGAAAATATAGAATATGTTTAGCATATCAAACATAGTACTGCAATATTATCTAGTCCTCTTAGAAAAAAAAATCTTTTTTATATACCATCAGTTAATTTAGGACTTTATCCAATCTGAATATATATATTTATACCACAGACACTACTGAAAATGAGTATCTTTCTGGGTTAAACTATTAAACATACAGGATCTATCTTCTTCTGCTACGTCTTTAATTTTAAATTCAGAGAGGTTTTGAACCTATAATACCAAGATTCATATTCTAATGCAGGTTTAAACTCATCCTTGCATTTGTAGAAATGGAAGTTTCTACTCAGTTACAGGTTCACAGCCAGATCACCAACACTGACTTCACTGCCTCTTCTGGACCCTGGTCACACCACTGCTAAGTCCCAGATACATGATATCTATCTATCTCTCAATCTATCTATCTACCTATCTATTATGTATCTATCTGTAATCCATTATATTTGAAGTTTAGGAGTCTTCCCTTGAAGCACTGGTATATGCCAAGTTGTTGCAGCAATGTAGACCTGTTTGTTCCTGCAGGCTATTGCCTAAGTACCTTACACACATTTCCCAGAGAAAACAGGAGCACTGTCAGGTTGGAACCAATACACCTTCCTCTGACAAGTGCTTTCCCAGTCACAAACATGGAGTGCATTGGCTCACGTGCCTGCATTCACCACTCAGCAATATATCAGTACCGGTGTCGGCTTTTCTCCACCATAACCAATAATATCATTACCTCTACAAATGGAATTTAGTACAAAGGTATTAATCACAGTAAAGGCAAGCTCGCTATAAACCACCTAGTTACAGCTGAGTGTTTGAGCAGGTTTAGATCATGGTCAGTGAAGGCAAAAGGCAGTATTCCTCCATGATGATCCTGCCTCCCTCTGGATTTTATTTACCCAAACGAAGGAAATCTATCTTCTGTTATTTGCTATAGACACCTTTCACTATCACTCAGAAGTAGATTTAATCTCTCACTGGGGCATTGATTTCTCGTTAGCATATTTTTTCTTGTGCTTTTTACTGCATATTCTTGAGTTATGGATTAGAAAGAGCATCCCATTTTGGACACTACAATATACAAACTTTGAAGTATTAGCATTAATGAGACAGTCAGGAGACCCTCAAGAAGTCATAGGAGGCCCCAAGGATCAGGGCAGAAAAACTGCATGCCAGCAAAACTGTGTCAGGTGCATCTCTAAAATGAGAGTTCCCATTTCAGTCAAGGGGCAAATTTCTTGTCCTTATCCACACACTTATACCTAGGAAACTCAGTAACATACTCAGTAATATAGCAACTATATTACAAGGTGGCTATGAAAGCTACCCTGCTTAAAATTCAAACATTTTAAAAACGGAACAAATATATCTTATAATAGTCCATGAGCACCAATTTTAGCATCCAATTGCAAGAACAGCACATTCAGGGAAGCCCAACCTTTTGACTTGATACTGGATGGTATAGTCAAGAACATAGGGAAGAAAATGTTCACAAGATTTTTAGGAATTGGTGAGGAGAAAATAATTTATAGAAGTTACCACTTTGAAAAACCAACATAAAATTACGTATTTTCTCCAGTGAAGAACTTTATAAACAACACTAACAGAAAAGGAGAATCTAAAACCTATCTTTGTAATACCTAAAATTCATAAGGCATTAATGTCTAAAGTATGACAGGAACTCCTACAAATTAAAAAAGTAATAGAAATTTGAAAAGAAGAGCGAGTCACCAATACTGCATCAGGCAGAGTCCCTGTCAGAAACAGATAAAACACTCAAACTGGGTAATTAAAGACTGTTCAATAAAGAGTCTATTTACAAAGTTGTGTACAGGGTTTAAAAAAACACTATAGTTTATTGTAGGATCTTGAGACTAGAAATAGCAGAGAAACTTTAGATTTCTAGAACTGAAAGGGAAAAGACAGAAAGAACAGAAAGAATAGAAAGTTATTATTGAAGACGGAAACATATATATAAATTATTATATATAAATATATATATTTATATATACCTATATATATATACCTATATATATATATATATATATAGGTAACATATATAAATTATTATATATAAATATATATATATTTATATATACCTATATATAAAAAACATATATATATATATTTGGCTATGCCTGGCTGTGCCTCCCATTCCATGCCTCCTACTGTTGAATGCAAACCACAAATCTGAAGGCAAGGAAGCCTTTTGGTGGAGCTGGTACTGGTAACCCTTCCGGGGAAAAGAGTAGACTGTAGAAGGATGGTAGAGAAGTGTGACAAATGGACCTTAAAAGGCAAAACAGATGATGTCTAGCAGAGAGGTGGACAGGCACTGTAGAAAATAAGCCAGAAAATTCCAAGCTAAATGTCAAGCGAGCTCTTAACATTGCCTCAGATTGGCTCTTAAGTCTACTTAGCAATTACATTGTACTGCTCTAATTCACTCATTTTCCTATGTTCCTTGATGACCACTTGTTTTTTTCTCCTTAATCTGAAAACTTGAAAGAACCCCTCTTCAGTCTTCACTCTTAGCTAAGGACTTTCTTCCTTTCTAATGACAAACTTAGAACAATGAGTAGAGAATTCGCACATCCCCCATTCACCACGCCCCCACCTGCTGGCATATACAGTTGTGTATTTTGTCCTTCTGCTAAACTCATTTCCCTTTCACTTATGCCTAGATTCAAATATTTAGCGTAATAGAGATCATTGCTCCTACAGGTTTTTTCTCTCTTTTTGATTAAATTTTCTCTAATAGATTATTCCCATCCGCATTCAGGTATTTTGCATTTCTTTTAAAAATACATATTTTTTCACCTTGCTACCTCAAAAAGATCTTTATCTTTTTGAAGATGGCATGTATACAGAAGGGTATGTATCACTTTGGTTCACATTTCGCTGATGATAGGAAGTAACAAGCTCATTCCTGAGTTTGATTTGCAGAGAAATGAAGTCTACAATTTGCAGAGTGAGAATGCCAATAGCTTTAAACATCTTTAATGAAAATCAAAATCATTTCCTCTTTAGTCCTATAAAATACCTAATAATTATCATTTTATTTTTCTTAGTACCAAGTCCTCCATAGGCCCTTAATGTGTATCAGTACCTACCTCTTCTGTGTTGTTTTTAATTTAGCTTTTATTTCCATTAAAATTTTTATCTCAATTTTTTTGAGCACTAATATGTTAACCTTGGTCTCCCTGTATCTTTTCTGGGCTCTTATGTTGTGTTTTGAATTTAGATTTAAAATAGGTATTACACTGGTTTTGTAAATGTAGTCATACATTGTTGATACTTCTTTCTTCAAGAGGTGGACCTAAAGCCCTCTTTTTGGCCATTTGCTAAACTTAGTGACTTGTTTTTAACAAATACAATAAAGTGGAAGTGACAGCACTGCAACTCTAAACACTAGATCTCAACAAGCATTATGATTAGCATTTCTCTCTTTCTCTCTCTCTCTCTCTATCTCTATCTCTATCTTTATCTCGTCACTCACTCTGGGAGATGTAGGCTGCCTTGTGAGCAGCCCTGTGAAGCAGCTCACGAGGTGAGGAACTGAGACAATCTGACATCTGTCACATAGTGCACAGGGAAGTGGATCCTCAACTCCTGTCCAGCCTTCAGAAGACTGTACTACAGGCAGAAAAAGATAAAAATCCTATGCGAAACCCTGAGTCGGACCACCCAGCTAAGCTTCTAAATACTTGACCTGCAGAAACTATGACATAATGCTTTTTCTTATATGTTTTTTTCTTACATTAAATTATTGTGAAAATTTTGTTAACATTTTCACCAGATTTATGAAAACATATGGAAAATTGACTTGTTGGTTTATCAGGTTTTCTTCTCCATCCACTTGCTTCTTTTATAAATTTTGATTATTTCAAATTAATAATTGACTTTTAATGAGGCTGGTACTTCTTTGACCAGCTGTTGTTTGTGTTCGAAATAATTATCTCTGACTCACAATGAACTTTATAAGCATCTAAGTTATTTTGCATCTTCCTACTCTATAGAGATTAGTAACTTCAAGTCTTTTCAAAATACAGCATTTTCTTTCTCCCTAATATGTTTGCTAAAAGATTTTGTGTGTGTGTGTTTCCTTTTGTATTTCCCTATGTTGCCCACTGTGTTTCCTAAAATTCCCGCTTTGTAGGTCAGCTTTGTTGTTTACTCCTATTTTTATAAAAATGAGTTTATTTGCCCCTACTTTAAATGTATATGCTATCCTATTTGTCTGAAACCCCAAATGAACTTATGTTCTCTTTCTGCCCCGCCATAATATCTTCCTGCACTCCTTCTTGACCTTCACTCAGTTTGAGACCCCTTCCTCAGTGTTATGCTGTGAGCCTGGGTAAGACTCCCAAGTTTAATGTTCATCATAATTTTTGTCGACATCAGTATTTTTTTTTCTGAGATGGTGTCTCACTTTGTCACACAAGAAGGAGTGCATTACAGCAGCACCATCTCAGCTCACTGCAACCTCCGCCTCTCAGATTCAAGTGATTCTCCTGTCTCAGCCTCCTGAGTAGCTGGGATTACAGGTGCCCACCACTATGCCCCGCCAATTTTTCTATTTTTAGTGGAGACGGGGTTTTGCCATGTTGGCCTGGCTAGTCTCGAACTCCTGACCTCAGTTGATCCGCCTGTCTTGATGGCCCAAAGTGCTGGGATTACAGGCATGAGCCACCATGACCAGCGTCATTATCAGTAATTTTTAAAAGTATAACTGGGCAATGCTATATGGATTAACACTATATATAAGGCATTATTTAATATCATTATTTATAAAGCTTCTCTTTGTTCATTAAAGCTGAATAGAATTCTCCTTCTATGATGTATCAAATTTATTTATCAAATGCTCTTTTGAAAAATGTTTTTGTGATTCTAGATTTTCTTCTATTATAAACCCTGCTGCAATAATGATATCTTTAAATATCTGTTTTATAGAGGGTGTATTGATTCATAACTCTTTCTGCACTAGCAACTTACCTACTGTTTATTAGCTTCCAAGATTATATGTCTTCATGGATTTTTGTTCAATCTTGCTTTCAAAACAAACTCAAGCATACATTGCCAACTGGTGAATCCCATTCTTTTTGTTATAAACAAAGGACCAGCACCTTTTCTGAAGAGCTGACTTGGTCTGAGGTATGCACTACAATCATCTTTTCTGTCTTTTCTCCCCTGTGTTTGGGTTTCACTGCATTTAGCAATTTTTTTTTTTTTTCCTATCCCTTTTTGGAGTTACAGAGACTGCTTACTTTTGTGGAAAATGGCAATTGCTTTTCTGGTTCTCTTTCTGTTTGTTGTTCTAAGGTGGGTTCTGACAGAAAATAAGTCAATTCTATTTTATATTTGACATATTAAACTAGAAGTTGTATAACTTCAAGACACTTCCTATGAATGTAGTCACATATGAAGCTCCAATAACCACATATACTTAGGTAATTAGCTACTCTAATCAGAATTGTTTTTTCCTTATTTACTCCCACACAGCAAAAATTGACTAAAGATTTATTTCAAAGTAGAATGGTTAGTTCTTAATTTAACAATGAATAAAAGTTTGAGAAAAATTGTACACATCATTTTTGTGCCTTCATTTACCCAACTCAACAATAATCAAATGGTTTGATTAGAATTTTGTTCTGGAAGAAATCTTGGAAATTCTCTCTCTCTGTCTCTTTGTCTCTCTCTCAGGCATCTTTAGAGAATCTTTGTGTTAACAACTAGTGCACTGCCATATTTCCTAATGACAAAACAGTGTAATATTTTAAAGAAAAAGATACACAAAATTATTTAGTTACTATCACTATATTATTGATCTCTATTAGTACCTATAGGGATTGTCAAAAGTGACAGTCACTTGTTACATATGTCAGAATATAACCACTATTCATAAAAAAGCACACACACATTCCTCGTATGCTAACTCCCATTTTAAATGCTTTACATATATTGGCATTCACCCTCTGCACTTACCTTATGTGGTGTGTACAAATATTATCACCATTATATAGATTAGGAAACTGTGGCACTGTGAGTAACCTGCCCTGAGTTACATAGTTAATAACTGTTAGAGCTGGAGTCAAGGCAGTCAGCCTCCAAAGTTCGCGCTTTCTTTTCTGCTTTCTTTTCAAAATACTGCTTTCTTTTCTCTCTAAGCCTCATTCTAAATGCTTTGAAGAAAATATGAACTCTCATCAGTCACACTAGAACTACATTTTAGAGATAAGACAACTAAGCTTCAGAAAGTTAAGTAACTTATTTGTAGTTATACAAGTTGAAAGTAAAACATTTCCCTTTCTAACAAAATTATATGTTCTATTATTTTCACTGGCTATAGATAGACTGATGTCCATTCCTACTTTGTAAAGGGATTATTTGAATACTTGGATGCAGGTTGCCCAAATCTAGGGAATAATTTATATGTTTGATTAGTTGATTTTTAATTTGATTGGAAACAGGAAAAGGAATATATTTTGTTTAAATAAGTAGTATGTACTAACCACGAAACAAATATCTGCTTGAGATTCTAAAATTTGTATATGCTGCATTAGCACATATATTTTTAACATTAAAATATAACTGCCTTGTGAATTTTAACAGAACAAAGCATATTTTTGAAATTGTTATTTTATTAGATTCCAAAAATAGTTTATAAATTTTTCTTTAATAAATATTGAACACAGACTTTTTCAAAATAGTGTCATATTTTTCTGTGTCCCTAAACCTTCTTTGAAATATCAAATGAGAGAGACCGAATGATGTTTTTACAAAAGAAAACAAGAAGGTACAAAGTCACCATTTTTGCTTTCCATGGGAAAGTTCGTAGGAATGATCATTTTCTGACAATATGTACAGTGGCAAGCCTTGAAATATTTTTAGGAAGCCACTAGGTACTGCACAGCTGTATCAAAACTCCTTGGTATACCACAGATATCTACACTGAAAATTTTTGCAACAGAGTATAACATAGCCTCCCATTTTCCCTTCTAGAGAGCCACATGGATTTAGTAGATATAAAAAAGTTGAAGGCCCAGCGTGGTGGTTCATGTCTGTAACCCCAGCACTTTGGGAGGTTGAGGTGGGCAGATCACCACGTCGGGAGATCATCCTGGCTAACACAGTGAAACCCTGTCTCCACTAAAAATACAAAAAATAAGCCAGGGGCGGTGGCGGGCACCTGTAGTCCAGCTACTCGGGAGGCTTAGGCCGGAGAATTGATCGAACTCAAGAGGTGGAGGTTACAGTGAACTGAGATCGCAGCAATCCACTCCAGCCTGGGTGACAGAGCAAAACTCTATCGCAAAAATATAAAATAAAATAAATTGAAAAAATAAAAATAATTTTTAAAAAGTTAAAATAATGTTTAGTATTTCTGTTAAAAGAAAGGACATTTGGACAATCAATACTTTTCCTTATTAAAAAGACAGCACAATATTATGTTTACTAAGATTTTGAAATAAAGATATATTAAGCAAAAATAATTTATCAGTTAGTTAATTTATAATTTAAAATGGTAATATGATTTAAGTGTGAACAATTGTTGCAATTAAAAAAAAAAATTTGGAGACTGAATCTCGCTCTGACACCGAGGTGGAATACAGTGGTGCAATCTCAGCTCACTGCAACCTCCACCTCCTGGGTTCAAGCAATTCTCATACCTCAGCCTCCCAAGTAACTGGGATTACAGGTATGCACCATCACACCCAACTAATTTTTGTATTTTTAGTAGAGACAGCGTTTCATCATGTTGGTCAGGCTGGTCTCAAACTCCTGACCTCAGATGATCCACCCACCCCAGCCACCAAAACTGCAGGAATTACAGGCAAAATCATACTTTTTAAGAAGAAAAAACTATAGTGATCATACTTAATTAACCAATTTTTACTGACACTTGCAGTTTTACTACTATTATCACTTTGATCTGTTTAAAAGGTGATTAGGTATCAATACACAGCATTTCATCATGGATATCAAAATTATGGGTTTTATGAGTGCTTTTCCTATGAAAGGAGTTTTTATATCTGCATGTAATATTTAATTATTGTCATATTCAATATTAATTTTTTTAATTCAGGTTTGATATTGATGACTACACAGTATTTTATCATTCATATCCAAATGAAATTTTATCATAGATTAAGGTTTCATTCTCTAACATGATGTTATCTTATACTTACTTTAATTTTATGGATAGATGTCGGGAACTAGGGAAGAAATCACTTTTCATCTATGCAGAAACAGTTTGATCTGTAATGAGCACAATAAGGAAAAGGGAGTTCCTGGTGTTGATGAGGCTGCATTATAGTTCTGTGGATGTAAGGATATAATTTTTTGTCAGATAAACTGACAGATGACTGTTGCATCTGGTGGTACTTTGAAATTCAACCTCTTAATGAGATGCCCCTTTCCAACTAATCCCTGTCACAGAATATGGCACATTACCAAAAGTATGATTCTAGTCATTGCTGGAGAAGATTAATATATAGTGACAACTGGGAACTCTAGGGGACTTTGGGAATAGAGAAGGTTAATTGGAAATGCTGAAATTAATGTTCATTAATTTAATAAAGTGAAGAGCCATAGCTTGTTAAAACTAGATTGCATTTCTTTCATCTAATAATGCCTGTTATTTATTTGAGGAGATTCATTATAGAAATGAAAATAAATGAATATATAGAACTTAAAAGAGAGAAAAATAGTATCCAAAGAAGTAAACTTTGAAATCCTTTCTAATTCTAGAATAAATAATTAATATCTATTTAATAACTAATTTCTGGGGCACCTGATTGTTTTTACAAATTGTGTTTTGAGTGTCTATTTTATACTGTTAAACACATAACAGTGTTTAGCAGTAAATTTCATATTCTCAAAATATGCTCCATAAAATACATTTTATAAAACAAGTTTCTACGGTAAGTTTGGGAAACTCAAAAAATTAATTAAAAGATTTACAACGCTCATTAACATCGATATAAACCACATTTAACCCCAAGTTTCTCAACCTTTTACCATTGAGTATGTTTTCCAAATTATACCTATTAAGAGATGATGAAAACATGATTTGGCAAAAGCTGGTCTGAGGTTATAAAACTATCTCAAATATTTCTCTCTATCTTGTTTTTTATTTTTATTTTTTATAGATAATTCTCTTAACAGAAAAAGTAGAAGAAACAAATAAAAACTATCAAAAACAAAAAAGCTATAACGTGACAATACTTTTACTCATTCCAAAATAATTAAGAGAACCTACAAGGGACTGTAGAAGTGGTCAGAATTAACTGTGTAAAAGACCCGACAAATAGAGCAGGGAAGAGCAAAGGCCGGGTTCTCATGAACAAATGCCTAATAAAAACTATCACTAAAAACTCTGCAAAAAACACAACTTAGCACAAAGGCCACCATGTTACATAAAAATTATATTTCTATGAGAACACCTGCCCAGCAACTACCTGTTCAACTTCATACTCATACCAGCCTTGTTATTGTCCACTGTGTCCAAGGATAATAACTAATAATTTTGAAATCCTGCTCAGTTTTTTCTTTAAAAATCTTAATTTTCCTTTACCTCTTTGAAATGCACATAGTTTACTATGGCACATATATTCCCATTGCAATGCCCATTCACAGGTAAATGCCATTTTCTTTTATGTTTCTTTGGTTTATTTAGATTGACAAAGCTTAGGTTTGCCACATGACAAATTTCTATGGGTTATGCATGTCTTGTTTTTAATTTTGATTAAATTAAATAAAATACAATCTTAACAACTCATTTAAAATATTTAATTCATATTTGGTATCAAGACCAGCTAATAAAAGGCTTCTTTATTTTATTTTAATTTGTCATTTTATGTTTTTAAAGATCAAATGTTATTTTCATTCCTTAATGCCTTTAAAGTTACTCCATGTTTCTGGAAACTGTTGATACAAGGTCAGCACATGACAAAAGATTTATATAAAGGTCAACTGGGTATGTTCTATCAGTCACAGGGTTGTAGTCATATTTTTGTGTCTTTTCATAGAATATATTTGAAGTTTGGATGTTGTATACATAGTAAAAAATAGAAATAATTTACTTTTTCTTAAAATACCACAAATGTTATTAAAGAATGCATCTTTGTGCCATATATGCAAATTTTTACAATACACTGCATATCAATATGTATATGTACCTATTTTTGAACTCTCTAAATTCTTGTTTTTATGTTCTGTTCATTTATCTAGTTCTGTGGCAATACACGCTGTTTTATTATCATAGAATAATAGATGTTTGGCATCTCAATAGAAAAACAACTTCCATATCTTTGTTCTTATTTTTCTAAATTATTCTTATGATTCTTAAATATATATTTCATATACATTTTAGAATTAACTCGGTAAGATACAAAAATATTCAGCATGTATTTTTATGGAAATAATATTGCATTGGCTGATTAATTTGGGCAAAATTTACAAAATAATACTACTGAAAGACTCACAGAATTGAGTGGATCCATGGACATGCTGGAAATATACATGAGGAACTTTTTTACATCTTTCAGTATATTTTTACAGGTCCTTCAAAGGGATTCAGTTAATTCGTAGTTTCCTCAGGTTTTGGCTGTTATTGTAAATTGATTATTCTTTCCTATTATACATTTCTTGATTTTTTTTTTTTTACCAGAAGCAAAGATTTCCCTACAGCTTCATTGAGATATAATTGAAAAAAAAATTATGTGTACAACTTACTGTCTTGATACACTTAAACACTGAAAAGTAATTATCACAATCAAGCTAAGTAACATATCCATTAACTCATTTAGTTACTTTTTTGTGGTGAGTATGCTTAAGATTTGCTTAAGATATGCTTAACATTAGCAAATTTAAAGTATACAACACATTAACTATAGTCACCATGGTATACATTAGCTCTCCAGAATTTATTCATTTTACAAATGGTAGTCTTCAACTGTTTACCAACACCTGCCCATTTCCTCCAACCCCCAGACTCCTGGTAAACACCTTATACTCTGTTTTTGTGAGTTTGAGGTTTTCTGGGGTTTTTTTTTTTTTTGGATTCCACAATGTGAGATAATGTAATATTTGTCTTTCTATATCTTGCTTATTTCACTTACCATACATTTTCCTGGCTTATCTGTGTGTTGCAACTGGCAGGATTTTCTCCCCTTTTTGTAGCTGAATAATATGCTATGTATGCGTGATATATATATTTCACATTTTCTCTATCCATTTATCTGCCAATGGACAAAAGTTGACTTCATATCTTGGCTGCTATGACTAATACTGCAATAAACAAGAGAATGAAGATTTCTCTTCGACATACTTATGTCATTTCCTTTTGACATACACCCAGTAGTAGGAACGCTGGATCATACAGTAGTTCTGTTTATATTTTGAGGAACCTCTATATTGTTTTTCCGCAATGGATGTACCAGTAGCCATTCCCAATTCACAAAATAGAAGATTTCCTTTTCTCCACATCCTTGATAACAGTTGTCATCATTTTACTTTTTGATAGTAACCATCCTGACAGCTGCACAGTGATGCCTCATTGTGAGTTATGTTGTCATTTTCCTGATGATTAGTGAGGTCGACCACCTGTGCATTACCCTGTTAGTTATTCCTGTGTCATCTTTGAAAAAAATGTCTCTTCAGGTTCTTTGCCCATTTTTTAATCAGGTTATAGTTGTTTTTTTTTTTTTTTCTTTTTTTAGCTATTGAGTTGAATACATTCCGTATGTATTTTGGAT
This sequence comes from Cebus imitator, assembly GCF_001604975.1. Taxonomy (NCBI): domain Eukaryota; kingdom Metazoa; phylum Chordata; class Mammalia; order Primates; family Cebidae; genus Cebus; species Cebus imitator. The sequence continues at coordinate 967,573 of NW_016107497.1, forward strand.
ATTAACTCCTTATCAGGTATATAATTTGGAAATATTTTCTCTCCCATTCCATAGGTTGCCTTTTCATTTTTTTTTTCTTTTTTTTTGAGACGGAGTTTCGCTCTTGTTGCCCAGGCTGGAGTGCAATGGTGCGATCTCGGCTCACCGCAACCTCCACCTCCTGGGTTCAGGCAATTCTCCTGCCTCAGCCTCCTGAGTAGCTGGGATTACAGGCATGCGCCACCATGCCCAGCTGATTTTTTGTATTTTTAGTAGAGACGGGGTTTCACTATGTTGACCAGGATGGTCTCAATCTCTTGACCTCGTGATCCACCCGCCTCGGCCTCCCAAAGTGCTGGGATTACAGTTTTTTCATTTTTAAAAGCAGAATAATTTTAGTTTCATATAGTACTACCGTTTATTGTAGCTTTTGCTGCCTATACTTTTGTTGTCATATTCAAAAAATCATTGCCAAGAATAATGTTACGTAGTATTTCCTCTTTGTTTTCTTCTAAGAGTTTTAAAGTTTCACGTCTTGTTATTATTCATACCACATACAAAAATTAACTCAAAATGGATTAAAGACTTACGGGTAAGATTTGAAACTGTAAAACTACTAGAACCAAATATAGGGGCAAAGCTCTATGAGATTCATCTGGGAAACTTTTTTATATGAATCTCAAAGCATAGGCAACAAAAGTGAAAACAAAGGGGTTACATCACACTGAAAGGTTTCTGCACAGCAAAGGAAACAATCACCAGAGTTAAAAGACAAGTTAGAAAATTTTCAAAAAATAGAAAAACGTGTTTGCAAGGCATGCATCTGATAAAGAGTTAATATCCAAAATATATAAGAAACTCAGACAACTTGATAATAAGAAAACAAATAACCTAATTAAAAGAAATGGGCAGGCTGGCAACAGTGGCTCAATGCCTGTAATCCCAGCACTTTGGGAGGCCAAGACAGGCAGATCACAAGGTCAAGAGATCAAGACCATCCTGGCCAACATGGTGAAACCCCGTCTCTACTAAAAATACAAAAACTAGCTGGGCGTGGTGGCGTGTGCCTGTAGTCCTAGCTACTCAGGAGGCTGAGGTAGGATAATTACTTGGAACCAAGAGGCAGAGAGGTTGCAGTGAGCTGAGATCACACCAAGGCCAGCCTGGCAGCAGAGCAAAATGGACAAAGTACCTAATAGATACTTCTCGAAAGAAAACATGCAAATGGCCAACTGGTATATGAATGAAAAAAATTTCAACATAACTAATTATCAGGGAAATGCCAATTAAAACCACAATGAGATAACACTTTGTACCTTTTGAAATGTCTATTATTAAACAGATAAAAGGTAACATGTGTTGTTGAGGATGTGGATAAATGTAAATCCTTTTACACTGTTGTTGGAAATGATAATTGGTACAGCCATCTTGAAAAAGGGTATGAAGTTCTCCAAACTTTAAAAATAACACTACCAAAGGATCCAGAAATCTCATTAATGTGCATTAACCTAGAGGAACTTAAATTACTATGTAAGAATGTTTTGCATTCTTATGTTCATTGCAGCAAAAAGTTAAGTAATCAACCTAAATATTCATTAGTGAATAAATGGATAAAGAACATGTGGTACATACGCACAATAGGATGATTATAACCTTAAAAAAGAAGAAAATTGTGTTATTTACGACATGTATGAGCCTGTGGGACATTATTTTAATTGAAATGATTCAGGCACAGAAAGACAAATATGGCATGATCCACTTATATGTGGAATCTAAAAACAAACTGGAAAACAGACAGTATAATGGTCGTTACAGGTGTAGGCTGTGGTGTTAGGGAGATTAGTGAAAAAAAAAAGAAAATTTTAGGAGGAGTAAGTTTAAGAGACATGGAATACTGTTACTGTTTTTAAGCTGATTCATTTCAGCATATTAACTATATTTAATAACAATGTATTCTTTAAAGTCACAAATAGAGTAGATTTTAAATGATCTTACTGAAAAAACAAATATGTGAGGTGATGCCTGTGTTAATTAACGCAATCTAGCCATTCCACAAGGTATACATATTTCAAAACATAATGTCCACTATAAATGTATGGAATTTTTATTAAATATAGTTTTCAGTTCTTATATTCAATTCTTCAATCCATTTGTAGTTTTTTATGGTACAAGATAAGGATCTAATTATTATTATTTTTTGCAGTTGGATATCCAGTTTCCCTAAAACCATTTATTAAAGAAATTATTATTTCTCCATTATGTAGTTGTGGCAACTTTATCAAAAATTAGTTGACCACATATGGGTGGGCTTATTTCTTGGCTTTCTATTGGTCTATGTGTCCATTTCTATGCCAATACCATACTGATTTGTTTACTATAGCTTTGTAATATAGTTTGAAATCAGAAAGCAGTATTTCTCCAACTTAGTTCTTCTTGCTCAATATTGCTTTAGTTATTTAGGGTCCTTTTTGGTTTCATATAAATTTTAGGATTGATTTTTCTATTTCTGAGAAAAATACCATTATAATTTTGATAGGAATTGCATTCAATATGTAGATTGCTTTAGGTAATATGGATATTTTGATAATATTAATTGTTTTAGTCTACAAACACAGGATGTATTTCCACTTATTTATGTCATCTTCAATTTCTAAAATTAAAATTTTATAGTTTTCTGTTTATAAATATTTCACCTCCTTGGGTAAATATATTTCTAAGTGTTTTATTTTTATTTTTTCATAGCTGTTGTAAATGGAGTTGTTTACTTAGTTCCTTTTTTTGATAGTTCATTAATAGCTTATAAATATATAACTGATTTTTATGTGTTGGTTTTGTATTCTGCTACCTTAATGAATTAGCTGATTAGTTTCATGGAGTTTTTGGTAAAGTTTTCAGGGATTTCAATATAGTAGATCATGTCATCTGCAAACAGAGACAATTTAATTTTTCTTTTCAGATATGGATGCTTTTTGTTTATTTCTCTTGCCTCAATTCTCTGACTAGCACTCCCAGTCATATGTTGAATGGAAGTGCCAAGAGTTGTCCTTCTTGCAGTTTTCCCAATCACTGCTGAGTACATTAGCTAGGGATTTGCTTTATATAACTTTTATTGGGTTGGGATACATTTCTTTTATACCTAATTTTTGAAAGTTTTCTTTTATGAAAAAATGTGGATTTTTTCAAATGCTTCTTCTGATCTAGTGAGATGACTATATGATTATTCTTCATTTTTTTGTGTGTGTTTTAAGATAAGATCTCACTTTGTTGCCCAGGCTGCAGTACAGTGTCCTTCCATTTCAGCCTCCTGAGTAGCTGGGATTACAGATGTGAGCCACAGTGCTCAGAATCTAATGTGTGAAGTGGAACAGTTGCATCCCAAATCTTCTTTCTGTTTTTGCGGTATAACACATTTATTGATTTGTGTATGTTGTATCATCCTTGCATTTCAGAGATAAATCATACTTAATTGTGCTATATGATCCTTTTTCATATGCTTTGAATTTGTTTTGCTACTATTGGTGACCTGGGATATTGGCTTATAGCTCTTGTCTTTCCCGTAGTGTCTTGTTTGGCTTTAGAATTAGGGTAATGCTGGCTTTGTAAAATGAGTTTGGAAGTATTTTTTCCTCTTCAAGTTTTTGTAAGAATTTGAAAAGGATTTGGGTTAATTATTATAATTTTTGTTAAAATTCATTTGGTCTGAGTTCTTCCTTATTGGGAGATTTTTGATTAGTGATTCAATATCCTTAATAATTATTTGCCTGTTCAGATATTTCTTCATTCAGTCTTAAAAAGTTGTTTGTTTCAAGGAGTTTATTTCTTTTTGGTTATACAATTTTTTAGTGTATAGTTGTTTATAATAATTTCTTATTATCCTTTGTATTTCTATGGTACTGTGGTAATGTCTTCTCTTTCATTTCTGGTTTTATTTATTTGAATCCTTTCTATTTTTTCTTAGTTGTCCATTTAATTTAAAAAAAAAAAAAACTTAATTTTATCTCTTTTATTGTTTTCCTAGTCTCTACTTCATTTAATTCTGCTTTAACTTTTGTTATTTCCTTTTTTTTCTGCTAATATTAAGCTTAGTTTGTTTTTCCTTTGCTAGTTTTTTGAGGCATACATATAGGCTGTTTATTTCAGGGGTCCTGAACGCCTTGGACCAACATTGGATTTTCATTGGAGTGCGAACTCTATCGTGAACTGTGCACACAAGGGATCTAGGTTGCACACCCCTTTGAGAATCTAATGTGTGAAGTGGAACAGTTTCATCCCAAACCATCCCCACAGATCATGGACAAACTGTCTTCCATAAAGGGTTGGGGACTGCTGGTTTATTTGAGATCTTATTTTTCTTAATGTAGGTGTTCATTGCTGTGAATTTTCCTCCTATGATTGCTTTTGCTGCATCCCACAAGTTTAGTTATGATGTGTTTCCAATTTCATTTGCCTCACAATATTTTGTAATTTCCCTTTTGACTTTCTTCTTGGCCTGTTGATTGCTTAGAGGTATGTTGCTTAATTTTCATATATTTATGATTTTTTAAAGTTTCTTTTTGTTATTGATTTTTACTTTTATTTGTTGTGATTGGAAAAAATACCTGGTATGTTTTCAATATTCTTAAATTTGGTGAGACTAATTTTGTGGCCTAACATAAAACCTATCCTTGAGAATGTTCCATGTGTGCTTGAGAAGAATGTATATTCTTCTACTGTTGGATGTATCATTCTATACATGTTTTTTAGGTCCATTTGATTTAAAGTGTTATTTAAGCCCAGTGTTTTCTTACTAATTCTTGTTTTAATGATACTGTCAAATTAGCTAGTAGCTACTGTTCCTACTGCCATCAGAGACCTGGATAAAAGTGCACCACTTGAGAATCCACCTGCATGAGTTTCTTCAAATATTCTAAATTTAATTATGTATTTACCTTTATCAGTGAGTTTTTCTCATCATATGTTTTCTTTTTCCTGTTTCTTTTTCTTTCTTTCTTTTTTTTTTTTTTTNTTTTGCCCATGTTACCTAGGCTGAAGTGCAATGGTGCAATCACAGACCACTGCAACCTCTTCCTCCTGGGTTCAGGCAATTCTCCTGCCTCAGCCTCCTGAGTAACTGGGATTACAAGCCTGTGCCAACACACCTGGCTAATTTTTGTATTCTTAGTAGAGACAGGGTTTCACCACATTGGCCAGGCTAGTCTCAAACTCCTGACCTCAGGTCATCCACTCACCTTGGCTTCATAGAGTGCTGAGATTACAGGTGTGAGCCACTGCTTCTGGCTCATCATATATCTTCATTTATAATTAGCATTCTTTGGTTTCTACTTGAAGAATTATCTTCACTATTTTTTGTACGGTAAAGCTAGTAGTAATGAATTGCCTCATCGTTTGTTTGCCTTGGAATTTTTTTTCTGCTTCATGTCGGAAGAATAGCTTTGCTGGGTATAGTGTTCTTGGTTGACAGTTTTGTTTTTGGTGTTCTTGTTTTTGTAGAACTTTGAATGTAGCATTTCATTTTTTCCTGTCCTGCAAAGTTTTTGTCAAGAAATTTTGGATAATTATACATGGGCTTATTTTTATGTGATGAGTCACTGTTCAATCACTGCTCTCAAAATTCTCCTTGACTTTGAATTTGGTAATTTGGTTATAATATGTCTCAGCAAAAGCCACTTTGAGTCTGACCATTTAGAAATTTATAAGCTTTATGTAACTAGACATTTATATCTCTTATCATATTTAGAATGTTCTCTGTCTTATTTACTTCTTTACATAAGCTGTCTTGCCCTTTGTCTCTGTTTCTTCTGAGATTCACTTAATATGCATATTGATTTGCTTGATGATACCTAATAACTTCTGCATGCTTGCTTCACTGTGTTTAGTCTCTTTTGGTTCCTCTCACTGGTTTATTTCACATAGTCTGTCTCTGAAGTTATTCTTTCTTTTGCTTGATCATGTCTAATGTTGAAACTGTCTATTAAATTTTCTGTTGAGACATTGTATTCTTTATCTATAGAATATATGTTTCATTTTTTCTTATGGTTTGTATCTCTTGTTGAGCATCTCTTTTTACCTCCTTTTTTTCCTGATATTATTTAGTTGTCTGAGTTTTCTTAAGACTACCATTTTTAATTCATTTTCAGGCAATTTGTAGATCTCCACCTATTTGAAGTCAACCACTGGAGCTTTATCTTGTTCATTTGTTTGTGTAATATTTTCTTGATACTTCATGTTTCTTACATTTCTATTTTTGTATTTGAAGAAGCAGCCACATCCTCCAGTTTTTATTGACTTGCTTTGAGAGAGAAAGATCTGCACCAGTGGGCCCAGCAAGAGATTCTTGAGGCCTCTTAGATATTTTCTATGGGTGCACCCACTCTACCTTCCTTGTTTTCTTCTAGGGGAAAGTTTTAGGATTGTGTGCCTCTCCAGAACACACAAAATTAAGCCCAGTGCTCTCAGTCTTCCATTTATTTTTCCTGAGTCAATGCCCTGAAATGTTTAAGGTTGTGAATCTCCTCCTAAACTAGCAGAACTGAACCATTTGCTAAGTTTTATCTCCGCTCCTGATATCCATGTGCTATCTGTGGAACATCATAGAAGTTATAAATAAGAATATGTAGTGAACTGTCCACTGTAAAGGACACTTCTTGGTGAAGTCTGTGACTCTGTTAGCAGAATCTGTGGCCTGATGTTTACAACTGAACACTGCCTGCTGTGTAATCCCACTCATTCGCTCACTTCTTGCCCTCAAAAAATTGCCAGCCCTCAGACAATTCAGCTTTGATGATTCTCTCAGTGTTCCATGTGGGAAGAGACAGAAATGGACCTCCTGGACAGTTTGTCAAAAGACTGTTTGAGCTGGGTGCTCATTTTGCACTCACCTTTCCCTGTAGGAGAAATTGCAGGCCAAAGGGGCCTCTCTTAGCATCAAACTGTAACACCTTGGGGGAGGAGTAATGTGGGTAAAATGAAACTTCTATGTTAATTAATGCCTGTTTTATGTATTTACTCACATTTTTGGTTTCACTGTGGTGCTTAAAACCTCTACGTTAGACCTCAGAGTCTACAAAGTTATTCTTTTCAGTGGATGGTTGTCAAAATTGATGTTTCCTTTGGGGTATGAGGCTAAAACATCCTATTCAACCATACTGCCCATTTCCCTTAAATTGGACATTTTAGATAATTAATTAAAGCAACTCTGTATTTTAATTTTTTTTCAGTTATTTTTAATTTCTAAGTAAGTTGCCTAGACTTAAACTGCAAAATCTTTCTCCTCCCCCCCGCAAAAAAAAAAAAAAAAAAAGATGGCCCCTGCTATTTACTATTATTATTGTTTTTCATTTTTATCTCTTAGAACAACTTCTGAGGCATCGCCCAATATAACACATTACTTAGTTGTCGGCTAATACTTTGAGCTGAAGTTTTGTTCAAGCTCATCAAACCTGAGAGGCTTCTATTCAATATTGATGGATCTATCTGTGGGCTGAGAAGCATATTCAGAATTGATTCAATTCTTTAAAAATTATTTGATTTCAGTATTCACTGTTCTCTTCAGTGTCTCTCCTTTGCAGCAGTATAGTTTCAAAAAAACAGGGATGTCTTAGAGCTTATTTAATTCAGTATATATCAGTTTTCTAGGGCTACCATAGAAAAATAACACAGCGAGTGGCTTAAAGATCAAACATTTATTTTCTCACAGTTCTGGGGGCTAGAACTCCAAAATCAAAGTATTGTTATGCTTGTTTGTTCATTGCCTCCTGAGGCCTTTCTCCTTTGCTTGCAGGTGGCTGCCGTCTTGTGTACTCCCATGGCCCTTTCTCTGTGTGAACACATCCTCTATGTCTCTCGCTCCTTTTATATAGACATCAATCTTCTTGGATCACGGCCCACCTATATGATCTTATTTAACCTTAATCATCTCTTTAAAGATCTTATATTCAAATGCAGCCACATTGTGAGATGTATTAAAAGTCAGGACTTTAAAATATAAATTTTGGGAGGATACAATTCAATCTGATATACTATGACTCTTTCTCATTTCCAGGATCGGTCTGTTTCTGGTTGGTCCACTATTTTACCCTAATCAAGATCATAACTCTGGATACTAGAAGCAAGGTGCTTTCCCCATATACTTTCTACCACTTTTAGTTAAACCTTGGGGTTTTGCCTCCAAACCATATGCCAGATTGAATCTGCACACTCTGGCAGCACAGCTGCTTGCTTTTGCATCCAAATCTGCTCTGGTAAAACTGTAGTTCTTAACAATTTGGTGTGAGAATCAAGAATATTAACAGGTCCCAGCAATGAACAAGCAGATTCCTACTTGCTCTTATCCTAAGAATTATCAGTTTATTTTAAAATACTTACAAGTTTATTGTATGCCTTTCATCAATTTCTAGAAACTTGAAATTGTTGTTATCAGAAATTCTGTACTGTTTTATACTTTTGTTTTCTTTTGTGTGGAAATGTTTTTCTCTCCTTCCCTACCCCACGTATTTTGTGTGTGATAGGATTTGCCAACTTCTTTATTCCTTCACTTATGGAAATTCAACCTCTTCTGAGTTTTGCTTTTGCTCTAACAAATTCCTCTTGGGTTTAATTTTGTCTTTGCAAGAATACATATTTTAGTAATGATCTAGGATGATTCTGTTAACAAATTTTCTGAGTTCTTGTAGATCTTAAAATGTCTTCATTCAATAAATTTTGACTGGATACAGAATTTAAGGCTAAACATTATTTTCTCTCTAGATATGAAAGAACTATTTTTAATAATATATGTAGATAAAGACTCATTATATTTATTCTTACACATAGCTTTTAATTCACTCAAATATTTAGACATTGTATTAACTCAGAAATATTTAAGACATTGTCCTATATATATTTTTAAATTTTCTTAAGGTTTTAATAAAAATATGTATGTGTGTGCTATTTTTGATGCATATGAACCTAAAGTATATTTCACTCTTCCTATAGGATCTCTTGACCTAGTCCACTTGTTTCCTGTGAAGCATCTGCACATATCAGATATTCAGTGGAGAAAACTGCTCATTTTAATGATTTCTGTTTACCCTTTCTAGATCAAGTCCTTTTCCAAATCTGCAGAGACAAAAGATAGTGTCCTTAAAGAAAGGTAGCTTGCAATAAAAAGCTCATGTCAGAACAGCCCTTTTTTCCCATTCAATTTAATTCATCTTTTCCTCATTTTTTTCACAGCTCTCTGATGCTTTTAAAGATACCATTTTTCTAGATAGCCTGCTAGGATTTGCTGTATCTTTCTCAGAAATAGAAGTTGTCGACCACTTTTTATTTATTATTATTTGAGTATTAATTTTTATTATACCTATATATTAGCAATTATGTGATCATAGCATCATGAAAGATGATGTGATCAATGTTAAGTATTTTAGCTTTATCTGTTTTTAAAAAGCTCTCCAAACTACCTATTCAACCCATTTAAGCCTTGAAATGACCACTTGTTGAAGTATTTTCCAACTAACAATGTTCTCTGAACCAAATAATAATTTGGTTATTTAAAAAAATTTTGGGGGGGTATATAGCAGGTGTATATATTTATGGGGTACATGAGATACTTTAATACAGGCATACAATGTCTAATAATTATTTCAGGGTAAGTGGGTTATCCATCACCTCAAGCATCTATCATTTCTTTTTGTAATTAACATTTCAATTTTACTTCTAATTATTTTTAACTCTATAATAAATCATTGTTGACTGCAGTCACCCTGTTGTGCTATCAAGTAGTAGATCTTATTCATTCTATCTAATTATATTCTTGTACACATTAATCATCACCACCTCCTGCCCCCTTCCCACAAGCCTTCCCACTATCCTTTTTTGATTCTCTATGGCCTTGAATTCAAATATTTTCATTTTTCATTCTGCACACAACTGAGAACATGAAAAGTTTGTCTTTCAGTTCCTGCCTTATTTCACTTAGTATAGGGTGCTACATCTATCCATGTTGTAAATGACAGGATCTCATTTTTTTTTTAGCTGCATAGAACTCAGCTGTGTATACATACCATATTTTCTTTATACATGCATCCTTTGATGGACACTTAGGTTTATTCCAAATATTGGCTACTGTGAATAATGCTGCAATAAACATGAAAGTACAGCAAAGGATATACTGAATTTCTTTCTCTGGGTATATATCTAGTAGTGGGCTACTGGATTGTATGTTAGTTCTATTTTTAGATTTTTGAAGAACTTCCATAATGTTCTCCATAATGGCTGTAGTAATTACATTCCCACCAACATTGTATGAAGATTCTCTTTTCTGACACTCTAACCAACATTCATTATTGCCTACCTTTAGGATTAGAGCCATTTTAACTGGAATGAAAGGATATCTCATTGTAGTTTTGATTTGAATTTTTTGATTATATTGTTGACCACATTTTCATATATCTGGTTGCTGTTTGCATGTCTTTTTTTCAGAAATGCCTATTCAGAATGCCTATTCTTTTTTTTTTTGAGACGGGGTTTTGCTCTTGTTACACAGGCTGGAGTGCAATGGCACGATCTTGGCTCACCGCAACCTCTGCCTCCTGGGTTCAAGCAATTCTCTTGCTGCCTCAGCCTCCCAAGTAGCTGGGATTACAGGCGTGCACCACCATGTCCAGCTAATTTTTGTATTTTTAGTAGAGACAGGGTTCCACCTTGTTGACTAGGATGGTCTCGATCTCTGGACCAGAGATCTTTTTTTTTTTTTTTTTTTTTGACAGAGTCTCACTGTTGCCAGGCTGGATTGCAGTGGTGTCATCTTGGCTCACTGCAACCTCTACCTCCTGGGTTCAAGCTATTCTCCTACCTCAGCCACCTGAGTAGCTAAAGCTATAGGCACGTGCCATCACACCCAGCTAATTTTTATATTTTTAGTAGAGTCAGGGTTTCACCATGTTGGCCAGGATGGTCTTTATCTCCTAACTTGGTGATCCGCCTGCCCCAGCCTTCCAGAGTGCTGGGATTACAGATGTGAGCCACCATGCCTAACTTCATTTGCCTATTTTTAAATCAGATTATTAGATGCTTCCCTGTGGACTTAAGTTCCTTATGTATTCTGCTTATTAATCCCTTTTCAGATAGATAGTTTGCAAATATTTTCTTCCATTCCATGGGTTGTCTCTTCACTTTGTTGATTGCTTTCATTGCTGTGCAGAGCTTTTTAACTTTATATGATCTCATTCGTCCATTTTTGTTTTGGTTGTCTGTGCTTTTGGGGTATTACTCAAGAAATCTGTTCCCAGATCAATATCCTGAAGAGTTTCCTTGATGTTTTCTTGTAGTAGTGCCATAGTTTGGGGTCTTAGATTATGTCTTCCATTCATTTTGATTTGATTTTTGTATATGGTAAGAGGCAGGGGCCTAGTTTTATTCTTACACACACACACACACACACACACACACACACACACATATGTATATACACCCAATTTTCCCAGTACCATTTATTGAAGAGACTGTTCGCCAATGTCTATTTTTGGCACCTTTGTTGAAAATGACTTCAGTGTAGATACGTGGATTTATTTATTAGTTTATTATTCTATTCTATTGTTCTGTGTATCTGTTTCTATGATAGTACAATGCTGTTTTGTGTACTGTAGCTCTGTAACATAATTTAAGGGCAGAAAATGTAATTTCTCCAGTTTTGTTCATTTTTTTCAGAATAGCTTTAGCTATCCTAGGTCTTTTTCAATTCCATATAAATTTTAGGAGTTTTCTGTATTTCTGTGAAGAATGTCATTAGTATGTTTAGAGAAATTGCATTGAATCTGTCAATTGCTTTGGGTAGTATGGACATTTTAACAATATTGAGTCTTCCAATTCATGAACATAAAATATTTTTTAACTTTTTGTATCCTCTTCAATTTTTTGAATTTATGTTTTTTAGTTTTTATTGTATAGATCTTTCACTTATTTGGTTAAATTTATTCTTTGATCTTTCATTTTAACTGTTGCTATTGTAAATAGGATTACATTATTTTTTGAGATCATTTGCTGTTGACTTATAGAAATACTACTGATTTTAGAATTTTCCCACCACCTTAACTGAACTCCTACAAGTAGTCTCTAATTTCCTTGGAATTTCTGTAATATCAGTTGTAATATTTCTTTTTTCATTTCTGATTGTATGTATTTGGGTCTTTTCTCTTTTCTTGGTCTACTAAAGATTTGTTGATTTTTAGTTGTTTAGGATGCATAATTAGGTTGTTTATTTAAAGTTTTTCTACTTTTCTGTAAGTGGTTATTGTTATAAACTTTCCTCTTAGTATTGTTTTTGCTGTATCACCTAGGTTTTGATATGTTGTGTTTCCATTTTTATTTATTTCAAAAATCTTTTTCATTTTCTTCTCATTTCCTTTATACACTGATGATTCAGTCACGTATTAATTTCCATGTATTTGTATAGCTTCCAAAATTATTTGTTATTGATTTCTAGTTTTATTACATTATGCTAAGAGGAGATATTTGACATGATTTCAATTTTTTGGATTTTTAAAAATTTGTATGTGGCCTAACATAAGGTCTCTCCTTAAGAATTACCCATGTGTTGAAGAGAAGAGTACACATTCAGTGTACATTGTTTAAGATCTTCTGTAAATAGCTTAGGTCCGATTGATCTATAGTGCAAACTAAGTTCAATATTTCTTTGTTTATTTATTCTCTATCTGGATGATGTTTCTTTTTTTTTTTTGAGACGGAGTTTCACTCTTGTTACCCAGGCTGGAGTGCAATGGCACGATCTTGGCTCACCGCAACCTCCGCCTCCTGGGTTCAGGCAATTCTCCTGCCTCAGCCTCCTAAGTAGCTGGGATTACAGACATGTGCCACCATGCCCAGCTAATTTTTGTATTTTTAGTAGAGACAGGGTTTCACCATGTTGACCAGGATGTTCTCAATCTCTTGACCTCGTGATCCACCCGCCTCAGCCTCCCAAAGTGCTGAGATTACAGGCGTGAGCCATCGCGCCCGGCCCTGGATGATATTTCTAATGCTGAAAGTGTGGTGTTAGAAACTCTGGCTATTGTTGTATGTGGGTCTATCTCTCTCTTTACCTTTAATAATATTTGCTTTATATATATATATGGGTATTGCATTGTTGAGTGCATATATATTTACAGCTGTTATATGCTCTTGCTGCATTGACTCCTTTATCATTATATAATGACCATCTTTGTCCCTTTTTATAGTTTTCTTCTTGAAAATTATTTTATCTGACATAAATGTATCTACTCTTCCCTTTTGTAGTTTCCATTTGTATGGAACATATTTTGTATCCCTTTATGTTCAGTTTGTGTGTGCCCTTATACATGTGCTCTTGAAGGGAGCAGATAGGTCTTGCTTTTTTATTCAACCAGCCGCTCTGTATATTTTGATTAAACAGTTCAGCACATATACATTCAATGAATTCTTGATAAGTAAGAACTTACTTCTGCCATTGTGTTGTTTTCTGATGAAGGAACTGAATCAAATAACAGGCAAAATAACCAGGTAGCATCTTAATGACAGGATCAAATTCACACATAACAATATTAACCTTATTAGCTGGGCATGGTGGCGCGTGCCTGTAATCCCAGCTACTCAGGAGGCTGAGGCAGGAGAATTGCCTGAACCCAGGAGGCGGAGGTTGCGGTGAGCCGAGAT
>NW_016107497.1:981464-1027793 GCF_001604975.1 Cebus imitator
AAAAAAAAAAAAAAGCAGAGGTTGCAATCCTGGTCTCTGATAAAACAGACTTTAAACCAACAAAGATAAAACAAACAAAAAACAAAGAGAGCATTACATAATGGTAAAAGGATCAGTGCAATAAGAAGAGCCAACTATCCTAAATATATATGCACCCAATACAGAAGCACCCAGATTCATAAAGCAGGTTCTTAGAGGTCTGCAAAAAGACTTAGATTCCCACACAATAATAGTGGGAGACTTTGACACCCCACTGTCAATGTTAGACAGATCAAGGAGACTGAAAATTAACAAAGATATACAGGACTTGAACTCAGCTCTGGACAAAGCAGACCTAATAAACATCTACGCACCTCTTCATCCCAAATCTACAGAACATACATTCTTGTCAGCACCATATCACACTTACTCTAAAACTGACCAAATAATTGGAAGTAAAACAATTTTCAGCAAATTTAAATGAACAGAAATCAAAACAAACAGTCTCTCAGACCACCGTGCAATCAAATTAGAATTCAGGATTCAGAAACTTACTTAAAACTGCATAACTACTTAGAAACTGAACAACCTGCTCCATAATAACTACTGGGTAAATAACAAAATTTAGGGAGAAATAAGTAAGTTTTTTGAAAGCAATGAGAGCAAAGACACAAAGTACAAGAATCTGTGGGACATAGCTAAAGCAGTGTTTACAGGGAAAATTTTAGCACTAAATACCCACAGAAGAAAGCAGGAAAGATATAAAATTGACACCCTAACTTCAAAGTTAAAAGAACTAGAGAAGCAATAGCAAATATATTTAAAAGCTAGCAGAAGACAAGAAATAACTATGATCAGAGCAGAAGTGAAAGAGACAGATACAAGAAACCCTTCAAAAAAATCAATGAATCCAAGAGCTGGTTTTTTGGAAAACATTAACAAAATAGATAGACCATTAGCCAGACTGAAAAAGAAAAAAAAAGAGATAGAAGAATGAGGTAGACACAATAAAAGAAAAATAAAGGGGATATCACCACTGATCCCACAGAAATACAAACTACCATCTGAGAATATTATAAATACTTCTATGCAAATAAACTAGAAAATCTAGAAGAAATGGATAAATTCCTGTACACATACACCCTTCTAAGACCAAACTAGGAAGTTGAATCCCTGAAAAGACCAATAACAAGTTCTGAAATTGAGGCAGTAATTAATAGCCTACCAACCAATAAAAGCCAACAGCCAGACAGATTCGCAGCTGAATTCTACCAGATGTACAAAGAAGAGCTGGTATCATCCCTTCTGAAACTATTCCAAACAATAGATAAAGAGGAACTACTCCGTAACTCATTTTACGAGGCCAGCATCATCTTGATGTCAAAACCTGGCAGAGACACAACAAAAAAGGGAAAATTTCAGGTCAATATCCTTGATGAACATTGATCTGAAAATCTTCAGTAAAATACAGGAAAACAGAAGTCAGTACCACATCAAAAAGCTTATCCACCACAATCAAGTCAGCTTCATCCCTGGAATACAAAGCTGGTTCACCATACACAAATCAATAAACATAATCCATCACATAAACAGAACCAAAGACAAAAACTACAATTATCTCAGTAGATGCAGAAAAGGCCTTCAATAAAATTCAACACTGTTTCATGCTAAAAACTGTCAATAAACTAGGTATTGGTGGAATGTATCTCAAAATAATAAGAGCTATTTCTGGCAAACCCACAGCCAATATCATACTGAGTGGGAAATGCTGGCAACATTCCCCTTGAAAACCAGCACAAGACAAGGATGTCCTCTCTCACCACTCCTATTCAACATAGTATTGGAAGTTCTGGCCAGGGCAATCAGGCAAGGGAAGGAAATAAAGGATATTCATATAGGAAGAAAGGAAGTCAAATTGTCTCTGTTTGCAGATGACATGATTGTATATTTAGAAAACCTCATCATCTCAGCCCAAAATCTCCTTAAGTTGTTAAGCAACTTCAGCAAAGTCTCGGAATACAAAATCAGTGTGCAGAAATCACAAGGATTCCTATGCACAAAAAACAGACAGAGAGCCAAATCATTAGTGAACTCCCATTCACAATTGCTACAAAGTGAATAAATACCTAGGAATACAACATACAAGGGATGTCCAGGACCTCTTCAAGAAGAACTACAAACCACTGCTCAAGGAAATAAGAGAGGACACAAACAAATGGAAAAACTTTCCATGCTCATGGATAGGAAAAATCAATATTATGAAAATGGTCATACTTCCCAAAGTAATGTATAGATTCAGTGCTATCACCATCAAACTACCACTGACTTTCTTCACAGAATTAGGAGAAACTACTTTAAGTTTCATATGGAACAAAAAAAAGAGTTTATATAGCCAATACAATCCCAACCAAAAAGAACAAAGGTGGAGGCCACCTGACTTCAAACTATACTGTAAGGCTACAGTAAACAAAACAGCATGGCACTGATACCAAAACAGAGATCTAGACCAATGGAACAGAACAGAGGCCTCAGAAATAACATCACACATCTACAACCATCTGATCATTTAAAACCCTGACAAAAGCAAGCAATAGGGAAAGGATTCTGTATTTAATAAATGATGGAAAACTGGCTAGCCATATGCAGAAAACAGAAACTGGACCCTTTCTTACACCTTATACAAAAATTAACTCAGTAAGGATTAAAGACTTAAACTTAAGACCTAAAATTATAAAAACCCCAGAAGAAAACCTAGGCTATACCATTCAGGACATAGGCACAGGCAAAGACTTCATGACTAAAACAGCAAAAGCAATGGCAACAAAAGCCAAAATTGACAAATGTGATGTAATTAAACTAAAAAGCTTTTGCACAGCGAAAGAAATTGTCATCAGAGTGAACAAAAAACCTACAGAGTGGGAAACAATTTTTGCAATCTGTCCATCTGACAAAGGCTAATATCCAGAGTGTACAAAGAAATTAAACAAATTTATAAGAAAAAAAAACATCAATATTGGGCAATGGGTATGAACAGACACTTCTCAATGGAAGACATTTATGTGGACAACAAACATAGGAAAAAAGCTCAGCATCACCAGTCATATAGAAATGCAAATAAAAGCCACAATAAAATACCATCTCATGCCAGTTAGGATAGCAATCATTAAAAATTCAGGAAACAACAGATGCTGGAGAGGATGTGGAGAAATAGGCATGCTTTTACACTGTTGGTGGGAGTGTAAATTAATTCAACCATTGTGGATGGCAGTGTGGCAATTCCTCAAGAATCTCGAATCAGAAATACCATTTGATCCAGTGATCTCATTACTGGGTATATATCCAAAGGATTATAAATCATTCTGCTATAAAGACACATTCACACATATGTTTACTGCAGCACTATTCATAATAGCAAAGACTGGAAACCAACCCAAATGCCCATCATTGATAGACTGGATAAAGAGAAAATGTGGCACATATGTATCATGGAATACTATGCAGCCATAAAAAGTATGGGTTCAAGTCCTTTGCAGTGAGATGGATAAAGTTGACAACCATCATTCCCAGCAAGTTAACACAGGAACAGAAAACCAAGCACTGCATATTCTCACTCATAAGTGGGAGTTGAACAAGGAAAACACATGGACACAGGGAGGGGAATATCACACACCAGGGTCTATTGGTGGTGGGGGTTAGGGGAGGGATAGCATTAAGAGAAATACCTAATGTAGGTGACAAGTTGATGGGTGCAGCAAACCATCATGACACATGTATACCTATGTAACAAACTTTCATGTTCTGTACATGTATCCCAGAACTTAAAGTATAATATATATACATTAAAAATTAATATAGCTGCTTTTTATTTTAATATATTAACTTGCATATAATGAACTTATTGTTATTTTAGGTGAATTAATAAATATGTAAATCAAATCAGGTTAATCCCCTACTCTCAATTTTCAGGTTTCCTGTAAAACTTGCAACAAAATCTAAATTGCTTACAAGAGACTTTACTTCCTCTAGTATTCTCTCTGAACTTATGCCTTAATCCACTTTGATCACTGTATTCTAATCACAGTGATCTCACTGATATTTTCTGGACATGTGAATAATATTTTTGACTCAAGAACTTTGCAGGTAGTTTTTTTTTTCTTTCTTATCATAGATTGATTACAAAAATAACTATAATTCTTAACTCTTATCTGTATCTACATCCTTTGAAAAATGACTCTAACACTCATTCCAGCAAGACATAATCTCTTTCCTTCAGCCCATGACTTTAGGCTGAACTTGTGATTTTCCTAGGCCAATAGAATGTAACAAAACTGATGAAGGATTAAAAATCTAGGCGGCAAGAACCTCTGAGTACCTCCATCTCTTTCCTGAGCCTCAATAATGAGCTAGCATGATAAAGAATGAGGGAGCTTGAGGAGGAGTAGAGCTGATATATTCTCACCAGGGCAATCCTAGATTAGTCAACTCCCACCTACCTGGCAAGCTGAAACAGATATATAGCTGAGTCATCCTAGATAATATCCAAAGTTGGCCTAGATTAAAAAAATGATCCAAAGACCCATGAACTCATGAATTAAACATATACTAATTGTTTTGAGACACTGAGTTCTGAGATAGCTTTGTTACATAGCAATAGCTTAAAAATACAATTATCTTTGTTTGGTATAATAGTCTGTAAGACATTTTCTTTAATAGCATCCTCACTTTATTTAAGTTTTTGTTTATATCCTACTCTTTGGAAAATACTTCTCTGACCATCTTTTCCAAAATCACTGTTTTCTTATCCTACATTATTTCTTCATTGAGCAAATAAGCTAAGAATTCTATCAATTCATTAGGTATTTGTTTTTATTTAAACTTATCATCTTTGTTCCAGGGTTAAATGTACAATAAAAATAGAATACTTTGGTGTACCTGGCACAATGGAAGGGATCTATATTATTGTGTTTTATTTTACTGTTTGTACTATATAAATCCATACTTTTTATCTCTTTGATGAATTTTTCTATTAAGTTTTCCAATTACTCAAGTAAACTGTTCCTCTGAAAGTCGATTTCACATGGTTTATAAAATATCAAAATTCTAGGGCGACTACGACTTAAGAAATCAAGCTGAGCCATCTCCTTATGTGATGAACTAGGGAGGAAAATGCTCAATAGTCAATGTAAATATTAATTAAATATCTCTTAGATACATAGCTGAATGAGGTGAAGCCACCAAGGATTATCTGAATTTCAAACTGTTTGGAACTGCGCTCTTTGGAAGTTGTTTTCACTTAAGTATATTACAGATCCAGCAACTGAGCAATGTTTGATTATTAAATGTTTTGAGGTAATCTTGTTTGGGTTAAATCTGCTTGGATTTATATTAGTCAAGACTTCCCCTTTGCTTTTTAATTTTTCACAAAGAGCCTGAAGTGTCTGAGGTGTTCAATGCAGACTCAAAAACCAATAATTCTTTATTACCTTTGTGGGGCAAGTGTTATATTAACACTCCCGCACTCTTACTGTAGAGGAAAATGCCTGTTAAAGCACTCACTTATTTACATGTACTAAATGTTTCTCATTGTTGATTCTTGATCAAGGTTTACTATTATCTTCCCAATAATCAGTACAAATTTTCTAAATAAAGACAGCTGTATCTACTTCCATACATCCTGGTAAGAAAATTATGGTTAGTGATAAATAGTCTGGAAAAAAGAAAAAAAAAGCTTAAGAACAACCTAAAAGAAAATATTTCTTTTGTTTTTTAAAAAAGATAGAATGAACAGGCTAGATTACTAGTATATGACTTTTCAGCGTAATAGTGAAGCATGTCTTATTTATTTATTTATTTATTTATTTATTTTTATAAGACGGGGTTTCACCATGTTGGTCAGTCTGGTCTTGAACTCCCGACCTCAGGTGATCCACCCACCTTGGCCTCCAAAGTTCTTGGATTACAGGCATGAGCCACCACGCCGGGCCAGCATGTCTTATTTTTAAAAAAATCTTCTTAAGTAAACGTTACATGAGACTGAAACAAAAAGGCTGTTTGAATTTATGAACATACAAAACAGTAAAACTCCTAGACATAAATCTCTTGATCGTTGCTAAGTTTACCTTCTATACATAGTACACGCACACACACACACACACACACAAACAAAAACAAATCTTATTTGTTGGAAAAACTGCCTCTGATAAAGAACTTGGAGATTCCAGCATGACAGTGTAAGAACCTCTGCTGACTCACTCTCCAATCGAACTAGTGAAAATACACACACATGCACACACACACACACAAACACACAAATACATTTAACGTCTCTGGAAAGGGTCATTAAAGCAAAGAACAAATGAAGAAATTCTGTCATAAAAGTTTATGAAAATGTGATGTTAAAAGGATAGAATATGTATTTAAACCAATACTGCTGTCCCTACTCCACAACAATCCTGTGTTACGTTTCATTAGTGTTTAGTTGGGAACCCAGCTGTTCTTATAAGTAAAATTAAATCATGCTATCATGGCATAGTTACACAATCCATGTAAGACTAACGTTTTAACAAGGATTTTAAAAACAAAAAGCAAGATTTTATGTTGGAACTAGGAATATTCCTAGAATCTTACCAGAGTAAAAGCTTTAAAGAACATGGGCATTGAGGACTCCTACAAATGTACTCCTTAATGTATGCTAATTTTAGGATGAAATCTGAATAAACCCGAATATATGAATCTTTCTATTTTGTCTAAGCTGTACTGTGCTGAACCAGGGGAATAAAAGCAAGAAAAAAAAATCTGATTTCAGCAATTTTTCAAATTTCCTTTAAAGCAATATTAACTCCAAATGACCTAGGAAAGACATTTGTATTACGGTTAACTTTAGATAGATGGATAGCTGATAGCTTCATAGACCTTAGCAACTACGACTCAAGAGAGTTTTATTTTCATTTCTTACAGCTTACATCCAAAGGAACATTACCTCTTGAGGGCAGTTTTTCACTTGCATCCTTTAGGGTAATGCATCTAAATCCGGATCTAAGGTAAGACCTAGTATATTATTGGTGCTCAATTATGTGTTTCAGTAAATTGTTAGTTCTAGTAGCTACCATAAAACAATTTCTCCAGTGCTTTTTTATGCCTAATAGACTCAATTATTTTAAATAGTTCTATATTCATGTAAAGAAATAAGCAACACACTACATTTTTCTGTGCTTGTTTGCTGCAGTAATCAACAGAGAAAATAAAAATTAAAATAATTTCAAGAACTTGCTTTACTCTTGGTAGAAAAAATTCAGTATGTAACTGATAATTGGAATGAGAGACATTTGATTACTCCTAATATACTTTTAAGTATATTACAGCTGAAATGAACCCTATAATCATTTACAAATATTTTAGTATTCATCAAAATGTGTTACATAGAAAGATGAAACTTTTTTCTCATTTGTAATAAATTGTCCTTGAATCCCAAAGCACTGATATCCATGCTTTTGGGTTATTGTAAGGAAATTGAGTAGGAATTTAATTTGCCTGATAAGTGATCCTTTCCTTCTGAAACAGCATTGTATCACCAAGGATAAAATGAATCCTATTAAAAGAAGGCAAAACCAAGCTGTAAAAAAATATCTGGGGGTTTTGAGATTTAAATATTCACTATATTTTGCCATTGTATTGGCATCCATCACAAGTACATAATTTATGCCATTTAGTCAGGTTTTGTTTAAAATGGGTGACAGAACAGGTCTCTTCATTGAAATGTAGGTACTATTCTAATGGTTGCGTCTCTATGGTGTCAGGTATTAGCTTTAGCTTGTAACCTACACTCCTATTATAGAGTTTATTAGATTTTCCTAGATAGAATTATAAGAGCAAATATAATGGGTTTATTTCTAATTTTTCTATATCCTTCAGGTCCATTATTTTGCAATATTTTGACATTTGAAAAAAAATTCCTCTGGCAAATACTTAAATTGAATTTCTTAAGAATTTTTTTATGCAAAACATTTTTAAATGCTGTGAATGAAAAGCTTGGCTCTATGTTTGTGTGTGTGTGAGTCTGTGCATGCATATGTATGTGTGCATGCATATGTATGTGTGCTTGCATATATATATTGAAGGGCATATGTAATATATACACTGAATTAGCCAACATTTTCCAGAGAAATAAAACCTATATATAGACAGATGATAGACAATAGATAAATTGATAGATAGAAAAATAGATGACATATGTATGTCATATATATATATATATATATATATGAGAATAATAAAATCATTTTCCCCATCCCCTAAAACACACACACACACACACACACACACGCACAGAGAGAGAGAGTATGAGAAAGAGAGAGAGAGAGAGAATTATTGTAGCAATTGGCTGACACAATTATGGAGAACTAAAAGTCCCACAATCCCAAAACCTGCCATCTGCAAGCTGGAGACAGAGGAAAGCCAGTGGCGTGATTCAGTCAGTCTGAACATATGAGAACCAGGAACAGCAATGTGCAGAGATGAGCAAAAGAAGCTGGATATCTCAAGCACAAACAGGAAGCAAATTTGCCCTTTCTCCACCTTTTGTTCTATTCAGGCCCTCAGGGAATTGGAAGATGCATACCTGCATTCCTAAGGAAGACCTTCTTCACTCAATCTACTCAAGTGCTAATCTCTTCCAATAACATCCTCACTGACATACCCCAAAATAATGTTTTACCAGCTATCTGGGGATCCATTAGCCCAGTCAGGATGACACATGAAATTAATCATGACATGCATCCATTCACATATGTTGGTGTAGATGAGTGGTTAGGAAACAAAACTGTTGAAAATTTTATATTGTGAATATTTTCTTACATTTAGCTCACTTTCATCTAAAATTTTGGGATAATCAAATGACTAAAAAAGATAAAATTGAGAAAAATAAAAGCATATAAGAGAAAACAATAATACATAAATTATGTGTGACTTTTTCTAATACTCCCAAAAACTATTTCAGGTATCTCCCCTCATCTTTCATTTCCTTTTCAGAGGAATAAATTAAAAGCTTCCAAAATATCAGTCAAATAATTTTATGTGTAAATAAACTTGGAAGATTTCTGTAGTTCCATACAATTGTTTTACTAATATGTTAAAGGGTTCTCAGTGAAATAATTAAGACTTAATAACAAGGAGAAAATTTTGCCTTAAAGAGGATATTTTTGGCCTAAGTACAATGGGCCACAGCTCTTTACAAGGAGACTTTAAGAGCTGAAATCCTAAATTTTTTTGGTGTAATTTATTAGGTACCAAAGGAAATATTATGCTTATGTACAAATAATGAATTAAGATTATTTACAGGCACTTAAAAGTATATTTGTTTGATGTTATATTCTTATCATATATAAATATTTATATAAATGCATGTATAACAAAACCTGTGATAGTATTAGGATAAAAATATTGCTAATTTGCACTGGGTATCAGAGGAGATTCCTCTGAGTGACAATATTTAAATTTCGATGAGAAATACATGTAGAAATTAGCTAGGTGAAGAGTAAGAGAGTGTCTCAGAAAGATACAATAGTATGTACTCAGGCCTCAAAGCAGAAGGCAATATGTTGCTCTTGCCTTTTCCAGAATGTCATAGAGTTGGAACAGTATGTAGCCTTTTTAAACTGTTTTCTTTTACTTAGTAATATGCATTTAAGTTTCTACTCTGTCTTTTCTTATTATAATAGCACATTTCTTTTTAGCACTGAATAATTCTGTTCTCTGGATATAGCACATTTTATTTAGTCATTCACCTATGGAAGGACATCTTGGTTGTAAGTTTTAGCAATTATGAAAAAGGAGCTTTAGTATCTATGTATTGGTTTTATATGGACATATGAACTCAACTCCTCTGAGTAAATATCCAGGAACATGAATGCTGGATCATATGGTTAGGGTATGTTTCCTTCTGTATAAAACTGCCAAACTGTCTTTTTTTTCTTCTAATTTTGCATTTCCTCCATTAATGAAAGAGTTTCTGTTGCTCCACATGCTTGTCAGCAATTGTTATTGTTAGTGTTCTAGAGTTTAGCCATTCTAGTGTCTCACCATTTTACCTCTACTTTTTGTATATGGTTTTAATGCTGTCTCTAAGAAATAAATAAAATATAATACCTAATCCTTTCACAGTCTTCTAAATATTAATATTGTGTCACAGATCACAAAATGTAGAAAGCTTCCATTTAAATCTTTCCTCATCATCTTTCATTGTATCACTGTCAGATGAATTGTATTTGTGTGCATCTAAACCCTACATGCCTGTGTTACAATTTTTGTTTTAAATAGTGACAAAAGTTTTTGATTTAAATAATCATGACTATTTAGTCTTGAATCTTTTCTACTTCTACTTATCTTCAATGTTTTTCTTGATGTATTTCTCTGAAAACCTTTTCCCAGATATCTAGTATTTCTGATTTTTACTGTTACCTATTCAAGTGTTGATTCATGTCCACAGTCTTTCATTTTTGTTTACTTTTTAGAATTTTTTTTTTTTTTTTTTTGAGATGGAGTTTAGCTCTGTCACCCAGGCTAGAGTGCAGTGGAACGATCTTGGCTCACTGCAGCCTCCACCTCTCAGGTTCAAGCGATTCTCCTGCCTCAAGCCTCCCAAGTAGCTGAGACTACAGGTGTATGCCATTACACCTGGATAATTTTTTTGTATTTTTAGTAAAGATAGGGTTTCACTATGTTAGCCAGGATGGTCTCAATCTCCAGACCTCATGATCTGCCCACCTTGGCCTTCCAAAGTGCTGAGATTACAGGCATGGACCACCACACCCGGCCTTTCCTTTCCTTTCTTCCCTAGTGGTTTTAATTGTAATCAGCAAAAGAGAATGGCTTTATTTTATTTATACTACCATTCTCAAACTCAATTACCTCCTCACAAAGTTTTGATATATTCTCTCTCTTTTTTTTTTTTTCCTGAGATAGAGTCTTGCTCTGTTGTCCAGGCTGGAGTGCAATGGCATGATTTTGGCTCACTGCAACCTCTGCCTCCAAGGTTAAAGAGATTCTCCTGCCTCAGCCTCCTGGGTAGCTGGGATTACAGGCATGTACCACCACACCCAGCTAATTTTTATATTTTTAGTAGAAATGGGTTTTTACCATGCTGGCCAGACTGGTCTCAAACTCATGACCTCATGATCTGCCCACCTGAGCACCCCAAAGTGCTGTGATTAAAGGCGTGAACCACCCCACCCAGACACATACATGTTCAGTATCATTTTGTTTCAACTGCCTTCCCTGAGATTTCTTCTTTGGCATGTGAGTTATTTAGGAATGTGTAACCTAATTAGCAAATCTGGGGTATTATGAAAGTCATATTTTATTTTATTATTTTCTAGTTGTTTAATTCTGTTGTACTCAGAGATACTACTCTGTGAAATGTCAATTATTTTACATTTTTGAGATACATTTTATAAGTGGACTTACAGTCACTTTTGGTAAAAGTTCTCTGTTCATTTGAAAACTATATAATCTTGACTTATTTAGTGGGACATTATATCATTTTATAGAAACACACAGATACGTATATTAAAAAGCTGATTAGGTCAAATTTGTTAATTTTATTTTCAAATCTACTTTATTCTAAATGAATTACCTTCTCTTGTTCTATCATATGTCCAAAGAGGTAAGTTAAAAATATACAACCATGAATGTGGATAATTTCTCTTTCAAATGATAAATCTGTTGAATTTTGTTGTATACAAGTATGTATTTGTATTGTTAGGATTACCTCGTGAAATTGGAAAAGTTCCCTTGTTCCCCTAGCAGGGTGCATGATGGGGGTGTGACTTGCCTCTTCAGTGCCCTGCTGCTAAACCTCTGGGGGAGCATAGAGATGGGCAGGCTGTGAGGCTCTAACCCCAAGGCAGCATCTAGGAGTGAATGTTTACAGCTGAAGCCCTAGTGGTCATGTGTCTTGTGTTAATTGGCTCAATTAGACCCCTGCCTTATTGCAAAGTCAAAGGGCTTTCTGTATCCTGGGGTTCTTGCCTTGGCGTACTGAACAAATTGGATCACATGTGGGCTTGGAAAATGGGTGCAAGGTTTTATTGAGTGGAAGTAGCTCTCAGCAGATGGAGAGCCAAAAGGAAGATCGTTTTCCCCAGGAGTTGGGATGCTGGGCAGCCTCCGACAGCCTTGGCCAAGCTGTGTCTTTCGACCGGTCAGTGGCCTGCCGTGATGCTGGTGCCGGTCGGTGAGTTCCTCTCGAAGTCCAGCTGCCCGTATATTCCTCCCCTGATGTGGTCCTCTTGGCATCTAGCTGCCTATGTGTCTGTCTGTTAGGGTGTTGGGGTTTTTATAGGCACAGGATGGGAGTATGGCTGGCCAGGGTGGTCTTGGGAAATGCAACATTTTTGAGTGGAAAACAAAAATGCCTGTCCTCACCTAGGTCCGTGGTTATCAGCCCAGGGGTGGATCCCTAGCCAGGGACCATGGCCTTCTCCCCTTCTGCATTATTTAAAGGGATCATGCTCTTCCCTTTCTAGCAGTTCCTTTCTTCCCTTACATATAATTTTCCCTGTCTGAAGAGGTACACGTAACTGCCTTTAGAATATGGATAATGACTGGCCTTGCTGCTTCCTGCTGACAGGGGGCATTGTTTGGGGGAAAAACGGTGATCAGATTCCTCCCAGAGGTCTAAGGATTCCTTGCAAAGAGAAACCAATGGCTTCTAGGCATGAGAAAAATACAAAAACAAGTTTTATAAAGTTATGTAAGTATGCATGGGTTAAATGTGTATTATGCAAGGAAAAAATGTAGTTCCAAAGATTACAAAGCTAAAAAGTGAAATATACTAACAACATTCTACCCCAAGCTTTTTCACCCTGGTCAAAGAAATTAAACCTTGTATGGGAGCAGATAAACTTTAGAAGAGAGATAAATCTTCTTGCCTTATTTTAGCAGTTAATAAGTATACCTTGGGAATTCTGGGGTGTGTGGGCTTGCAAGGTGACCATTAAAGCTTTCCCCTCTTTCCTGTATCTCGTCTTTCTTTCCTGGGCCTCCCTGTGTCTGTTATAAAAGACCAAGGTGGCCACTTTCAGGAGGTCCTCAAATGTACTATGTGGTCCGAGGGCCCATTTCTGCAACTTCCACCTGATAACAGGAGCAGCCTGAGTAATATATTTATCTTTTAGGATTAGCTGTTCCCTGACTGAATCAGGAGATAGAGAGGTGTGCTTTACCAGGGCCCCTCTTAGCCTTTTTAGAAAGGCAGTGGAATTTTCATCAAATCCCTGGTCAATCATGGACAACTTAGTATAATAGAGAGGCTTCCTCTTAGTTCTACATAAGCCCTTCATTATGCACACCTGAAAGTATCTCCTCTTCCAGGCTTCCATCTCATCACTGGGATCCCATTTACGGTCATTCACTGGTACTGCTTCTCTTCCAGTTGGTTAATCTTTACCCCCTTCCCTGAAGCTATGTGTGATACAAAGCTCATCCCCAAGTCTCTCTGCTGCTTGCAGAGTGGCCTACTTCTTCTCAGTTTCTGTCAGGGTCTGATTCAAAAGTGGCATAATGTCTTTCAAGGAGAGGTAAAATATTTGAGTGAAATTCTGGAAAACCTCTATATATCAGGGTCATCTGAAAACTTGCCAAGATCCCCCTAAACTTGCTTTAAGTCATATAGAAAGAAGACCTAACTGGGCCCAAATTCAGTGGGCATCTGATGGAGGGAACAGAGTGAAACTGGGGATTGTTTAGAGTGAGGATTTCTAGGAGGGAGCAAGTGACAGGCTGAGGCTGTATAGGGAGGATGGGATACACCTGGAGGAGCAGGGCTTGGGGGAGCTGACTTCCATGCTGGGAGTGCTTCTGGGATTCCTATTTTTAATTTCCTGTGCTTACCCCTTGCAGCCTTCCCTGAGATGACAAACAGGAGGGCTGGATCAATCCTATATTGTCAGCAAACATCTGGATTGCCGAGTCCTGGCAACCTTGTTAAATGCCAGCTATAGGTACCAATACGGTATATTTCCATGATGCAGGAAAAACCTAGAGAAAAGGAGTTAACTGCCCTCACCTATGCCTCCCTTTCTCCTTGCTGTCAGCAAATTTTGAGTTCCCTGAGCCTGTTTATGCCATGGAGCATGGCCTTTTTCTGTTGGGTGGGGTTCAGTCGGTAGGAATTGGTCCTTCCTATTTACATTGTGCCTGTTGCCTGGCTTTGGATCTTTCAGAACTGGTCTTATTTTCTAGGGCCTCAGCCTGAAGGTTGGAATTGAGTGAGATTGAAAAGGTATCTCAGAGGCTTTCTGTATCCGTTTAGGGTCTCAAATACGCCCTGCCAAATTTGCAGCTATCAGCCAGCAGGAGTCGCTCCTTCGTTAACCTCCCTATCAGAAACAGTGGAGGTACCCTCTCACTTAGAAAAGGAAAAAAGAGAAAAATTGTTAAAAGGGCAAAAGTCGGGAGATTCTATGGGAAGAACCCCTTGTTTAGTGCAAGTGGGCCCTCTAATCCTTTTAATTTTCCCATCCTTTCCCCAGTTCAGACCAGGTTGAATTCCTTGGCCAGGGGGGGAAAAGTCCTGTTGGTGTGACTGTGATAGGCAAGAAGCAACCTTTAGGGTCCCGGCTACCATAAGTTTTCTCCTGTCTCTCTCGTGGCTGTTGGGTTCAGCCTTTGCCTGCTGCGGGCACACCTAGATATGTGATCTGGCAGGGGAAAGAATAAGGAGAGGTGCCCTGAGCTGTGCTTGCCTGTGGCTGTCAAGGTGGAGGAATACATAACACCTCCAGGAAGAGTTGGTCTGATCTGCAACTTTGGCAGCTGAACCAAATGCTCTTTTTACTTACTAACATTGCCACACACTGTAGCAAAACTCTTAACATTATAAAGGAAAAGAGAGACATTCCAAACCATGAGAGACAGAAAAACGATGAAAGAAAAACAGAGTCTCTTACTTGCAGGAAAGAGAGAGAGGTGTCAGGGTTTTGGAAGAAAGGCAGACCCAACAGTTTTGAATTGGTTCACACTCACCTTGCGAGGTCCCGAATGAGCTCCCAGTAAAAATGGGAGCTCTCAAGTTTCCCTAGCAGAGCGTGCCATCTGGGTGTGACTCACTTCTTCAGTGCTCCACTACTTGAACCTCTAGGGGGAGCATACAGACAGGCAGACCATGGGACTCTGACCCCAGGGCATTGTCTAGGAGTGAATATTTACAGCCGAAGCCTCAGTGGGCGTGTGTTACAGGGTGCTATTTTAGTTTAGCCGTCCATAGGTGGCTTGTGTTAATCAGCTCAATTAATTCCCTGCCTTATGGCAAGAACAGAGGGCTATCGGTATCCTGGGATTCTTGCCTTGATGTACCAAAAGAATCAGATCACACGTGGGCTTGGAGAATGAGTGCAAAGTTTTATTGAGTGGAAGTAGCTCTCAGCAGATGGGGTAGCCAGCAGGGAGGCCGTTTTCCCCTGGAGTTGGGCTGCTCAGTGGCCTGGACTCTCCTCTGACTGCTCAGCCAAACTCCATGGTTTTCTGCTAGTTGTGGCCTGCCGGCATGCCGGTACCTGCTGATATGCTCCTCTCAATGTGCTCCTCTCGACGTCCAGCCACCTGTGTGTCTGCCTACTAAGGTCTAGGAGATTTTGTAGGCACAGAATGGGGGCATGTTACTTAGTAATTTCACAGCAGCCCGTAGCAAAACTCTTAACATTGTAAAGGAAAAGGTAAGAGCCGTTTCACACCAGGAGAGAGAGAAGAAAGATGAAAGGAAAACAGAGGCTCTTACTTGAAGGAAAGAGAAAGAGGTTGCAGGGTTTTGGAAAAAACGCAGGCTCAACAGTTTTGCATTGGCTCACACTCATCTTCCGAGGTCCCGAATGAGCCCCAGGTTGAAACGGGAGAAGCTCTCATGTCCCCCAAGCAGGGTATGCAATGAGGGTGTGATTCACTTCTTCAGTACTTCTTCAGGGTGGTTTTGGGAAATGCAATATTTGGGCAGAAAAACAAAAATGCCTGTTCTCACCTAGGTCCATGGGCACAGGCCTGGCGGTGGAGCCCTAGCCAGAGGTCATGCCCCTCCCCACTTTTCTGTCATTTAAAGCGACCACACCCTTTCCTTCCTAGCACTTTACTTCCCCACATTTTTTTTTTTTTTCAATCACTTATATAGAATTTTGGCACAAGATTGTGATAGTGATCCTTCTTGTTTATCACAAGCTCTTATCATTAAGTTTCTCTTTCTTTTCTCTGTTCCATACTTCCTGTCTTAATATATATATATGGGGGCTGGTATTAATGTAGCTATGTTAGTTTTTGTTGTTTGCTATTTGTATGGGATATATTTTTCTATCTTTTAAACATTTACTATTCTTATATTTAAAAGTTTCCTCCTGCATATAGCATAAAATTTTTACTTTATTTATTTTACTATTCTGATCATCTTTGCACATTACTTGGAAATTTTATTCTGTTTAAATTTAATCACTAACATTAGTTTAAATCACAATCTTATTTTCCGCTTTCCATTTTTATTTGTTTGTTAGTAATTTTCATCCCTCTTTGTTGTCTTCTTCCAGCTTATTGATAATTTTAATTATTTTATCTCATAAATTTGTTTTGTAAAATTTTATTCTATTATTTTCTTAACATTTACCTAAAAAGTATAATATTCATTGTGATTTATTAAATGTTATGTTAAATCATGTTTTCAATGTTTTCTGAAAAAAAGTAAATGACAATTTACTACATTTAATGAATCTCTCACCTACACTGAGCTATGATCTTTTCAAATACTCAGATTGAATATTGGATATTTTGATGTTTTCATCAGTAGGACATGGATCTTAATGAACTCGTTTAAAGAGTGGTGGACTCGTTCTGGCTCACACTTAAGTTAATTGCAATTAGTTTGCTAAAATTGAGACTTGCTTGATTAGGGTAGATCCAGAGCAGCATACTGTGGTGTCACCTTTTTGAGGAATCTACTCATTGCCTATGTATGAGGAAGTCTCTTCAGTCTGACTAGATGCAAATATAAAATATTTCCAGCTATGCATCAGCTAATAGAATTAGTCTATTACTTTCTGTTGGTTCTTTCCCAAAATGATATAGTTTTTTCTCATACATGAGCAGATCAGTACATAAACAAAGCCTTGAAGGAAATACCACTCCCTCACTCTCCATGAAGATCTTTAGAGCTCTCTCTGTGTAGCTCTCTCTTCTGCAGTACTATCATGAAAAATGTAGCTTTTGGGGCTCATTAGGAAACAGCAGGTTCCTAAGGAGACTGAGTGAGACTTTTAGACTGTGTGTGGCTTTCCCTTTTTGCTATGTGGCTTGCAAATGGTGTCCAGACAATGAAATTGGATAATCATAGTTTTTACTCTGTTTGCTTACTTTCCCTCAGGGATCACATCCCTATGTTGCATATTTGGATGTCCAATATATTAAAGTAGTAGATTGTGGTTTTCTAGTTATTTATAATGGGAAGTCAATTCCTGGGACAATCATTGTTAAGGCAGAAGTCCCTCAATTTCATTTTGAAAAGAGATAAAATAGTGAAACAAGAACAAAGACATTTCTATGAAACTAAGTGATTTGGACTAAGTGGTTTGGATTTGTGTCCCTGCCTAAATCTCATGTTGAATTGTAATTCCCAGTGTTAGAGAAGGGGCTTGGTGGAAGGTAACTGGATCATGGGGACAGATGTGCCCCTTGCTGTTCTCGTTAGTGCATGAGTTATCTCAAGACCTGGTTATTTGAAAGTGCATAGCACTCCCTCTTCTTTCTCTTTTCCTCCACCTCTAGCCAGGTAAGATGTGACTGCTTCCCCTTTACGTTCCACTACCATTGTAAGTTTCCTGAGGCCTCCCCAGTCATGCTTCTTGTATAGACTTCAGAACTGTGAGTCAATTAAACCTCTTTTTAAAATAAATTGCCCAGTCTCAGATAGTTTTTTGTTTGTTTGTTTGTTTGTTTTTTGAGATGGAACTTCACTCTTGTTGCCCAGCCTGGAGTACCCTGGTATAATCTTATCTCACTGCAATCTCTGCCTCCCCAGTTCAAACAATGCTTCTGCCTCAGCCTCCTGAGTAGCTGGGATTACAAGTATGTACCACCATGCCCAACTAATTTTTTGTATTTAGTAGAGATGAGGTTTCACCATGTTGGTCCAGCTGGTCTTGAACTCCTGATCTCAGGTGATCCACCAGCCTCGTTCTCCCAAAGTGCTGTGAGGACAGGAGTGAGCCATTGCTCTCAAATAGTTCTTTATAGTAGTGTGAGAACAGACTAATATGTGGATGCAAGTGATGTATACCACTCACAGCTCTGGCTTCTAAAATATTTGGGGTTATACTCTACACTCTCTATCTATTCTTATTGGCCAATTAGGTGCGGGAATCTGGTGGAAAATCTAAAGACTAATAATGCAGCCACTACATGGAAAACCCCTGCTTCTGTGGTTGATAAAAGCCTATTTTTGTCTACCAAACTTATTTCTCCTTTGGCATATTCATATAATGAATTATGGGATGAGTGACAAGTGTTCATTTTTGTTAAACGATGAACCTTGTCGGTTGTGTGGGTATATGTTATCCCCTTTGGTGCATGTGGTGCTGGCATCAGCCTTAATATTCATGTTGGTTCACTTAACAGAATTCATTGAACATTGTTATCAGACATAACATATAATTCTGTGATAAAGGAGGGATTTTTAATTATTTCAAAGAACTCATACTTAGAAAGGTAAATATTAAATGTAGAATAATAAGTATGATAATAAATATCTTTGTAAGCTCTGGTAAAAAGCTGGTTAAAAACAAACAGACAGACATAAAACAGAATAATCTGCTTTTTTTTAAGGATGAGAAGAAAGACTTAAATAAGGGGAACAGAAGTAAGCTGTATGTGAAGAATTAGGAACTATTAAGGAAAGACAGTACAGGAAAGAAAATGTTTCAATGCAGGACAAAAGCTTGTGCAAAGCCACAGAAATGGATTAAATGCTGGGGGTACTATAAGACTTCAGCACATCCTAATTAAAACTGCTGAAAACCACAGATAAAAGAGAAATTTTAAAAACATTCAGAGAAATATGATACATTCAGGGAAACAGCTACTTGAACAACTTAATTTTTGAACAGAAAACATTGAGGCCAGAAGTCAGTAGAGAAAATTTTAAAGTACTGAAAGAAAAAATGTCAATTAAAGAATTCTATAACCAGTGAAAATGTTCCCTAGGAATGATGATGAAGAAAAGAAATTTTCAGGTGAAGAAAACCCAAAATAATTTATCACTTACAGATGAATTTAAAGAAAATGCTAAAGTATTTTTAGGCTAAAGGAAAATTAAAAGATAAAAATCTTCATGAATGACATTAATTTTTTGTTGTTGTTGAGACGGAGCCTTTCTCTGTTGCCCAGGCTGAAGTGCAATGCTCCGATCTTGGCTCACTGCAACCTCCGCCTCCTGGTTTCAAGTGATTCTCCTGCCTCAGCCTCCCTAGTAGCTGGGATTACAGGGATGCACCACAACACCCAGCTAATTTTTTTATTTTTAGTAGAGACAGCGTTTCACCATGTTGGCCAGGTTGGTCTCAAACTCCTGACCTCAGGTGATCAGCCTGCCTTGGCCTCCCAAAGTGCTGGGATTACAGGTGTGAGTCATCATGCCCAGCTGACATGAATTTTTAAAAATGTACAACAAATGATAACTGAATAAATAAAAAAATTACCTTTTGCTTTAAGTTTTTAAAAATATGTATACAACTGTTGAAAATTTTAGAATTATATCTGTTAAGTTGTTAAAGTCTAAATAGCTAATGAGTATTTGAAATATATCTTATTTCTAGTGAGACTGAGGTAGTACATTTTAATTCTGTTTAATTGTGTTACCTTAAATAGCTACATTCAGTTAATAACCTTATATATTGAACATCCTGTGCACTCCAATGAAACAGAGATTGATGAGTGCTTACAAAAGAAATATTCTACTGCTTCCTTCAAGAGATACCATTAAATATAGAGATACAATGTAAAAGTAAAAATCTTTATCATGTTATCAGTAATTACAAAAAGGCCAGAGTGAGATGTTTTCAATATTTTTAATGTCAGAATAATTTTAAATTAACATAAACTTTACAAAAACAGTAGCAAGGTTTTATATACCCAACACCATTTCCACTGTTATTAACATCTTCTATTCATATCACATATTTGTTATAATTAACCAAAATTAATGATTTTTTTTTGGAGCCAGAGTCTTGTTCTGTTGCCCAGGCTGGAGTGCAATGGTGCAGTCCTGGCTCACTGCAGCCTCCATCTCCTGGGTTCAAGCGATTCTCCAGCCTCAGCCTCCCAAGTAGCTTCCAAGATACCAACTAAGAATATCACATTACATTTAATCATCATGTCTCTTTGGGCTTCTCTTTGCTGTGAAAATTTCTCAAACTTTTCTCATTCTGGATGATCTTGACATTTTTAGTACTTTTGAGAAGTACTGCTCAGGTGTTTTGTAGAATGTCTCTTATTTATAATTGGTTTGATATCTTTCTCGTAATAGGACTATGGTTTGCATTTCTCCCAAAATTTATGTGTTGAAACTTAATTGCCAATGTGGTAATTGGTAAGAGGTGGGGTCTTTAGGAGGTGATTAAGTCATGAGGGTAGTGCCTTCCTGGGTGAGATGAGGGCCCTTAAAAATAATGCGAAGGAGTGGGTTCACTCCCTTCTGCACTTCTGCTATGTGAATACAAAGAGTTTGTCTCTTTTTTTCCATTTTAACTCTTTCCACCTTGTGGGATGCAATAAGAAGACCCTCACTAGAAATCAATGTCACTGCCTTAATCGGGGATTTATTCTGCCCTCCAGAACCATTAAATTTCCATTTTTTATAAATTACACAGGATCACAGATTTTGTTATAACAGTATAAATAGGTTGAGACAGCTATTGGTACCAAGAACTGGGAATGTTGCTACAACATGCCTGAAATTATAGAAGCATCATTAGTACCACATAATGGATATAGGATGGAATAGTTTTGAAGTGAATGCTGGGAAAACAGGTATTACCCTGAACAGTTGAGTAAGGGCAGTTCTGATAACAATCCAAAGAAGAGGAGAGTTGTAGAGAAATCGTCAGCCTTAGAGATTACTGAAGTGGCCAAGGACAAAATGTTGGTAGAAATACAGATAGTAAAGGCCATTCTGAGGAGACCCTAGGTGGAAGTAAGGAATATCCTTTTTGGAAACTGGAGAGAAGGCCATTTAACTTAGCTAAATTGTCCATGCCCTAGGGATTTGTAAAGGCATAATTTAAGACCATTGAACTAGAATATTTGTTGTTAACAAATCTCAAAGCAAAATGTTCAGGGTGCTGCATGGCTTCTCTTTACTGCTTATAAAAAATATGAAAAGAAATAAATAATATAGAGATTGAAACTTATATCATGAGGAAAGAAGAATAAAAAGATTTCGAAAAATTCTCAACCTTGTTATGTAAAGAATAAAAAGTGTGTTTCGGACAGAAAACCAAGAGTGGGGCCAAGAAACTACGTGATAAGGAAAACAGGACGTGTAGAAGGAAGCCAGAAGCCATTCATCAGGACAATGGGACAATGACTCTGAACACATTTTGGAGATCTTGTAGGCTTCTATGTCCATGACAGTCTCAGATTGCCAGGGCCTTAAGAACAGAATAGTTAGCAGAGAGAAACCCAGAGCACCAGTGGCCAGGTCATCCCTGGGACCTCAGGGCTTGCTGCCCAGTGCCAGCTTAACTCTCTTCTCCCTACATTCTGATTGCAGTGTTCCTTGACCACCCCAGTTATGGTTCAAGAGGACTAGGCTGGAGCTCAGGCCACCCCACAATGGGCACATATGGCAAGCTCCACCAACATTCACATGCCACTACCTCTGCAGGTATGCAGTGCAAGAGCTGTGGAGGCATACTTTCCTCTAACTAGTTTTCAAGGATTTCTTTGTGAGTATTGGGGCTGAGACTGAGACCTGCTGCAGGGGCAGGGGTATTGTTTATATCCCTGACTAAGGCAATGCCCAGCAGAGCTGTGAGATCAGAGCCACTCTACAGAGGCCCCCTTAAGGCAATGCTTAATGGAGTCATGGGGCCAGGGCCATTACTAAGACCCCACACCTATACAGCCACCCGCATACAACACCAGCCTAGCAGAGCTGCAGGGGCTGGACTTAAACCTGTGAATGCTGTCACATGGAATGTACCCACTGAAGTCAGGGAGGCAGGGCTGCCCAGGGTCTTAAGGGTCCAACCCCCACTCCAGTGTGTCTGGAAGGTAAAATATGGAGTCAAAGAAGATTATTCTCAAAACTTAAGGCTTGATGTTACTTGCCCTGTTGAGTTTTGATCTTACTTGCTACCTGTTACTGCTTTCTTCTTGTCTACCTCTCCTTTTGGGAATGGGAATATTTATCCTCTGCTTGATCCACGATTGTATTTTGAAAGTGTCTATCTTGTTTGAGTTAACTTGTTCACATCTGAAGAGAAGTTTATCTCAGATAAATCATACCTTCAGTCTCACACATATCTGATATGTTTTTTTATGGAGATGGGTTTCACTGTGTTGCCAAAGCTGGTCTTGGACAAGTAATCCTCCTGCCTTGGGCTTCGTAAAAGCTAGGATTACAGATGTGAGCCGCTATGCCTGACCCATATCTGATTTAAATGACACTCTGGACATCAAATTTTTGAGTTAATACCAAAGCAAGTTAAGACTTTCAAGGCTATTGGGATGGAATTAATGTATTTTGCATGCCAGAATGATGTAAATTTCGGGGACCATGGGTGGAATGTTATGGTCTGAATGTCCTTCAAAATTCGTGTGCCTTGTTCTCACTCATAAGTGGGAGTTGAACCATGAGAACATATGGACACAAGGAGGGGACCATCACACACTGGGGCCTGTCGGCACATGTATACCTAGGTAACAAACCTGCACGTTCTGTACATGTATCCCAGAGCTTAAAGTAAAATTTTAAAAATTCACGTGCTTTAAATTAATTCCCAGTGTAACAGCGTTCATTCAGAGGTGAGTTCTTTATCAGGTGATTATATCATAAATGTAGACCCCTCATGTATAGGATAGGAGACCTTACAAAAGAGCTGGAAGGAGTGGGATTAGTCTCTTCTGTTCTCCTGTTATGTGAGGAAACAGAGTTCATCTCCTTTGTCCTTTTCATCTTTTTTGCCATGTAAAGATGTAACTCAAAGGCTCTCATCACACATCAAAATGCCAACACCTTGATCATGGATTTCCCAATGTCTAAAACTATAAGAAATGCACTTCTTGGCCAGGCACGGTGGCTCACACCTGTTATCCCAGCACTTTGGGAGGCTGAGGCTGGAGGATCACGAGATTAGGAGGTGGAGACCATCCTGGCCAGCATGGTGATACCGTCTCTACTAAAAATACAAAAAGTAGCTGGGCGTGGTGGTACACACCTGTTGTCCCAGCTACTTGGGAGGCTGAGGAAGGAGAATTGCTTGAACCAGGGAGTCGGAGGTTGCAGTGAGCCGAGATTGCACCACTGCACTCTAGCCTGGCATAGAGCAAGACTGTCTCAAGAAAAAGAAAGAAAAGAAAAGAAAAAGGAAAGACAGAGAGAAATAAATTCACTTCTGTTCTTTATAAATTACCATGTCTCTGGATTTTGTTATAGAAGCACAAATGAGCGGAGACAAATAGACTTAAAAACAATGTTTGAAGAGAAACACCGTAGAGGTAAAGTGGTAGATATCTTCAACATTACTTATCTCTGTTTATGTTTACCTTAATTATTTGGCTGAGATAAGATTGTTGGCTAGATTTATCCACTCTAAAGTCATTCTTCATCCCAGTACTCTCCATACTGTGCACCTTCAGAGAAAGTCACTATATGCAGGATACATTTAAGGAGTGAGAGATTACAATCCAACTCCTTGAGGTAAACATATGTATACAAATTAAATTTTCCTGCATGGGAAATTTGTTTTCTCTCAATCATTTACATATTGATATAATTTGATTATATCGGCCTAGAATAAGATATACTAATGTCATTCTGAGTTATAATACAATACCATTGTACTTATTTTGTTACTCAGATTATTACAGGTATAACCATTAGGGGTTTTTTCCATTGGACCCTGTGTCCCTTTGACATACACTCATCAGTGGTGATTTTATTGTTGTTTCTGTTATTGTTTAGCACAACTTTCTAGTAGTGTTAAAAAAAAATGCTTCTCCGTATATCCTGCCCCAGCCTTAGAATCAGCCATTTCTCCACGGATCTCTGGTTTCTTTTACTGGACAGTAGCATTAGAAAACATGATCTGACCACTAGCTGTGCTAGTTGCTACTGGATGTCATTGCTTCTTGCCAACAGATCTAGAAACTCAGTGGCAGAGTGAGGAAATGTATATAGGAATACCAACCCATATTTATGTACATGTATGTTATGTAAATATAAATACACGCATATCTATAAGTATTTCTATATACAATAATATGTATCTATGTTAAACTAAAGATGAGTTTGTTTCCATCTCTAATTCATTACCACGTGGATCAGTCCAGTTCTTATGTTATTTGCATATTTTCACATTCTGATTGTGCATTTTATATAATTGTATTTTATCTCTTACGAAATTGACTATTGTTAAAATATTTCTTTAATTGTCATAGTGTTTTTAATATGCATTTTAAACTAATCTTAGATAAATTAAAAATACATAAAATTTCATGTGTAGTGTGGGTAGGTTATGACAACTTACACCTAATTCATCTCTCTACTCTGTTATAATTTATTGTTATTCATTCCATTTATCTATATGCTATCATCACCCAATACATTGTTACTATTATTACATCTTTTGCATCAATAACAAAAATAGTTTTAAAACTTGACCCTCATGTATACCTTCTATATTTCTCCTTCTCTATGTAGATCTGAGTTGCTAATTTATATTATTTTTCTTCTCCATAAAAGACTTTTTAAAACATTTTTTGCATAATGGGTCTGTTGATAATAATTGAATGCTATAAATTTTTTATTATCTGAGAATGTATTTGTTTCTCCTTCATTTTTGAAAGATAATGTTACTGGATACAGAATATTTGCCTGGTAGGTTTTTCTTTTAACATTTTCAATATTTTTTTCATTTTTTCTTCTTGCTTGTATGGTTTCTGATGATAAGTCCATTGTAATTTTTACCTTTCAACTCTACAAGTTAGATGTTTTCTGAGTTCTGACAAGACATTCTGTTTATTATTGGTTTTCTGAAGTTTGCATATGACATTTGTAGGTGTGGACATTTTAGTGTTTATCCTGCTTGTTGTTCTCTAAGCTTCCTTCATTTGTTGTGTAGTTGAGATTAATTTTCAAGCAACCTTAGATAATATTACTTCAAATTTTACTTCTATTCCATTATGCTTTTTTTTCTTTTCTTTTTTTGACAGAGTCCTGTTCTTATTGCTGAGGCTAGAGTGCAATGGTGGAATCTTGGCTCATTGCAACCTCTGCTTCTCAAGTTAAAGCAATTCTCCTGCCCCTGCCTCCAAATAGCTGGGATTATAGGCATGTGCCACCATGCCCAGCTAATTTTGTATTTTTAGTAGAGACAGTGTTTTTCCATGTTGGTCAGGCTGGTCTCAAACTCCCAACCTCAGGTAATCCGCCTGCTTCGGCTTCCCAAAGTGCTGGGATTACAGGCGTGAGCCACCACACCTGGCCTAACCTTTCCTTTCTTGAGTTCTAATTACACATATGATAATGTCTTTTACAATTGTTTCCCAGTTCTCAAATATATTGTTCTTTTCCGTTCATTTTTTTTTTCCTTTTTACATTTCAGTTTCGGGAAGTTTCTTTTTATCTATCTTTAAGCTCACTTATTGATTCCACAGTTGTGTTAGTGATGATCCCATCAAAAGTGTTTTTCATTTCTGCTAGAGTTATTTTTATTATTTTATTTTGATTCTTAGAACTTCCACCTCTGCTTTTATTACCCATATTTTCTTGCATGACTTTTTCTTTTACATTAAAGCTCTTAACATGTTAGTAATCATTACATAAATTTTCTGTTTGATAATGACAGATGCAGGAGGCAGATAAAGGGGAGTGTCCCTGGAGAATCTCCAACTCACCTGTGCAATGGGAGAACTGGGTCGGACCTTGGGAAGTTCTGGTCTTTTGCCAGGAGGAGAAGCCTGGTCTCTTCAGTTCCTATGTGGTGGCCTGGAATCATTCTGTGAGATGGGAGCCTGCTGGCAGGAATCCCTCTAGCTTTGCTGAGAGTTTTTGGGTCTTTTTTTCCTCAATAAATTCTGCTCCCCTTACCCTTCACTGTGTCTGCATGCCTAGGTTTTCCTTGGTTGTGACACAAGAACCCAGATTTAGCATACTAAGGAGCAGAAATTCTGTAACAATAATTCCAACATCTGTGTCACCTGAGTTTTGTTCTTATGCTTGTTTTAGCTATTCATACTTTATTTTTTATTTCTTTTAGCATGACCCATAATATTTTGTTGAAAGCCCAAATGATGTAGTAGGTAATTGAAAGTCAGGTAACAGACTTTCATTGTGTGGTTTCATGTTAACTTGTCTAAGAGTTGGCCCATTTCTATTATTTGCTATAGATTTACATGCCTTTGATTTTTAATTTCTCTAATGTCCTTTTTGAAAATTATTTTTATTTTATTTTGTTTTGTTTTGTTTTTTGGTCTACCTTGTTGACTTCAGGCCTCCTTAAACACCTCTCTTCAGAGAGTATCTGTGTTTTGTAGCTCATTCAGCTGCAATCCACTGTTGTGCTGAAGCTTCCTTTGTGTAGTGGAGAGATGTGGGAAAGGGAAACTGTTCTATTATCTCATGATTAAATCTCGAACTTTCAGTAGAACTGTGACCTTGGCATGTAATCCTCACAAGTTTCTTAAGTTTCTATTTCCCCCCTTGGTTGAGACAAAAACAATTGAAGTTGGAATGAGATAATTGTCCTACCCTCAGGTACAATAAGACTGCAGTAAAGTATTTTTCCTTGGTGAATAGACATTTGCTTTGGAGAATACTCTGGACATGTTTACAGTGGCTGCTTTTCAACTTCCAGACCCATGAGAAAATATTACTTGGCTCTTTACTATGAGACCCTGATGAGATATCTGAAGATAAAGCCCATGAAAATGTAGGGGTCCCCTCAGATTACATCTCCCAGGAGTTTCTCACTTTCATGTTAGTCCACATGTGGCCTCCTGCTATTCATCAAAATTACCTTTTTACGTATTCCTACAAGCTTATATTTCTAGATATTTCACCTCTGGATAAGTTCTGACTCTGGATTTCCTTGTCTCTTCAGATTTCAGGATGGCAATTTGTCATAAATCTTGGTTCTATAACTGGTCCGTAAAAAGTCAGTGATTAACAATTTGTTTAGTTTTTGTTTTTAGTAATAAAGATATATTGACTTCCCAGCACTTCATACATTGGAACTGAAGGCAAGTTTCCTGCTGTGGTATTTTAATATAAGATAAAATAAAATAAATTCTAGACAAAAATAAAAATCATTACCAAAACTAGAGGGACATTTTGCAATAAAAACATAAAAACATGTAAGGAGGACACATACATGCTAATTGAGAAAGTATATGCACTAACAACCAAGATTTGAAACACATGAAGCAAAAAATTAACAGAATTAAAGGGAAAAATAAATAGTTTTGCATTCATGGTAGAAGTAATTAATACCTCCTCTTAGTAATTGATAGAAAAACTACACAAAATTAAGGCTAGTCACGGTGGCTCACACCTGTAATCCCAGCACTTTGGGAGGCTGAGACAGGTGGACCACCTGAGGTCAGGAGTTCAAGACCAGCCTGGCCCACAAAGTGAAACCTTTACTAAACATATAAAAATTAGCCAGGCATGGTGGCAGGCAGTGGTAGTCCCAGCTACTTGGGGTGGGGTGAGAGGCTGAGACAGGAAAATTGTTTGAACCAGAGAGTGGAGGTTATAGTGAGCCAAGATCATGCCACTGCACTTCAGCCTGGGCGAAAGAGCAAGGCTTCATCTCACAAAAAAGAAAGAAAGAAAAACTACGCAAAATTAGTAGAGATAGAAAAGATGTGAGCACTGCTGCTATGGACTGAATTTTTGCATCTTCCCAGATTTATATATTAATACCCAAATTCCCAGTGTGATGGCATTTGGAGGTGAGACCTTTGGGATGTCATTAGGTCATGCAGGTGGAGCCCTCATGAATGAGATTCATTCCCTACTAGGAGAAGCATGGGAGAAATGCTCTCTGCTCTCCACCACATGAAGATACAATGACAGTACCATTATCTGCAAACCAGGCAGTGTGCTTTTACCAGAACCCACCATGGCACTTATGTGTCAGATTTGCCAGCCTCCAAACCAGTGAGAAATAAATTTCTATTGTTTAAGACACCCAGCCTGTACTGAGTTACAGCAGGCTAACCTTAGTAAGACAAATACTATCAGCCACCTTGATCTAATAATATTTATAAAAAACTGCATATAACTATGACAGAATACACACTTCTTTCAAGTGTACATGTACAGTCATTGAGGAAATGCTAGACTACAAAAAAGGTCAATATATAAAAAATTATCAAACCCAAATGAAATTAAATTAGAAATAATTAATATCTAGGAAAACTGTAAATTACAGAAGATATTTTAAATAATTTATGAAGGTAAAAATATAATGAGAATTTTAAAAAATTAACTCAATGGTAAAAATACATGTAAAATTTGTAAGATAAATTTAATGTGTTCTAGGA
The DNA here is from genome assembly GCF_001604975.1 of Cebus imitator. NCBI lineage: Eukaryota > Metazoa > Chordata > Mammalia > Primates > Cebidae > Cebus > Cebus imitator. The sequence goes on from NW_016107497.1 coordinate 1,010,238, forward strand.
ACAGGAATTATAGCTCTATATACTTATATTAGGAACTAAAAAAAATCTGAACCAAGAATATAAGTTTCAACCTTTTTAAGCTAGAAAAGTAAGTGCGAAATAAAGTATAGAAAGCAATGCAATTAAAATAAGAGCAGAGATTTAATGATATTAAAATATAAGACAACAGAAAAAATTAGCAACTTCAGAAGCTTATATTTTGATAGATCCACAAAATCAATAAAATCTAGCTTAGGTGATCATGTAAAAAAGAGAATAAACACAAATCACCCATTCAAAAATGGGAGAGTAATCATCAATAATTCTGGAGAAACTATGGATAATAAAAATTATAAACAATTTTATGCCAACAAATTTGCCATCTTTAATAAAATTGACATTTTTTTCTCGAAATATATCATGTTTACAGATTAATGTAGAAAAATATAAGATATCTGAACATCACCTTAATTATTAAGGAAATTAATGTGTTACTGGACTGCCAATTAGTACCTGTAAAAATGATCAAGATCACAGAAATTTAAAACTATACCCTATAGAATGACTAAAATTTATTCATTTACAAAATATGTTGATTGAGGAAGATAATGTGTAAAACTCTTGTTCACTTTAAATTTTAAGAAAATAATATTGTAGACAAAATTAAATGTTTACAGGGATGATGCTAAAATTATGAACATAGCTTTTTAAATATTGAAATCTAATTAATGCCTTAAGTCTCAAAGTCTATTTTGACTCCCTCTCTTAAAGCTCAACTGTTTTGGAAAATAACAAGCATAGTTTAATTCAAAATGTATACTAAGCACTAAAGAAACATTTACTGTAAATTAATGTATTCCGAGAAGCATGAGATTGGATTATATTTTAATTTGACATGCATGACTAAAGGGGCTGTTATTTTTCATCGTACTATAACTATTACATTAACAAGTTACTGTATACTAAGTTCTTAGGAGACTAAATTTCATAGTTAATATTACATGGGGTAAATATTGTGTGAATGTGTACATATTTGATCTGTAGTCATTCTTCCTGCTATTATTTTTATTAAGAATCCTATACATTAAAATTATCTTAAAACTTTGGGAAAATACTAGTAATTCATAAACAGAAAAGTTTAGTCAATCACTCCTGTTCTGCAGAGAAATGAACCCTGTACTTACTTTAAACACAGAAAATTTATTTTTCATAAATTATATCTAAATATTATGATCCGTTTTCTGATATTCTTTCTTCCACACAACAGTTTTGTTTGTTGTTGTATATCGTTCCATTGCAAGAATGTACAGCAATCTAACCATTCATTCTTTTCCTGTTGGTCATTTAGGTTTTTCAGTGTTTGTTTACTATTAAAAGTGCTACTATGTGCATTCTTGTATATACATTTTGTCATACTTTTGCACAGTTGTCTTGTCAATATCTCTAGGAAAGAATTTGATGTGCTATAGGCTACTCACATGCATATATATGAAATCTTGACCCTGGTAGCTTTCAGCAATTTCATAAAATTTGGGGTTGTTATCTCTTCAGATATATCTTCTAGTCCATTTTCTCTGACTGACTGAAACTCCAGTAGAACACATGCTAAATTGTTAAAAATTATCCAACAACTCTTGGAGGCTTCTTTCAAATCTGTAATCAGTTGAGGAATCTAAGAGTGGAAATATAACAACTTTATTGCTTATACAAATGATTAAAGAATTTGAATCTTGAAAGATATGCTAATTTTCTTTAGACTGACCCATAGAGAATAATCAGGTCTATATTAACATACATAGGTTTACCCCACAAGAGAAGAGCCTGCTGATAAAAATTTCTAATTACAAAGAAAACAAACCAGCCTGAACCATCTCTGAAAACAGGTAGTCGCAAAATAAGCACTGATGTGGTATTATTGGAGGCAAATATCCAAGTCACACAGCACCAAACATGTTACCAGTGGAAGGTATCTGAGTTAACAACAGTGGTGAATCTGTATGGTTTGCAGCAACCTCAATGCTTGACTCCTCGGAAGAAATAATTCACCTGAGGGTCATAAGGCAGAAAAAGATGCCAAGGCAAGTTTCAGAACAGGAGTGAAAGTTTATTTTAAGAGGCTTTAAAACAGGAGAGAAATGAAAGTATGCTTGGAAGAGACCCAATAGGGCCCGTGAAGGTCAAGTGTGGTGTTTAACCTTGGTCCTAAGGACTTTAGGACTTTATAGGCTGACCACTTTCGCGATTCTTCATTAGGGTGGGCTGCCCACATGCGCAGTGTCCTCCTTCTCCTTGGAAGGTGAGCATGTACAGTGTGTTTAGGAAGTTGCATGCATGCCCATCTGAGGCTTTCTTTCCTTTTCCTGTGGTGTGTCCCCATATGCTCATACTTCACCGTTTTGTCTTCTAATGCGCATGCCGAGGAAGTTGCTTCTTCCTGGCACCTTCATTCAATTAACATTTTAGTGCAACAGGTGTGGACCATCAGAAAACGGCTTCTCCCTGGCACCAGCTGCCAAAATTATAAAACAAAAATAAATAAATGGGACCTAATTAAAATAAAAAGCTTCTGTACAGCAAAAGAAATAATCAGCAAACAGACAAACCATGTAATGGGAGAGAATATTCCCCAACTATGCATTTTACAAAGACCAATATCTAGTATCTATAAGGAACTCAAATGAATCGGCAAGAAAAAACAAAAACAATACCATTAAAAAGTCAGCAAAGGACATGAATAGTCATTTCTCAAAAGATATGCAAATAGCCAACAAACATATGAAGTAAACTTTCGTTACTACTAATTATCAGAGAAATAAAAATTAAAACCACAGTGAGATACTACTTTACTCCTGCAATAATGGCCATTATAAGAAGTCTAAAAACAACAGATTTTGGTGTGGATGCAGGGAAAACGGAATGTTTATACACTGCTGGTGGGAATGTAAATTAGTGTAATACAACCTCTATGGAAAACAGTTTGGAGATTCCTTAAAGAGCTGTAAGTGGACTTTCTTTTTCTTTGGTTAGATACCCAGTAGTGGGATGAATCTAGCAATGCCACTACTGGGTGTCTACTCAAAGGAAATGAAGTCATTATATGAAAAAAGACATTTGCACGCATATTTTTATAGCAGCACAATTCACAATTGCAAAAATGTAGAACCAACTGAAGTACCCTTTGACTAATGAGTAGATAAAGAAAATGTGGTATATATACACAGTGGAATACTACTCAGCCATTAAAAGGATTGAAATAATGTCTTTTGCAACAAGTTGGTTGGAGCTGGAAGTCATTATTCTAAGTGAAATAACAAAGGAGTGAAAAACCAAAAGCTATGTTCTCACAAGTGAAAGCTAAGCTATGAGTATGCAGAGGCATACAGAATGATATAATGGACTTTTGAGATTCATAAGTAGGGTGGGAGGGGGCTAAATATAAAAACTACGTTAGATACAATGTACACTGCTTGGGTGACAGGTGCACTAAAATCTCAGAACTTACTGCTAAATAATTCATGCATACAACAAAAAAACACCTGTAGCCCAAAAGCTATTGAAATAAAAATTAATTAATTAAATAAATAAAAATAAGCTTTTACCTCTATGAATATTTACCAGTATGAATTTACCTCTCGGTATTGCTAATAGATGCATACCGTAAGTTTTAGTGTATTGTATCTTCAGTTTCCTTCCTCTCAGAATATATTTTAATTGTTCTTTTGATTTCTTATTTGACCCAGTGGTATTCAGGACTGTGTTGTTTAATTTGTCCATATTTGTCAGTTTTCCAAATTTATTTCTGTTATTGATTTCTAATTTTATTCCTTTGTGGTCATAGAATATATTGTATTGTTTCTTTTTAAATTTATTGAGGTTTGTTTTATGTTTTAGCATATGGCTTTTACTGACAAATGTTCCATTTGCTCTTTAGAAGTGCATATGTTCTGCTGTTGATGGGTGTAGTGTTATGCTGCTGTATGTTAGGTCTAGTTGGTTTATAGAGATATTCAACTCTTCAATTTCCTCTTGATTTTTACATTTTTTATTCATTTTTGGAAGCAAGACATTTAAATCTCTCACTCTTATTATAGAATTGTCCATTTTCCATCCATTTCTGTCAGTTTTTGTTTCATCTGTTTTGGTAGGTTAATATATACTTGCAATTATTATACCTGTTTGATGGATTGCCTCTTTTATCATCATAAATGTCCTTCATCTCTAATCATGTTTTATCTTAAAGTCAGTATTATTTGATATTAATACAGCTACTTCAACCTGTTGGTTGTTTGCAAGATAAATCCTTTTTATTTGTTCATTTTTGTACTTTGAATTTATTTATATCTTTGAAGCTGAAGTGTGTCTCCTTTTGATGGCATGCAGTTGGCTCTTGTTTCTTTATCCAGTCGTACAATCTCTGCCTCTTAATTGGCTTCTGTATTTATCATTAGCCATGTAAAAATATGACCCCATGGGGTAAAATTTCACAGGATCTAGTAATTGGGAATGTTGAAATAGCCTCTCCAAAGAAAAAAAAAAAAAAAAAAGAAAAAAAGAGCATTTCTTCACCAAATACTTAGAGATACATCACATAATAGTCCTCTTTGAAGGGATTATATACCACATTTTACCTTGGTCTAACTCAGGGGTCAAAAAATTGTTTTTTTGTTAAGCAGAGAGAAAATATTTTAAACCTGTTGGCATACAGTCTCTGTCAGCACTACTCATCTCTGCCATTGTAGTGTGTAAGCAGTCATAAACAATACATAAACAAATGGACATGGATATATTACAATAAAACTTTATTAACAAGAACAGATGGCCAGCTTATGGGTCATGGTTTGCTGACTCTGTTAAAACTCATTTACTGTGCAATCTTTAAAGTTGTCTACTATAAAAACACACAAATAAATAAAAAATTGGAGCTAGTCTAGAGTTTCCCTTTTTAATGATGCATAAATGTTCTCTGCAGATAGGAATTCTGTATAAAACTTTTGACACCCCTCAATAATAGAAGTGAGTATAAAAACCAAGAGAGCTTTTACTGAAATCACACTGTCTTCTAAATGTCACCTTTATTATTTTCCATAATAGCTTCTTACTTAAACCTGAGATACCAAATAATCATGCAGCCCAAACTGTTCGTCCTGAACTGCATATTATATAACCACAAAATAACTAAATTAGCTGTGTGCATCATAATCATAATGAATACCTCATGATTAAGAGGAAATTGGACATACATATGTCCATATCTATATATAAGAGGAAAATTCCTTTAAGAGGAAATTGGATCCAATTTCCTCTTAATCATATTAGGTATAGATATAGATATAGATGTGTAGATATCTCCAATTTCCTCTTAATCATATACATTGAATATTATTGAATGATATATATTATATATTATAGAAGATATGATATATGTAATATTATATATATCTTCTATATATTAGATATAAACCAATTTTATTCTCCTTTACCATTCACTATTCTAAGTAATTTTAGTACTTATTGATAAATATAGCTAGGATTAGAAATAAAAATAAAAAGTAATTAACATTATTAGCCAGAACTAGATACTGTGATTAAACTTTGTGTTTCTATTTTGGCGAAAGATGTTGAGAAAAATTTTACGTTTTTAATTAGCTATGATAAAGTATAATTTACATGCAATGAAATTTACCATGCTTAGGCGTACAATTTGATGACTTTTCCCAAATGCGTACACTACCATAATCAACATAGGAAACATTTTTATCACTCCAAAAGTTCTTTCCTACTCTTGATCAAGTAAACTGTCCAGTCGTTTGCCACAATTGTGGCAAACATATTTTTGCTTTCCCTTACTATAATTTGCAAATTTCATGTCATTTACAATTTTTTGCTTTATTGCAAAGTGCAGGAAATTCAGAACACATTGAATGAAAACAGGAAAATGACTGTTTTTGCCTTTTTCCTGATTATAGGGGGAAAATATTTGTAGTCAGTAACTATATAGTGAGATGTTAGCATTTGTGTTACCACCCACAACCTCTAACATATTCTGTATAAAAGTTAAAAAAAAAAAATAGTTGTTTGTTTCCAGTTTGCTGAGTGATGTTTTTTGGTTTGGGGTTTGTTTTTTGTTTTTTTAAATCATGAATGTATGCTGAAATTTTTCAATAGTTTTGCTGCATCTATTGAAATGATTGTATCCAGTTGCCATATAGTTGTCTGGAGGGAAAGTGCTTGTATTTTACCTATTTTTCATCTGGAAAATATTTCTCCCAGAATAAAAGTATCTATCAATTCTTCTACTCCATCAAAAATTTGATCAAATTCTAAGTTCTTATGATACCTTACTTCACCTCTTGCCTCCTTTGCTTGTTTTATGTCCTTCCAAGCACATATATAGCATATTATCTTGGTGATAAATTTGGGCCACTGGCCATTTCTATTGGGAGCAGTCACATATAGCATATAACAAGGTGGTGGCATATCACAAGGTGATATGCTATATGTGCCTTCTCCCACTAGAATGTGAGCTTCTTGGGGAATTGATGTATATTTTCAGCTATATTTTCAGTGCCTACTATAATGTTGTAAAGATTAATTGTCAGCATACATATCCAGGGCCTGACATAATGTTTTCTCAATAACTGATGTTTATTTACTCTCTATTATTTTTCTGCATGGTAACATTGTTCTAAGGGTGTCTAAAAACAGAGAATCCCATTATAATACCTTGCAAAGGGTAACAAAAGAGTGAGGATATCTTTCTTTTTGTTTCCGTTTGTACTTCAAATCCTGACTTTTTTCCTATGCACAAAATAATCTTTTATTTCAAAGTAATAACAATGACTAAAATTCCCCTTCTCCTCTCTGGTTGATTTGAAATTTTGACTTTTCTTTTGGATATAAATTCAGTACTTTTTAATTATATTTTTTACTTTTAGCATGTGTGATGGCAAATGATACTTCACTGTTTTGCAAGTTGATTTTACCAGTTAACTAATGATAAATAACAAAACATTTTCTTAATTTAACAATTTACTATTTTATAATGTCTTGGGACAGCCCTCCAGGTGAAGCGTTTGTTATTAAAAGTTTTAAATTCAAAATAAAATCACTTTAGCTGAGAATGATATTAATAATTGAGATGTATGTAAATTAATGATGCTAATCATAATGTTATTTTTATGTGTTCGTTTTACTGTTATTTTACCTTGTCTTTATAATAATGTAATAAAGAAAATATTGTGAGTCCATTTCTATATATTAATAAACTAAGACTCACAGATACATAATTTGAACTAAACCTATTAAATGGCAAGGTTATCTCTCAAGAGCTGGTCTTTCTATTCTAAATATATTTCTGCTGTACTAGAGATACCTCACATGTTGGGCTAAATACTTAGGTGATGGGGTTGACAGGTGCAGCAAACCACCATGACACATGCTTACCTATGTAACAAACCTGCACATTCTGCACATGTACTCTGGAACTTAAAAATTAAAATAAATACATAAATAGAAATAAATCATTAGTTATTAATCATCATGTTAACCAAAAAAATAAAATGTAATCCCACTATGGACTAATTATATGTAAGCCCCAGGGCGTCCTTGATATAAAATGAGGATCTTCAATGACTTCAAAAATTATTTCGAATTACACTTAGGTAGCTTATCTTTAATTTTGAAGGACTTATTGAATATTTGTGAGGCCATAGAAAACACACAGAATTTTATTTAAAATTCTTTCGTTAAATATTTTTATCTTAAGGCCTTTCTAGTTCCTGTCTTTAGGTCTGTTTCTTCCTCCAAGTAGTCTTTAGACCCACTCATCCTGTTCTGTGAATTATTTAGCAGGATAGCTTTGATATGCTTTGTAAAACCTCTAGGTAAACCTACGCAAGGGGCCCTGGAGGCTCCCTTAAAACTTGCTGACATTGAAAGCATATACTAAACAAAACCTTATACAATGAAAAATAATGTACATCTCAGCTGCCAAGAAAATGAAAATATACCATATTCATTCATTACATTTGGAAAATTTGACTACTGTCTCTGTGGATTTGGAAATTCGTGATGGAACTACTTAATTGTCTTAATGAATATCTCTATTGGTCCTCACCTTCTGAGCTCTTTGGAGTAGCAGCAGGAGGATTTCCGACATTATTTCTAATTAAAGTAAACTTGTTATATTAGCTATCTGTTGCTGTATTACAACCTTAGTTTAAATCAATACACATTTATCAAGTCAGTTTCTGTGGCTCAGGAATTTGATCATAGCTTAGCTCTTTATTTTCCTGAGGTTTTTATAAAACTATAATCTAGGTCCTGGCTGGGACTGTGGTTATGTCTGATATGTAATATAATTAAATATAGTCCTTCACCTTTATCATATTATATTTTTTTATAAAGAAGCTACAGTCTCATTTCAATCAAAAGAAGAGGATCATATAAGGACACGAATACCAAAAATTTGGAACATGGGAGCCACTAAATGTCTGCCACATTTAGGCTGCAGACACTAATCTTAGAAATAAGTGCTTCTATGAAGCAAAAGTTTTCTAACAGAGATTTGATCCATGCTATTTCTGACAGAGTTAATTAGCCCCAAATATTGTAAATATAATTAATAAATATCTGTGGCAAACATGAAGTATTTATTAAAATGAAAAAAACAATTTACAGAAACCAAGCAAAATAGGGCAGTTATAAAATGGAAATGGGCTGGATGTGGTGGCTCATTCCTGTAATCCCAACATTTTGGGAGGCTGAGGCAGAAGGATCGCTTGAGCCTAAAGTTCAAAACCAGCTAGGGCAATGTGGTGAGACTCTATCTCTGCAATTTTTTTTTTTAATAGCTTGGTGTGGTGGCAGGCAAGTCTAGTCCCAGCTATTCAGGAGGCTGATGTGGGAAGACTGCTTGAGCCCCAAAGGCTGAGGTTACAGTGAGCCATTACCATACCACTGCACTCCAGGCTAGGCAATACAACAAGACCCTGTGATATGGCTTGACTCTGTCCCCAACCCAAATCTCATCTCAAACTGTAATCCTATATGTTGAGAGAGGGACCTGGTGCTGAGTGATTGGATAATTGGGACAATTTCCCGCATGCTGTTCTGATGATAGTGAGTTCTCGCGAGATCTGATGGTTTCATGAAGGATTCTTCTCCCTTTTGCTGCCACCTTGTGAAGGACATACTTGTTTCTTTGCACCTTCTGCCATGATTGTATTTGTTATAGCAGTGTGAAGTGAAATAATACACCTTATCTCAAAAAAATAATAAAAAATAAACAAGTAAATAAAATGGAAATAGAAAACTCTATTGTCCTGCCAAATTCTCATAAATATTAGCATCATGGATGCAGAAAAGAAGGAAATAAAATAAATGTATGCATTTCCTATTATTGCCATGCCAAATAACCACAAATTCAGCAGTTTAAACTAACATCCGTTATTGTCTCATGTTGTGTAGGTCAGAAGTCTGGGCACAGCATAACTTTTCTGGTTCTCTAGGTTAAGGTGTCACTATGGCTATACTTCTTCACTATGGCTATGCTTCTTTTTGCATGCTCTGGGGATGAATCCCTTTCAAATTTATTTAGGTGGTTGGCAGACTTCAGTTCACATTATTGTAAGAATAAAGCTTCCATTTGCTGGCTGTTGGCTAAGAGAGCGTTCAAAGCTGTTAGATGCTACCCACATTCCATGGCTTATGTTTATCTTCCTCCATTGTCAAAGCCAGCAGCATGGGTCAAGTCCTTCACATGCTTCATATCTCTCTGATCTTCCTTCTTACTCCCTGCTTCTCTGGTTTGAGTTAAAGAAAGATCTTGGGTTTTTAAAGGCTCCTAGTATTAGATTGGACCCACCAGGATAATTTCCCTGCACATGGGTACACAACCTTAACCCATTTATGCCTGAGGTTGCAATTTTTTTGAGTTTTTGCATGAGTGAAAAATCAGACCTTGGCAATGGCCTTGAACAGTAGGATATAAATAACTCCCATATGCTTACCATTCCAGTAATGGAACACTAGGCATATCAATTACATCCGCAAATTTTCTTGGGTAGTGTAACCCACTCAGAGGTTGTGAGGATTAGAGAATAGACATCTTTGTTTGGATATTCTTCTGCCTGTCACAGTAAGCTACAAAATGACAGTAAGACATGATGAGATTTATTTTCTTGTTAAAAGAAAAATAAAGTTTTACTATGTGTTTTCTAAAGGAAAGTATAAATTGAGAACCCAAATACATGAAATTCATTGCAGAGATTTAAGAGCTTTTAGTTGTAATCTTTTATCCAGCAAGACACAACTTCTTCTGAATCCCATTTCATTGTTACTATTCTCAGTAACAGCATTATTTTTAGAAAAGTGAAATCAAAGCTGATTACAAAGTATTTTGGCATCGACTATACAATCTTTGAGCAGTTCTTAGATTTAGAAGAAATATGCCAAGGAGGCACAATATTTTTATGCAATATTATCTATTGGATTGGCAACATTATAATTGTCTATATTTTACACAACCAGTGCCAAAACCTTTGCTTAAAGGAATTGAGAGTTGTTTGTTTATTTTCAGCAGTCTTTTTTAAAATTTGAGACCTTAAGGGCATCAAGTGGTCCTAAAGAAGTTGATATATTTTATGTGCTTGTATTTGATGAACTCTTTTTTGTTTTTTGAGACGGAGTCTCACTCTGTCACCAGGCTGGACTGCAGTGGCACAATCTAGGTTCACTGCAACCTCTGTTCCCTGGTTCAAGCAATTCTCCTGCCTCAGCCTTCTGAGTAGCTGAAATCACAGGCACCTGCCACCATGCCCAGCTAATTTTTTGTATTTTTAGTAGAGATGGGGTTTCACCATGTTACTTGATGGTCTTGATTTCCTAACCTGGTGATCCGCCTGTCTTGGCCTCTCAAAGTGAGCCCAGCCAGCACTAACTGATCTTTAGAAGGATGATAAACAACAGTAATCATGGTATGTTATTTAAATGATTCCTGTACGAAATATTGTGCTAAACATTTTTATAAAGCACTGCACTTAATTCTGATTGAATAACAGGCCCTACTATTGTCTCACGTACAAATATGACAAAACTGAAGTTAACATAATATTTATACTGCTAATACCTAATAAAGGTGCATGTAAAATCATGAATGTCTGTTGTTGGCACATAGGAACTTTATTTTGTTATCTGTCCTCTACACGCACACACACACACACACACACACACACACACAGGCACATGCACAGGCACATGCACACAAACACATATATGTCCAAAATCTAAAAACATCTACACAACTGGTATACATTTTTAAGACTTCAATGCTTGTCCCTAGCTCAGACCATGGTGTTAAGTGCTGATGCTGAGGATCAGCAATATGCCGGAACCATTAAATATGATTGGATTTGTAAATTCTATATCTTTATTTTATTTTATAAGACTGTATTAGTCCCTTCTCATACTGTTAATAAAGACATACCCACTACTGGGTAATTGATAAAGAAAAAGGTTTAAAGAAGTTTAATATACTCACAGTTCCACATGGCTGGGGAGGCCTCACAATCATGGCAGAAGGTGAAGGAGGAACAAAGGTACATCTTACATGGCAGCAGGCAAGAGAGTGTATGCAGGGGAACTGCCCCTTACAAAACCATCAGATCTTGTGAGACTTATTCACTGTCATGAGAACAGCATGCCCCCATAATTCAATTACTTCCCATCAGGTCCCTCCCACAACACATGGGGATTGTGGGAGCTACAGTTCAAGATGAGATTTGGGTGGGGTAACAGCCAAATCATATTAGAGACAGTCATGTTCATTATTTTCATTTCAGTATATTCCAGTTTTAAAGTGAAGTTTTGCTGCTCCTTTAGGCAAGACCTCCGATTATATCAATGTAGCTGAAACTGAAGCCATAATTAAGATATGTTGATAAGGCAAAACACAGTAAATTACAAATTAAGTTATATCACCAATTCTATAAATTCTGGGTGCCATAAGGGGCACTTTGTTAAAAGACACGTTAAATGAGTTCCTGAAGGTTTGAAATATTTGGGACAAAACACACTGGCTGAACTCCAAGATATCAGATAATTGAAATTAGATCCTTTAATGGGAATAATTAGGCATCATTTGCATAGGTGAGGTCATTTGAACAACTTTCTGGTAGAAAATAAAGCTAATTGAGATTAATGATTCTTAAATATATTGCTTCTCTTCCTAGCATATCAAGGCAGTATTTTCTGGAGAACAGAAAATGCTTCTTTAATTCTATTAGGAAAATAGGAGTTATAGGTTTTTTAATTTTCATTCATTTTATCACAAAACATTTTTATATGTGATTATAACATTTAAAAATATTACATATATTTACATATATACATATGTACATATGATATATAATATCTATGTGCATATATTATCTATTTTATATAATTACATATATAATATACATTAAATTATATCATGTACATTAAATTATTTTATGAAACAATTTAAAATTAGGTATTCAGAGAAGTGCAGCTACTTGCTAAAGACTATACAATTAATAAATAATCAAGTCAGGATCAGACACCAAGTCTCTTTAACCCCCAAACCATTTCAAAGCCTAAATAGAAATAAGTAGAAAGGGATATATATATAAATTACCTACAAATGTACAGCAATACAATTTTTCTTCTTGGTTCGTGTTCTTATTATGTGTTTTCTACCAAGTAAACACAGGACATAGAATGGATGTATTTATTTTAATTAGCTATGTACAGACATATTAAGATACAAACAAATTAGATATCAAAAACACTGCATCAGCATCTTGATTTTGTCAAAATATCCAGTAACAGTTGTTTCTTAGCAGCATGACTATGGGAAAGTTACATATTCTTTACGTGCCTTTGTTTTTTCCTCTGGAATATGGAAATAATCACTGAACAGAAATATACTGGAATATAACATTGTTATACAGATTAAATTAGTATGTGTGTGTGTGTGTGTTGTGTGTATGCATGCACATGTGTGCTTGTGCAGTTTTTAGATTACTGGTACACTGAAACAGCTGTCAGCAATAAAATACCTTATAAAGTTTGCTTGAACCCATTCATTAATCAGAGGATGTCTACTATATGCTGAACGCCTATGCTACATATTTTAGTTAATAACATTAAATAGGATGTGTTCATTGCCCTAAAGTTATGATATTTTAAGTACGTTACTAAAATAAAGTAAAATGTAACAGATCTGTTACACATTGCTCTGTTCTAACTGAAACCTTTTACCCATTGGTAAACATTTCCGCATTCCACACCCCAAACCCCAGACTCTGGCAACCACCATTTTACTCTACTTCTATAAATTTGACTTTTTAGATTCTGTATATGAGTCAAATCATGTGGTATTTGAGCTGCCTGGCTGTTTCACAATTATTGTTTGTCAATTAACAATAAGATTTTGAATAAATTTTTTAAAAAACCAAACACTCCTCCCAAAGCATGAGTTTAACAAATGGGGTAGACTAGAGGAGAGAAGTGTTTTAAAAAGGTAAAGAAATATAAAAACTCATCTAGCTATTGGATTACCTACAATAACATTTAAATGATAAAGTAGTTTTGAAGTTTTCTTGTACATCAAAGCAATTCTGATCTGTAAGATTTAATTGTGAGTTAATCATTTTCTAAAAAACCGAGGATATTTTCTGCATAGATATTACAGGTATATGCTACTTCTATTTACATACTTCATATTCTTACATTAAACCTGTTTTCTAGGAAGAAATTACTTCAGTAATTTTAACTGAATCAAGGAACTAAAATGAATACAATAGGTCAAAAACTGGTTCATAGAAAGGATTTCAATTAAGTTATGGAATTTCATTTTCATTAAGTTCTTTATTAGTGTTCTTAAAATAACTTCTCCAATACAATTTTAATCCTGTTACACCAATATTTTTATTAGATTAGATGAATTGTTATCTACTATGAAATGTGATATGTCCTTTAAAATTTATCTCTAATTGAAATATATTTACTTATTTAATAGATTAATTAATGGGTTAATTAATTTAATTATAATCCACCTCTTTGGTTGCTGGAACTTTTTCAATGATTTATTGGGCTATTTTCAAGCAACTCTGTATTCAAATATCTCAAGCATTTCTTTTTCTTTCACAGCTGAGTGAAGCGGTCCGCTGGAGACCAGGTTATAACATGTTTTGTTTAAAAAAAAAAAAAAAGTCCCCATGTTCTGAACACCCAGAACTTAAGACCTGGGCTTCTGGAACTTAAAATAATAACATTTGATTGATCCCATGATTACTTTATATACTTTGTTTTATTGTGTTTAAAATTATGACAGTTGAGAAGCTCTTTGCAGTGTTTCATTTGTCAGGATTAGTGGTGCCAGATGTTTGAAGTAAACAACATTTTGAAGATATGTGGTTATCCTACATGTATATAAGGTTTGGGATTAAACTTTTCCTTTCTTAAGAGCCTTTTATTCATAGGAGTGGTTTAATAGTTACCGTCTTCTCTCACTCACAATATGCAAGGATAAGTGGCAAATCAAACCCTTATGTTAAACTAATTAAAACACATTTTCCTTTAATTTTCTCAGTGTAAAACTATGATGCAAAAAGTGATGATAAAAAGGGATAAACTAAAAGATTAGGTTTATTATAACTTTAAGCAAAAATTTGTGAGTGGGGCTAATATGTATACCCCGAAGCAGATTATTTTCATGTTTTAAAATATTTCATAATGCATAAAGCATGAAGTTAGTCAAAAAGTAAGATAGAGCTAGTGCATGACTCTATCTCTGTATCCCCTGTAAGTTATTTTACTGATATGAAGTTTAGTTTTCTCATCAGCAAATTAGGAACAATAATAGAATTGAAGTAAAAGCTGTTGCAATGATAAAATAGCACACATAATCATTTAACCCAATGTTTTGCAAAACAACTTTGGTCATACACATTGGGAGAAGTTGTCAAATTACATGGTGATTTAGAAGGAAATATATGAATTTAGGTGAAAAACTTCTCTGTATATACTCATTTAAAATTTGTATATAACAAATTATGTGTATATATGTATGTGTGTGTGTTTCCTTATGTATTTATAGTTTTTTTATTTTTTCCAAGCTCTATGAGACAACTAGTTGCTTTAACTTGAACAAGTAAACCTTTACTTCCTCATTTGAATGTCAAAATTATACAGACCATTATATGAACCCTATATGGTAATAAGGTAAAATATACAAACATTATCAAATGACAGGAGTAGAGGGTATTCTTCTAAGCCGTTCCTGTTTAATACATATTAAGCCTGTAATTCCGTCAAGAACAAATGATATATGACCAACACTGGAGGAATTTTGACTTCTAATAGCTGAAAGTAAAGCGGAGAGCCCAACATGGACATTAAATTCTCTATGAAGACTCCTATCAGGTCACCAACACAGAATTCAGCACAGATGTAACTATTTAATGTAGTTAAATAGTTATGCTCAGTAGTGTAGGGTGTGAGGGAAAAATGATGTCACTTCTGAGCATACATTTTTTAAGGTTTTTTGTACATACACAAATGTTTCAACTCAAAACTGTGCATATCTGCTAATGTAAAATATAAAGGTGAATCCTTAATTGTAACACATGTCCCACCACTTAAATTAAGACCAATTTAGGCCAATTGCTAAGTTAAATAATATAAGACAAATAATAACAACTAGAATTTTTTTAAATTATCTTGTAAGTTATATAATATTATAATTAATTTTTGATGCTCTTATGTCTGAAGTCCATTTTCTCTGAGCTTTATTCTCTAACAAATTGTATATATTTTAAGTAAAAAATTAAGGCTTTATTATTTCTGAGCATTTACATTTGTTTACATAGCCAGATAAGGCAAATTATTTAGAATGAAATCATTTGCATTTACTTATAAATGGACATTTATATTTTTGTTATACATTTTAGCTATAAAAACATATAGAATCTGTTGGATGCCGAAACTGATTGAAAAGAACAAAATTGTCATTGTAAATAACAAAAAGAGACTCTCTATAAAAGGATGTTATTTATTTGAGAAAGGGCATTGAAATTAGATTGCAGGTGCCATAGTACATTATGTGCATTTCAGGGAGGTAATAAAAGACAAATGTTTTTAGAGGAAAAACCAAGAATGATTATATAATTGTTTTGAGATTTTCCCTGCCTACAAGAATTAATAGCAAATCAGTCAAAAGTTGAAGAGGCAGTTTCTGAGCAGATGTCCTCACAGACAAATTATTTTTTGGTATAAGGTTGACATTGCCTTTGTGCAAGATAGTGGTTTTCCCAGAATTTTTGTATTTTTTTTTTTTCATGATAGTTTTTGTTGTGGACAATTGTGTCTGAGAATCTTCCATTCGTGGCTTTCCTGGGCTTCATTTTCATTTTTTAAGGTTCTGTTTGCTTATTTGGTTGGGTTTTGGTTTTTGTTTTTGTTTTTGTTTGAGACAGGTCTTACTCTGTTACTGAGGCTCAAGTCTGTGGCTATACATAGTTATGACCATGTTTACTGCAGCCTCCAACTGCTAGGCTCAAGTGATCCTCCCATCTCAGCCTCCCAAATAGCTGGACTACAAGCATGTGCCACCATGCCAGGCTAACTTTTCGAAACTTTTTATTAGAGACAAAGTCTCACTTTGTTGTCTACGCTGGTCTCAAACTCCTGGCTTCAGTCAATATTCCAACTTCAGCCTCCCAAAGATTTGTAATTACATACGTAAGCCACCATGCCTGGCTTTGTTTTTAACAGAAGTGACTCCATTTTGACTTTTCACATCTTTAACAAAGTAAAACAATAACAAGGAAAAAAAAAAACCTGTCTTCATTAATCAAAGTGAAAACAAATTTAAAATTGTTATTCTCATAGTTATATTAAATCGCTGATTGTATTAAGTCTGAGTTCTGCAGAGAAAAAGAACCAATAGGATAGAAAAACATTTATTCTTAGGGTTTGGCTCACAGGATTATGGAAGCTGGAGGAAGAAAGCCAAGAGGTGTAGTTCCAGTCCAAGCCTGAAGTTTGGAGAACTGTGGGAGCCAACAGTTTAAATCTCATTCCAAGTCCAAAGGCCTGAGAGTGAGAACGAATAGAAATTCACCCTTTGTCTTTTTATTCTGTTTAGGCCATCAAAGGATTGAATGGTGCCCACCCACATTGGTGAGGGTGATCTTATTTACTCATTCTTCTAATTCAAATGCTAATCTCTTCTAAAAATATTTTCACAAATCTTATCAGTACACCAGGGATTCAGTCTAAGTTTAATGATCACTTCACCATCATTGAGATGAAGAATACAGGCAGGTAAAAAATCTTTATTCAGGTGCTGCAGCTGAGGAGAGTAGGAGATCAGTCTCAAATCCATCACCCTGACCAACTAAAATTGGGACTTTCAGTCCCTTGATATTATCTGGTAGAACTGATGACTGGTTTCCAAAGACAGGAACTCAGATAAGACAAACATAATTTTAAGTTTTAAATGTGGGAGGGTCAATTTCTATGTTTGTTCAAAAGAAACCATAATCATAAGTT